>NW_005871277.1:2004090-2009753 GCF_000147115.1 Myotis lucifugus | reverse complement strand
TGGTTTGGGGGAGCTCCCCCCTCCCTCCCCCGCCCTCTCCCTTCTGATCTTTTATGAAGAGCCTGTTTGGATGCGGCTGCTGCTACGCTACAGGAGCGCTTGGTGGCTGCTTCTGAGAGGCCTGTGGAGGGCTGTTTGTATCAGCTCCACGTGGAAGCAAGAACCTGGGTGGCCGAGCCTCAGGGCCAGGCCCGGGGCCTGTCCGCAGGAGGAAGGGCTGGCCCTGAGGGTCCCCAACAATGAGCACAGGGACCCAGCCCTGGGGCGCGGCCTGGAGAAAGCCCACCCACCCCAACATGCTGTGTGACCTGCAGAAAGTGTCTCCACCTCTCTGAGCCTCAGTCCCCGCACCTGTCCAAGAAGATTCTAACATGCGCCTGAAAGACCTTGCAGGGGAGGAACCTTCTTCACAAAGCCCTGTTCTACCGACGGGGAAGGGACTTGTCCAGAGGCACAGCCTGGGAGAGGCGGGGACACGGCTCCATCCACACCTTCCCTGCACCCACATCAAACACTTGCCTCGCAGGCTCTACTCCCAGTGCTTTGCCTACAGCAGCATGCGAGTCCTCACAGCGGCCCTACACGGTGAGCACTGCTATGTCCCCTGTTTTTATGGGGGAGAAAACCAGGGCTCCTTGGGGAACGTGCTTGCTTCCCAGCCCATAAGTTACAGGGCTGAGATGTGAACCCGTCAGCACTCGAAGGGGTGAGAGAAAGGAAGGGGCAGCGTTAGTGTCCACCCGTGGGGCCCGGGCTACTAACCCGCGTTAGGCCCCCACAGTGAACCACTCCGCACCGATTCAGAGGAACGCTCTACACCAGTGATGGCGAACCTGTTGAGCTCGGCGTGCCAGCATTTGGAAAAACCCTAACTTAACTCTGGTGCCGTGTCACATAGAGAAATTTTTTGATCTTTGCAACCATAGCAAAACAAAGACTTATATTTTTGATATTTATTTTATATATTTAAATGCCATTTAACAAAGAAAAATCAACCCAAAAAATGAGTTCGCGTGACACCTCTGACACGCGTGTCATAGGTTCGCCATCACTGAATTCTAAACCCACTACATGTTATCACACGAGCAAGTCTTGGGGGCATAATGTTGAGAGGAAAGAACCAGTTACTAAATGATGCGTAGGGTTTCCTATTTAGGAAGAGTGTAGAAACAGTACTATAGCCCAAACCGGTTTGGCTCAGTGGATAGAACGTCGGCCTGCGGACTGAAAGGTCCCAGGTTCGATTCTGACCAAGAGCATGTACCTTGGTTGCAGGCACATCCCCAGTAGGGGGTGTGCAGGAGGCAGCTGATCCATGTTTCTCTCTCATTGATGTTTCTAACTCTCTATCCCTCTCCCTTCCTCTCTGTAAAAAAATCAATAAAATATATTAAAAAATAAAAAGAAACGTAATTCTTGCAAAAAATACTATATATTGTTTATGGATATTCACAAATGTAATGAAATTAAAAAAAAGATACAAGTGGCACCTCGAGGCAGGGGAAGAAAAGGGAATGGTTTTGGGGCCAGGGGTACACAGCCCTGTAATCTGTAACCTTTTATTTCTCATAAAAGGAATGTCTGAAGCAAGAAACGAACTGTTATAGGGAAAAACCCACAGGCCCCAAATGGCGTCTTGTGCCAAAAGCCCAGGACACCAAGCCTGGATCTAACTCCTGATCTAAGAGCAGCTGCTGCGGCTCCTGGGACAGAATCCTCATCAACCAGTCTGGAATTTTCTGGCCATCACCAATGAGGTCATCTGTCCCATGACCCTCCCCACCCTTTACCCTAGAAAGAAGAGGCCATCCACATGATACAAACCCTTCCCCTTCTCTTCTCCCCCCAAAAAGGTGTCCCAGCCCCAATAATCTTTCCTTTTCTTCTGTTAATAGCTCCCTTGCCGCACCCTCCTCCTTATACCAGTAAAAACTTTCTGCTTTGCACAGCCCGGCCCCTCGGCCCCTCGGGGCGCCCTTCGAGTTGCTGGTTGGGACGCTGCCAGATTCATGAATCACTTTTTTAAAAAAAATATATTTTATTGATTTTTTACAGAGAGGAAGGGAGAGGGATAGAGAGTCAGAAACATCGATGAGTGAGAAACATCGATCAGCTGCCTCCTGCATATCTCCCACTGGGGATGTGCCCGCAACCCAGGCACATGCCCTTGACCGGAATCGAACCCGGGACCCTTCAGTCCGCAGGCCGACGCTCTATCCACTGAGCCAAACCGGTTTCGGCATATGAATCACTTTTTATTTTTATTTTTTTATGAATCACTGTTAAAGCCGGTGAGATCTTCAGCTCTCCTCGGCTTCCTGTGGTGGTGTAACGGAGCAAGTGTGTTTGGAAACGTGAACGAAAAGGGGGCGATGTGATAAACCGGACACGGTCGGGGTGAGAGCACAGGGCAGGCCCGACCAGCGCGGTGACCCAAAGTAACCCCAGGGGAGGGTCTGAGCGCAGATCCCTCCCTGGGCAGGTGGCCGCGTCCCAGGCCGCAGCTTCCGCAGCAAAGGCCACTTCAGCAGAAGTGAGCCCTGCCCGCTGTCCTTTCGCCCCAGACAGCATCCCTTCGGACTGTCCGAGTGGTTTCCTTCTCTCGTCCCCTCAAAGGCTCCCCACAGGCAGGAGCGCGCAGACCGCCCCCCCCCCCCCCACCGTCAGTACCTTGTTCCCCGACCGCCTCTGTGCGCCGCACACGTTCGTTACTAACCACACTGCACCCATCGCCGTGAGAGCGTATGTGGTTCTCCACTTGGCTTTTCACCCAGACCCGCAGATCTCCCCACGCTGCCTGCTCCCGCCTCCTTCACCAACTACCCACGCTTCGCACACCTTCCCCGCGTCTTCTCCTTGAACCTATAAAACAAGCCGCAAGCCTGCCATTCCCCAGGAAGCCTGAGATCTCGCTTCCGGCATCTGTCACCAGTTTGGCTCAGATCAGCTCAGGAAAAGCTGCCACAGGTTTGGCCGTTCTCATGTTGACAAAAGGTATACAAACGGGATCCTGGCGAGCACTGTAATCCTGGCGAGCACTGTAAGCGGACGCCAGGCCCCCCCCCTAAGGACTGGGTGCACCGAGAAGCCCTGTCCCTTAGCATACCCGCACCCCAACAGTCACTCGGTCACAGAAAACAGCTCAGGCTCTTCCCCCAACCCCCAGGCCCAGGCAGGACTCAGAGGGAGTCCTCCAGTGCCCACTGGACCAGCCCATGTCTCTTCCTGGCTCAGAACCCTCCCGGGGCAGCCCAGTGCCCTCAGAATCAAGACCCAGCTCCTCTCTGCTGTCAGCACTCACCTTCACCCCCTGGGCTCTGCTGCCTGGACGGCCTCACCTCTCACCATCCTTCCTCCACCCGCAGAGGCCTCGCTCACACCTGCAGACGTTTCCCGAAGCTGATGGAGTTTTCTCAGCTAATTTTGCACACGTGGCCCCTTGTTCTGGAAAGCCCTTCCCCCGCAGCCTGCTACCCTGATGCCCGAAGCCAAATCCCTGGCCACGGTGCCCAAAAGCTCCTGGAAAAGTCTGAGGGGCCAGCCGGCCCTGCCAACAGGTGGGAGGCGGCTGCTTTCCCTCCCGCTCCCCCCTCCCTGGGGTCAGGGTCCTGCGTTTGCTTGTTGACAACTTGCACGTCACATGGAGGGTAAAACTCAGCTGCTGAAAACCGATCAAGGCCCCCAAACGGTTTAACAAAAGGACAAAATGGCACTGTCCCCACTTAGCCCACAGGGTCCCTCTGGCTGAGCAATGGGGTTCCATCTGCCCCACCCTCCTCCTTCTCCCCCAGCCACGGCTTCCAGAGCAAAAGAGCGCGAGCAAGGAGCAAACGCACCCCAAATTCCTCCCACTGTCTCTTCCTTGAACAAAAGGAACCGAGGTTGGGCTGCGTGTGTGTGTGTGTGTGTGTGTGTGTGTGTGTGTGTACCCACCCAAGGGTACAGAGACAAACAAAATCTAAAATTCTTTTCCTACTGGTGACTCCATATCCATTTTTAATAAGTTGCTATATATACGTCTCATGTGTAGATAATATATGTACATATTAAAAACATATCTGTGCATGTGTGTTTCAGGCACCCAAAGCTCACTGTTTGCCTCCGACCTCAGTTTCCCCTTTTGTGAGAGGAGAGACGGGGGTGCTTCAGCCCTGACAGTTCATCTGAGTCTGCATCCCGGAGGCGGAGGGTCAGAGACCCAGGCCCTCCCTGTCCAGCTTGTCCTCCTTCCTCCCCTCCCCTCCGCAGCCCTTCCTGCAGCCCCGCCATTGGTGACGGCGCCCCCACACACACACTGTCCTCTTTAGAGATGAACTTACCCCCGGGATGGGGATCCCTAAGGCCTAGAGCAGCGGTTCTCAGTGGCTGATTTCCCACCCAGGGGAGACCTGGCTGCCTCTGGAAGCAAGGCTGGTGGAAACAACGTGGGGCGAGAGTGACACCTAGTGGACAGGGGCGGGGATGCTGCGCAAATTCTCGCGGTGCACAGAGCAGCCCCAGGACCTGCCAGGGGAGCTGAGGGTAGGAAGCCTGCCCTGGAGTGAAGGCGGGTAGATGCTCTACCAGTGGTTCTCAACCTTCGTAATGCTGCGACCCTTTAATACAGTTCCTCCTGTTGTGGGGACCCCCAACCATAAAATTATTTTCGTTGCTACTTCATAACTCTAATTTTGCTACTGTTATGAATCCTAATGTAAATATCTGATATGCAGGATGTATTTTCATTGTTACAAATTGAACATAATTAAAGCATAGTGATTAATCACAAAAACAATATGTAATTATATATGAGTTTTCCGATGGTCTTAGGCGACCCCTGTGAAAGGGTCGTTCGACCCCCAAAGGAGTCGCGACCCACAGGTTGAGAACCGCTGCTCTAGACTGTGACAGTTGGAGCACCCCGGTGGCCCCAAGAAAGGAGGGAGCATGAAAAGTTTAAAAGAGAGGAACCGGCCGGGCTGGTGTTGTGCAGTGGTTAAGCGTGGACCCATGAACCAGGAGGGCGCTGTGCCATTCCCTGGTCATGGCACGTGTCCAGTTGCGCTGAATCCCCAGTAGGGGGCGTGCAGAAGGCAGCGATCAATGATGCTCTCTCATCACTGATGTTCCCTTCCTCTCTCTGAAATCAATTAAAATATGTATTTTATAAAAAATAGAAAAAGAGAGGAACTATGTTTGTTCCACAGCATTGAGGTTCCTGCTGAGTGAGCCCCATGAGCCGTGTTCACATGAGAACATCGCGGCGGGGCTGGTTAAGGCGCGGGGCGATGAAGCGTTAGGATGGACATCTCGCCCTGGGACAGGCTCCCGAGTCTGTGCCCTGGGGGGTGGTGCCCCATGGGAGGGGGAGGAGGCATCGCTGCCGGGCCGAGCAGCGAGCTGATTTCAGAAGACGGAGAGGTCCGCACAGCGACCAAGTCCAGTTTGGGCCACAGACGTTCCCTTCCTGTTACAGGGGCTCCTGGAGCAGCGAGGTCACTGGAGAAGGAGGGGGTGGGGTGGCTTCCCCAAGAGAGGAGGGGGGCTCACGTATGCGCGCAGTTAGGGAGCGTGTGAGTGCACTGGGAAGGGGGGGGCGCGAGCAGACCCGGCCCCCGCCCTCAGCAAGTGTGCAGTTGTGATGGGAACGGGGGGGGGGGGGGGGCTAATGACATGTATTTCGT
>NW_005871277.1:1979872-2002949 GCF_000147115.1 Myotis lucifugus | reverse complement strand
CTTGTGCTGATCTCTCCGTCTCCTGAAGACTGAGCCTCCCAGTTTCACCCTGTAGCACCAGCCTCTGCTTTCTTCCTTCTCCTGATGGGGAGCTCACTACCTCAGGAAGCACCTTTTGCCTGAAGGCCTGAGACTGGGGTCAGTGGAAGGAGTGATCTTGAGTTCACCAAGACAGGCCTCTTACCCCAACCCCAACCCCAACCCCAAGCCCAGCGGCAAGGCCGCAAGAGGAACCGGGCCGGGCTGCAGAGACCCCTCTGAAGCCGCCACCATGGAGGGGGTGACTCGCTCTTTCCAGTACCCGATAGAGTCAGTCTTCTCCCCAGAAAACGTCACACAGCCTGGCCCACAGGGACCCGCCTGGCCAGCCCCGCGGACACCTCAGCTCTGCTCCTCAGTCTCGGGTCCCCGCGCGCCTGCACCCCTGTCGCTCTGGCCTCTGCAGGGTCCCTCCTGCTCACCGGGGGTCCCTCTGGACCCTGCAATTCCTGCTCTTTTTTGAGATCTCAGCTCACGGGTGCCTTCCTCAGGGAAGGAGCCCAGATGTGTGTGATTCTTAAATCACTTACAGTTGTCCCCGACTAGACTGTCAGCTACGCCAGGAGAAGCCAGGCCGCTCACACGGGGCCCGGCACGTGGCGGCACTGGGCGAATGGAACCAATGGATGAATCAGCAGTGAGTGAAGGGGGCGATGAACACAGAACTATCCGGCTCTTTCAGGAGCCTGACAGACCCCAGAAGGCCAGTCGGGGATGGTAAACTACCCCCCTGGGGGAAACAAAGTCTTGATTTATAGCATGTTTCCAATTCCCGTGGTGTAAATGCTCCCAAGATGACTGATTGCAAACTGCCAATGATTCAACCACCAGCTTATGAAAATTCTGAAAAATTAACAGTTGGCTCTTGCAAGCTGGTACAAGCCGGCTGCCGCACGCCACTGCCCGAGCCCACCCGTGGGCCCCTCTTACATCGAAAAGTCTCCCAGTGAGAAACCCCCAGTGCTGGTGACCAAGCTTCACGTGCCAAAGAAGGTGAACGTGCTGGGAAACGACAACTCCTTTCACCCAACTCAGGAGTTCATGCATGATCAGGCCAGCAGGGCCTGCCCTGGCCGGGTAGTCCAGTGGTTAGAGCGTTGTCCCACTACGCCAAGGTGCGGGTTGGCTCCCCGGTCAGGGCACGTACAAGAATCAACCAATGAATGCATCAATAAGCGCAACAACACATCGATGTTTCTCTCCCTCCCTCCCTCTTCCTTCCTTTCTCTTTCTCTAAAATCAATTGGGAAGAAGAAAAAAAAAAAGGCCAGCGTGGGATGGGCTCCCTGACTCACAGCTTAGTAGGACCACTCGGCTCATTCCCAAGCTCCTGCTACCACCCCTGTCTCTGCCCCCTGCCCCCCGGCCTCCCCACCAACAGGAACCTTGGGGTGAGGTTAAGGCCAAGGTCTCCCTCCTCCAAAGCTAAGGTGTTGCCCGGAAGGCAGGTCTGGGTGGGACTGCAGGGCTGAAAGCCACCACACGTGGCCGATCCATCCACGCCCAGCCTCCGATGGGAAGACTTAGGGGGGGAGTGAGCAGGATCCCAGAGCTCAGGGCAGGGCAGGACTTAGGACCTGGGGTCCCGGCTCCTGGCGCCAGGCGAGCCGGGCACGGTCTGTCTGTACTCACGTGCCGCTCTGCACCCGCACGGAGGACACCTTCTCCTGGTAGCCGTGGGCGTGGAAGCTGGGCACGTCGTCGTCCAGGATCTCCATCTTCTTCCCCGTGAAGTTGGGGTTCTCGTAGAGGATGATCTTGGGCTCCTGGCTGTCCTGCTGACGGGGAGCGGGGGGGTCAGTGCAGGGCAGGGGCCGGAGTGAGCCCGCCCACCATCCTCACGCCCTGGGGTTGGGGTCAGCAGCTACGCCATGGCCTCGGCCCAGGACCCCACCATCCGCGTGTCTGTGACAATTGCCAATGAACAGCGGCTGTTTGTTGAGATCCTATTGGGCTACCACTCTGAAACGGATACTCCAGAGTCTACACTTCGGGGAATATTTGATTCTGAAATGTCATTTTCTCTCCCACAGCTTCAACTCACTGTTTAAAATAAATGCCAGCCAGGAGCTACACACACACACACACACACACACACACACACACACACACACACACACACACGGCCTTATGGTGCCTCTAGGTGACATGACATATTTTGCTTTCCTTCATCTCCACGTCTCTCCCCGTCCTCCTGCTCCTTTAATCCTTTCAGCCACTTGTGCCATTCGGCCGATGAGGAGACTGAGGCCCAGACAGGTCGAGTGACCTGCCCAAGGTCACACAGCTGCCAGTGCCAGAGCCACGTAGGAACCCAGGTGTGCAGAAGGCTGAGTCCAGTGTTCTCCAATCTGCTGTCAGGCTTTGGGGAGAACTGGACAGGGCTGGGCAGGCTGGGGAGTGTGGCTGAGCCCTGCTGGGCTCTGTGTCCACCCCCCGTTCAAACACTAGGAAGAATCAGGACCAGAGAAAGGCCCACAGGCCACACGGGCTTGAGCTAAGATTATTCTTAGAGCTGAGCCGCTCTCCACCACAACCCATCCCGGAAGTCCTTCCCGTCTTTACAACGGCTACACGTGACTGAGCGACTGCTCTGTGGCAAGAGTTGTACATCCCTGGAAACACCGTCCACACAGAATAGA
Source organism: Myotis lucifugus (assembly GCF_000147115.1). NCBI lineage: Eukaryota > Metazoa > Chordata > Mammalia > Chiroptera > Vespertilionidae > Myotis > Myotis lucifugus. Next base: position 2,000,268 of record NW_005871277.1, on the reverse strand, counting down.
ATGTGAACAGCGCCCCCCTTGGACCATTTGAAGTCTTGTGAATGGAGCTCCGTGGGGTTGTGCAGCTCTCAGACTAAGCATGATGGAATCTCAGGACAGGAGACGAATATCCCCATTTTACAGAGGAGAAAACTGAGGCTCGGGGAGGGGGAAGTGACTTTTTTAGGGTCACACAGCCAGGACATCCCCTGCCAATCAGAAGGGGCACCCTGCTGGAGGTGAAGGCTTCTATCTGGTCCCTAGACCCCTAACTCCAAGGCGATAAAGAGGAAGGAGGGTGAGGGGCAGGGGCTCACCACTTTGATGGGCCTCAGGGAGCTGAGGGAGTCCGTCCTCCGACTGCTGGTCCACGAGTCCCAGCGGGGGTACTCCCCCTTCTCAAACACGAACTGCTCGCCCTTGCAGTTGGCTTGTTCGTAGCCCACCCAGCTGCAGTGGAGAGGGAGAGGGAGAGGGGGAGGGAGAGGGAGAAGGAAAAGGAGAGGGAGAGAGAGAGAAGCTCACACCTGCTCAGCTCATCAAGGAATAGTAGCCCCACTCAAGTCCAAGTACAGCCAATCCAAGAGCACAATCACCTCAGTTATCCAGAACCCAGCGCTACGCTGACTTCAACCCTCTGGAAACCAAGCAGGAAATAAGCCAGACGGCCTGGCAGCAAATACAGACCTACAGGCCCATGCACGAGGGCCCAGGGTATGCTGGAACGAACAGCCAGCTCTCAAAAGCAAACACAAAGCTCTGATGGTGGCAGTTGCCAATTTCCCTGGTGTAAATGCTCCCACGATGGCTGACACACACTTCCCAATGCCCGCACGCTGACAGGTGTCGGTGAGCTCTCGACAACTGCTTCCTAAGGACCCGTTGCCTAGAGCAACATTGCCGGACGAAGCACATCTTCTAAAAGCAGCAAGAAACAGGCGCACCCCTCCCTTTAACCACTTAGATGATCGCTCTGAACAGCCATTAGGGCTCCAGGCTGCAGGGTTCACCCTGGCAACGAACCGCCTCCACATGCCAGACATTTCCAAGTGGTGTCTCCTTTACCCCACTCTCCTCTTTCTATTAGTCACGTGTCCCCAGAAGGCAATCCTTGAGAGGACATTCCCGGAGCCAGAGACAGACAATTCTCAAAAGGCCCACAGCCGTGACTGTGGCCGATTCCCTGCCTCCGGGTCAGACTCTTTCCATGAGCCCTGCCCCTTCGTCCTCAGGAGGGCATGGCCAGCCTCATCCCACAGAGGGGGAAACTGAGGCTCCGAGAGGGAAGCCGCCCAGCCCAGAAAGTGGTGGAGGCAGGATCTGAACCCAGCTCTCTCTGACTCCAAAGCGCACATCCTCCCGCTAGGCTGCCCCAGCTTAGCACCCCGAGGGGGGCGGCCTCCCCGGTACCTACGGTCCAGCCTGCACCAGCACGGAGCCGGCCTTGTCCATGCCCGTCTCCTTCAGGTTGGGGCAGGGCCCGCTGAGCTCCTGCGAGCGGCCCTGGAAGTTCTCCTGCTCGAAGATGATGATCTGTAACAGCGGGAGGAAGTCAGTCCCGTCGCCACGGAGAAGAGGGAGAGCAGGGCGGTGGGTGGGGAGGGGACTCAGGAGCCTCGAAGGAGGCTGCAGGCTTCCTCCCTGGGGTCCCAGCCAGCAGGTCTGCATGTCCAGTGAGCTCCCAGGCGGGGCTGGCACCACGGGTCTGCAGGGCACGGTAGGCGCAGCGAGATGCTCAACTGGTGGAGTTTCTCCTGCTCCTGGGGGAGCTGGCCTCGGACCCCCGCCATCCACACCCTCAGCCCCGCATCACCAGGGAACCACACGTACCTGGCCCTTGCTTGAAGCCTCAGAGCTTCGCAGCTCTCCCTCGGGCCTCCCCCCAGGACTTCCCTTCCCTTGCCCCACCCGGTCCTCTCACCAGCCCAAGGCCTCAGAGTCACGTGCTAAGGGGAGGCCAGCTGCCACCTTTTATGATTCCAGAGAGCATCTGGGGCCCAGGGAAGGGGGGGACAGGAGGCAGGGGTTTTCCAGCCACTTCCCCAGGGGCTGCCTCTGGATGAAGAAGGGGGCTCAGGGCAGCGGCCTCCCAGGAGGGCAGGCATGCAACCCGCCCGGTCAGCAGAGGCTGGGTAAACGTGCCCCTCTCTCCCAGGCCACAGAAAGCCAGGGAAGGGAGGCCTGCCAGGGCTCAGAGACAAATTCCAGGGCTCCATTCCGCCTTTGCCGTCACTGACTCGACGACAGACGGTCAGGAGACGCGGGCATCGGTGTCACCTCTCCCGCATCCAGCTGTGCACCCCTAGGAAGCAGCTTGACTGCTCCGAGCCTCGGCCTGCCCATCTGGGAAATGGGGGATCGCTCCTATTTTGCAGGGTCACCAAGAAGAGTCAAGAGCATGGCAGCGAGGGGCTGGGGGACAAGGGCTGGCGGGGTGGAGAGAGCGAGGAATGGCAGCCTTGCTGTTCGTTCGAAAGGCCCCAGAGAGCCGTTGTGGTTCTTTATCGACAAATGGACGCTAAAGTTTTACACGTTTCTAACCCTTTACACCTGCGCTGTCCATTAGCTACATATACCTATTGAGCAGGGGCAACTGGTCCGAAGGAAGATGTGTTATCGGCATAAAATACACATCCGGTTTGTAAGATTTAGTATGAAGACAATCATGTCACGCAGCTCCCTCATAATGTGCCTATTGGCTTCACATTAGACTGTATTGGGTTTAACAAAATACGGCGTGAAGGTTCATCTCATCTGTTTCTTTGCACTTTTTGAACGTGGCTACTAGGAAGCCGCTGATGATGTCTATGGGGCTCTGGTTTTATGTCGATTGGACAGAGCTGCTCTAAGTCACATGACGCCGGCCTTTCTGCCGTTCCTCAAAGCCGTCCAGCTCGCTCCGACCCCCGGGCCTTTGCACCTGCCATGCCCTCTGCCTGGAATGCTCTCCCCTGCCCCGCTCCCTGGTTTTCACGTGGCTGCTCCCTGCCTTGACCCGGGTCTTTGTTCGAATGCCACCTCCTCAGAGAAGCCCTCTCTGAGCACCTTAGCTGTCACACCATGCCTCCTGCACCCCGACTCTCAGGAACCCACACTCTATGCTTCTTTGCAACACTTCTCACTCCTTGAAGTCATATAGTTACTGGTCTGTTTACTGACGGTCTTTCTTCTAGAAAGTAAGCCCCTCAAGGGACAGAATGGGGTGACAGAGGGCAGTTCCGGGGTGGACGCCCTGCCCAGGCCCCAGTGCAGAGGGAAATTGAGCAGCCTGGCGGACAGTTGAAGGCGGAGGTTTGGGGCAGGTTGGGTGTGACGAGCTTACACTGGGATAAGGACGTGGAGGGTGAGAAAGCAAAGAAGACACTGCTGGTAGCTGGCATCGGCGGACACCACAGCCAGGAGTGAGGCCGAGTCTGTGCTTTGCCTCTTCACAATCACCCTGTGTCGTGAATTCAATTCTCTTTATGTTATGAATGAGGGAACCGAGGCTCAGAGAGGCCGAGAGGCTGGCCAGGGCCACACAGCAGTGTGGAGCCAGGACTCAAACCCCATCTCCCCTTCACAAGGCCTTTCTTAGCTGGGACGAGGGTCCACCCTGGCCCTAGGGGGCCCCCATGGACAATAGTGTGGGGGTGGGGGGTGGTAAGGCAAAGAAACTTACGTCTCCAAAGCCGGAAACTGGTGCTGGGATTCTGACCTGCCCGTGGTGGGCCCGGGAGGAGCCTTCACAATCAGCGCCCCCTCCCCCCCCAGCGCCCCATGGAAGTGGGGAGACTGAGGCACAGGGAGGGCAGAGGCAGAGAGAGGGAGGCCCGGGGAGGCAGATGCCAACCCCACTCTACAGAAGGGAAACTGAGTCTGATAGAGGAGGTCTGCCAGGCCCCCCTGCACCCCCCTGCACCCACGTGGCACCTACCTTGGGGTTGAGGGGCTGTGGCTTGCCCGCTTGGGTCTGGTGGTCCGAGGCCATGGTGGGCTGTCCCGAGCAAGAATGACCTGGAGGACACGGGGGTGGGGAACAGCAGTGAGGACCCTCCTGGGCCCTCGGCTTTCTCACCTGGGGGACCTCGGGCCCCAGCACTGCAGGCCTTGCCTTTATCTGCCTGGTCTCAGGCTGCCCTAGAGCTGAGGCTTAGAGCGCTGAAGCCTTTGCCCAGGTCACCGTGGCAGGAAGTAGTGGCATCTGGGATCGAACCCAGGCCTCCCAGTCTCCATCAGGGATGAGCACGCGAGGAAAAGGCCAGGCGAGCGAAAGAGGCATTCTTACCAGCGACACCGGCCCCGAGAGCGCCTGTGAGGCCGGGCCGGCGGGAGGTGGCCTTTATACCTCCCCCCGGGGTGCCCGTGCCAAGACTGCGGCCCCGGGGAAAGCAGGGCGAGAATGGGGGATTAAGCCCGCACCAAAGGCCAGGTCAGCAAATGCCCACAGACATTGTGTCTGCACAATAATGTCATTAGCTTTCAGATCTGGCCAGGCCAGGGCCGTCAGGCGGCCGGGCAAGGAGATGCGCGCTCTGCATGCATCAGCTGTCTGGCTGCCAGGGCCGGGGGCACGCTGGGTTCACAGCTGTGGGCTGTGGAGCCCTGGGGGAAGGCAGACCGAGGCAAAACTCAGTGGCCCCGGATAGAAAATCAAGTTCAAGAGGGTGGTTTGGCAGAATCCAGCTTCATCCATCCAACACCCACTCACCAGCCGTCTGCGTGGTGCCGTGCTCTGTTCTAGAAGGTGGCGGCAGCCTGGACTGCCCTGGAGAACTCACGGGAAGAGAAGTCCTCTGGATCCGGAGAAACCAGCCTGGGAGCCAGGTTGGGAAGACAGTTCCAGCAGGGCCAGGGCCTGGTGGCGCAGGGCGAGGAGAGCGGGCTTCATGCTGGAGGCCCCCGGCTGTCCCAGCACCCGCTGCGCTTAGGGGAGGTGCTCCCAGGCCCCCAGGCCCCTGAGGTTCGGGGAAACCCTGCTGTCCGCCCTGCTGCCCGCCCCGCCACGGCCTCTCCACGGCCTTTACGCTCCTTCCTGGCAGCCCCTCGGTGCCTTGACGACCCAAGGTCCGGCAGGAGAGGGGACAGCGCTGGGGCTTGGAGACGGGGTTCGAGTGAGGAGACCAGCTCTCCCCATCTTTTACGCTCCCGGCACGTGCGCACACACATGCACGCGCACGCACACGTGCACACCCGTGCGCGCGCACCTGCGCCCGTGCACACACGCACGCGCACGCACCACCCACGCCCCAGCGCGCTAGCCAAGCTGCTCCCTCTCCAGCACGTCCCACCCCCTGGCATCACGTTACTCTTTAATCTGCTGGATTTCCAAGGACAAGTGTCCGTCGCTGACTAAACGCCTGAACAAGATGTGCTCTGTGCACACAGTGAGACGCCGCTCAGCCCCAGCATGGGAGGGAATTCGGGCCACGCTGCGACATGGATGCACCTGGCACACGTTATGCTGAGGGTAACAAGCCAGATGCCAGGACAAGCGCCATGTCATCGCACTCGCGCGAGAGTCCTCAGGCAGTTAAAGTCACAGAGGCAGAAAGTGGAAGGTGGGTGCCAGGGGCTGCAAGGAGGGAGGGATGGGGGGCTGGTGTTTATCGGGGCCGAGTTTCAGTTTTGCAAAAATGAAAAAACTCTGGAGACGGAGGGTCATGATTGTACAACCACGTGAATGTGCTGAACGCCACCCAAGTGTACACTAACAGCCACTGAAATGGTCGATTGTAGGTTATATTTTACCACAGCGAAGGTCAAGTCAACGCCCAGCCCTGAAACGCGCTGTCTCACTGTCCTGGGGGCTGGGAGCTGGAATCGAGGCCTGGGCAGGGCTGCTCTGTCTCTCACAGCTCCAGCCAGAATCCTCACCTGGCTCCTGCAGCTTCTGGAATTCTCCTGCAGTCCTTGGTGGGTAGAGGCATCACTGTCAAGTGGCCGTCTTCCGTCGTCTTTCCTCTGTGGGTGTCTGCTGCCGTGTCCAGGTTTCCCGTCCTGTAGGGACGCCTGTCCTACTGGATCCAGGCCCGCCCGCAGGCCCTCCCTGTAACTCAGTTACCTCTGTCCACACCCTGTGTTCAAATAAGGCCACGTTCTGAGTATTGGGGCTTAGGACTTCAACGTGCCTTTTTGGGGACACAATTCAACCCATAACAGATGTCAGATAATATTTGCTGAATATTTGATGGATTTAAGACCTGGCTGCGTCTCAATAAGTAAGAATTGCTAACACGTAGGTAGTAAGAGATCTTATCACCAGGCAGGCACTGTCTCTGCACTGAGCTCTTCCCATCCTCCCAACAAGTCCAAGAGGTAAGTGTTGCATTTACCCATCATTCCATTTTAGAGGAAGTTGAGGCTCAGAGAGGTCAAGCAACTTGCCCAAGGTTGCACAGTCAGGGAGGAGCAGAGTTGGGCTTTGTGGATTGAGCCCCTACTAAGCTCATTGAAGGACCCTCTGTCTGCTGTCTCATTAAACTCCATTCTCACATCCATCTTTGAAGGAGATATGAGTATCTCCTATTACAGGTGAGAAGCTGAGGCTAGAGAGGTTAACCTGTCCAAGGTCACACAGCAAAAAAATGGTAGAGGCAGGATTCAAACTCAGAACTCAGGGTTCTTGAGACTCCAGAGCCTTCACCCTACGCTGCTTCTCTCCTCTTACCTCAGTTTTCCCACCTGCAAATGGAAGTTTCCTTCTCTTTCAAACTCGTAAGAATTCAAATATTGTAGCGTTTATAATTATACCCTTTGTAAAATGAGCCCATCGTGAGAAGCCCTCAGTAGAGTTTCTAACCCATAGAAAGCGCTCCGTGACTGTACCTCTTCCTTTATTCATTATTGTTGCACCTACAGGGACTGCAGTCATTTCAAAGCCTTTTATGTTTATTCCTTCTTCATTCCCTCACTCCAAGGTGTGAGGCCAGAGGTTGGTGGAAACCTGGGCATTCTCTGCACTCATTCATTCATTCATTCATTCATTTATTTCCACATCCTGAGCACCTACTGTGTGTCAGCTGTGGACTCAGTGGGGAGGGACTTACTGGTGCTGCAAACACAACATTGACATGGGCGCCAGGACGGGGAGGAAGGCTTGGGAAAGTCCCCACCCGAGGGCAGGGAGCTGGGGTGTTTACACACCAATCCCTATCGTCACCGGATGACAGCTGCTCCTCGTCGGCATTAACTCCCCGGAATTGCAGCCGCCCCGGGAATGAAGGCATGCAGATGTTGGCAGCTGGAAGTGGCCCTCACACATCAATGCTGTCAGTTCTGAGGGATATGGGGAGGCACCTACAGGATCTATGGACAATCAGATAAGATGTCCAGGGTAAGGCTGGGGGGAGGGGAGGGGGGCAGCTGGTAGCAGGAAGTAGGAAGAAGCCCCCAAGGGAACCAGGAGGGGGATGTATCCACTGAGGCTCGCCAGTTGCGACACCTAGAACGCCCGCGGGCCTGCCACCCAGCTCCCCGGGGTCCGGGCTCCAGTCCTGTCTCCAGGAGCCCTGCTCAGGCCGGGTCCTGCTCTCGGATTCCCTGAGCTGGGCCACAGAGCCTCGTTCCACACGGCCATGAACAGGCCTCTCTCTGAGGGGGAGGAGGGGTGGTCCAGGCAGGAGCGAGGGCTGAGGGGCGGGGGAGGCTGCCATCCACACTGGGTGCCCCTCCCCAAGCCTGAGGCCCGCCCCCGCCCCTCCTAGCTCTCCCCTCCACACCACAGTAAAAATAATTCAAGGCGATTTCTTGACTATGCGTATTTTTAAAAAATCTTTATTGTTGAAAGTGTTACGTATGTCCCCCTTTTTCTCCCATTCACCCCTTCTAGCCCACCCCCACCCCCCGCCCCAGGCCTCCATCACCCTATTGTCGCTGTCCCTGGGTTATGCATATAGGAACACACTGACTATGCATATTAAAATATATATATATATATATATATATATATATATATATATGCAGGCTGAGGTCACTGAAGGCCGCTGTATTCTTTTCAACCCCCTCCTGAGCCCCCCCGGCCCCCACGCACCAGCTGTCACTCTTACTGCTCTCATCCTCAGCACACAGTAGGTGCTCAGTGAACAGTGTTGGGTAAATTATTACCAGGGAGAGGTGGCACTTTTCAAGGCTCGTCCCCCAGATCACAAGCCCACCAGGGAGCTGTGGTCACCGACAAAGGGCAGGTGACCCTAATTTGCATTAACAGCTCTGGAGCCCAGAAGGAGGGAGGTGATGCGCATGCTCCCCAGGCATTACTCAGGCCACACCCAGAGAGCCGCTATGTCGCCCCTTCCCCCTTGTGCAGAGGGAAAAACATCTGAGCATCGGTCCAAGGGCTGGGAGATGTTCGGAAAAGGAGTGAAGACTTCGATGGGGACAGGTAGGGGAAACAGACTTCACCGGACTTTTTAAAAAGATAAGACTTTCTATAAGGCAAGGCCTTCTGGGAATCTGGGGGCCCAAGAGCACAAGCGAGCGGACACTGGTCGCATGAGGGCGCTCTCTCGGGCTCTGAGCAAGGATGGAGGAGCAGTGGCTCGAATGCGGGAACATCTAGGAGACAGTGAACAGAGCTCTGTCTGCAGTCAGAGGCGTGATAGACCGGAGGCCGGATGGGGCAGGGGCATGAGTGGGGGTTGGGGCCCTTACGTCCCGTTGATGGCCCGGACGCTGGCCACCCGGTCCTGGAAGCCATGAGCCCAGAGGCTGGGCCCGTCGTCGTCCACTATCTCCATCTTGCGGCCCCCGAAAGCTGGGCTCTCAAACAGGTGGAGCCTGTGATCCGGACCGTCCTGGGGGCGAGGTCTTGGCGTGAGTGGCTACTCCCGGGCCCAGAGCACGGGTCAGGGCTCCAGGTGCAGGGAGGAGATAGTCACCTCCAAATGACTCCCACCCCAAACCCCCTGCCTTCTAATAAGCCGGCACAATTGTTTGGGTCAGACATGATGAGGGCCTTCCCAGGCCTGGTCTGCACTGGCCAAGCCCTGGGTCAAGCTTGTGACATGAGCTGGTCTGACCGGCTCCCTGCACGTCCCGCTTCCCAGCGCTGCCTGCAGGGGGCAGCAGCTGCACTCACCATGTGCAGAGGCGGGAGGGACAGGAGGCTGTCTCTGTGGTGGCTGTTGGACCAGGCATCCCAGCGAGGGTAGTTCCCCTTCTCCAGCATAAACTGCTCCCCGTGGAAGCCCTTGTGCTCAAAGGCCAGCCACCTTCAGGCGAAAGAGGCCCGGCTCACCTCTGCAGGCGAGGGAGGACCCAAGTCTGGTGAGAGAAGAGCCCGTAGCTGCTGGCACTGCCCCACTTTGTTCCCTGAGGACAGTTCGCACCGAGAGGCCCTTCCTGGGGTGATCATGGACAGTGCAGCTGGTTCCGGCCCCTTAACTTGGGGTGCAGTCACCACCTGCTAGGGGTGTAAGGGGAAGACAGAGGTGGGCAGCCTCCATGGGGGCAGGACTCCCTCCCATCAGACCCTCAGGACCCCGGGGACCTACTGTGCACCGGCACTGTCACCGAGTTCTCACCTCGGCACTGCTGTCATTCGGGATGGGCCCATTCTTTGTGATGGGACCGTCCTGCGCACGTAGGATGCTGAGCAGCGTCCCAGCCTCCACCCACTGGCTGCCCGGAGCAGCCCCCGCCCCCGCCCCTCCAACCGAACGTGTCCTGTCGCTGCCAGATGTCACCTGGGGAGCTCCAGGCACCCAGGAGAACCACTGCCTTAACCTCTTTCCCTGGTGTCGCTATCACCACCCCATCGCAGAGAACCGAGGCTCGGGGGTGGCCCACGGCCAGGAGGTGGCAGATGAGGAGTCGGCCCCACGCTGAATGGAAAACCAGCTGTGTGTCCAGGACCCCAGCCCCTCCCGCTGCCTGGCCCCAGCTCAGCACGGACAAGAGCCGGATGCAGCGGGTGGCGGGCGTGCACGCCTGGGCGCCCGTTCATTCGCACACGGACACACCGACTTCTCCAGTGCAACCTGCACCAAAGCTTTATTTGTTTCCATGGTCTGAATGCAACATCTCTGTACATGCAAAGGTCGTCTCGTCTGGGGGCAGTTGGCCGGCTTCCCAACTGCTCTCGATGTGCGTATGAAACTCTGTACAGTTACAAAATATAAAAGCACTTGTCGACGTCCAATACTCGGTGAGTCCAGGGAGCCCCGTGGTTTCGACGTTAAAAATATAGGCTTTTTTCTAGGTGAATTGTCAGTCACACGATTCGAGGTTCCCTCTGGGGTTGGATAAAGTGCCTCTCGCCTCCTCCCGTGCAGAACTCCGGGGCTGGGGGATTCTAAGGCAACTGCGAGGATGCCAGCGGGCCGGAGCTTAGCTTTCCCACACGCCCGACTGGGTCCTGCTCTGTCGGGACTCCACGCTCTGACGCAGGGACCCGGAAGAAAGGCTAGGAAAACATACAGTCTACGTCTATGTATTTCCACTCCCCCGTCTTACAAAGCATCTGAGGATCAAAATCAGGCGGGAAGTGCTGGACTTCTAGAATATTGGTTTGATTTAGGAAACAGCCCAGTACAAAATGTCGCCCGTAACACAATATATGACTTTTGTCAGCCCCCTATTTACAGGATCTATAAGGCCATGTGGAGTGAGATCGTGAAAAAGACTCAAGTTCTGTAGACAACAGTGTCGTATTTCTGCGCGGGCGCGACGCCACCAGAGATGGTCCGCAGGTGCCTGTCCGACTCGCGGACGGTGCTCCCGGGGGAACGGCACAGGCTGTCCATCAGGGAAGCGACCTGCCACGGCTCCACGGACGGGCTGGGAGGTCCCACCCAGAGCGCTTTCCTCCCGCCTCTCCCTCCGACAGGCCCACCCCGAATGCTAGTTCATACAAAGGCGGCCAGCGTCCAGCTTCCTGTTAAGGGACAGGGCTTCTGGAGGGGCCGCAGGGGCTGAGGGGGACAGCCCTCTCTGTGGGTGGATGCCGTCTTCCACCTTTAAGAAAGCATTTCGTTCTGCAGGTGACCCGCCCGCACACCCGTGGACACTTAGCTTTGCAGTTATGCCCGGAGCCGGGGGCAACCCGGGGTGCCCGGTGGGAAATGGAAAAGCGGGAATGGACAAGGCAGCTCTCAGCACCAGGTGGGCAGCTCCTTTGAGAAATCACGCCAAGGGCTTTCCTAAACCCCTTGCGCAGCCTCTAAGGTTTAGGATCTCAGGCCTGGGCCTCGTCTAGTCTCACTCCTTCGCAACATCTGGCCTCACTTCCCGGGATGCACAGAAGAAAACACATCTGTCCGAGAGCACAGGGCGTGGCTGGTCCCCCTGGAAAACACCCCCATCTGATTGTCCTGGCCCCCAACCCTAGGCACCTGAGGCCGTCATCCCCAGCATCCCAAACCCCGCGAGGTCTCCCGGCCCCGGCATTTCTCTGGTGGCACCAAGTCATCCTCCGCGGCACTGATGCCGGAGGCCGTGCCGGGAGGTTCACAGGCCAGAGGCCTCTGCCTCCTTAGACAAGAGACCACGAGGAAGGGGCTCCACTGGGGGGAACATACAGGCTTGTCAAGAGGTCATCTGTGAAGATGCTGATGTGCAAAGGGTCAAAGGGTGTGTGTGGAGAGGGAGGAGGGAGGGAGAGCGGGAGGTGGCTGAGATGGTGCATCCGTAGCAATTGGCTTTTTGTGCAAGACTCACTAAGGAGAGCCACCGGCTCAAGGGAGGAAGGAGAGAGGCGGGCAGGGCTTGACTGCATACAGATGATTAAGGCATATTCAGTGTAAAGGAGACAGATTTCCAAGGGTGACCCCAGGCTCACTCGGGAAACTGGAACACAAACCCTTGCTTTGCCCCAAAGAGCTCACCCCGTTTAGAAAGAGGAGAAGCACACACCCCAGTGGCCCAGCTGTCTGCACAGGCGCGGACGTCAATCCCCCTGACCTGGATGCACTGACCCCAAGGGGTTCCTGAGGCGGGGGTGGGGGGACGGTGGTGCACTGGGAGGGTCCCTCCTGACCCACTGTGATTGTCTGCTCTGCATGGAGAGAGGAGGCAGCAGGAAATGGAAGAAGTTGGGAGAATGTTCAGTCTGCTCTAGTCAGTTGAAAGGGATGGACTTTGTGTGTCTTAATCACCATGGAATCAACTGAACTTTTAGTTCCAGTCATGGGGGGGGGGGTAGGCAAAAGATCTCCTTTTCATGTGTTTTTCTTTCCTGTAGGGTAAACTTGGGCTAAAACAGAACTGAGAGTTGTGCGTGGTGAGTGCGCTACACTCACTGGACAGAATGGGCCACTTCCTACCGCCTGAGATGGTCCCAAGGGGCCCTTCCCACCTTCAGAAGGACAAAGCAAGCAGCAGCCGAGGAAGGAACTAGCAGTGCCCCAGGGGGCCTCCTGAGCAGGAGAGCCACCACATCAACGCTGTTATAGAGCACGAGCAAAAAAAGTCTACCAGCAGCTCCTGGAGGAATTCCATCCCCAAACTGCCAGAGAGAACGGATCAAACCACCTACTCAGGGAACGAAGGGGACACAGCTATGATCAAGCAAGGCCAGACCTCCACACGCAGGTGCACGAGGCTTCCAGACCCACAGGATGGGTGGGCGACGGGGTCCAACCAGTGCCCATCGGTAAGCAGCAAAGCTCAGCCCGCAGGACTCAGGGAGGGCGCTCCGGTCACTGTCTGCGGTGCTGAAGCGAGCCGCTCCCCAGGGCACAGGCTGTCTTACCCCAGAGCAACACAACTGCTGTCCCCTTCTCCCCACCCCCAAGAGGAGAGCGGAGGTAAAGGGAGATGATGCGAAAAGATCGATGGGCAGACACACAGACTCCTGAGAGGTGGCTGGGAAGGGAGGTATGCTTTGACACCATTTGCAAATAATGGGATTTATGAAGATTTTCACCTTTTAGGGAGTTGGAGGGGGGATGTGTCTATATCTAGCCAATGCTGTGTATGTGTCCATGAGGAAACTGAGCCCCAGGGCCCCTCGGCCACCACCGGCCACCCTGTGAACTGCCCAAGCATCTCTCTCTCCAAAGGGCGTCTCCCAGGGAAGGTTGGCACAAAGTTTATGGCGACTGCAGGCATGGCAGGTGGCCAGCAGGCATTTCTGGGATGTTTGCTGGGGCCTTGGGCTTCGCAGGTGGAGGAGGCTGGTGTGGAGGATTCCCAAAGAGAGGGACAGAGGAGAGACAGCAAGAAAAGAGGCAGGTAAACCTCCGCTCCATCACCCAGCACCCAGCACCCAGCGCTCTGTCCGCCTCCCTGGCCTGGGGAGTTCCCCTGCTGAGAAGGGCTTTCCGCAAGACCCCGCCCTTCATCCGGACCTAAAAAGATGGTGGATGCAGGGGGAGGGTTGGTAGAAGGAAGAGGTGAGTAGAAACACAAGAGCCCCTCATCCCTGTATCTGCTCAGCGAGGCCACTGCGGACCGGCTCTTCCTGAAGCGCAGGCAGTGATGCAGATCAACGCTGGGAAAATCCCCAGGCGGGTCTGACGGGTGGGAAAGGCACCGCCACGGGGCTGCAGCTTATGACCCCGGAGGCCAAGGGACAGGTCCCTCCACAGAAACCAGAGCTCACAAGGGCAAGAAACCAGGGAGACACACAGGTGACAATCAGAATGTCTACAAAAAGCTCGGAGAGGGACAAGGTAACCTGAGATGACCAGATACTCCCGGCAAAGCAGCCACGCCTCTCTCCTCCCGTTCCTCAATGTGAAAGCTTATATACACGTCCATGTTCAAGGGAAACTGGCTGCATTATTGCTTCATCACCTTCGAAAACAAACAAATGTGACACACAAGAAAAGAGGCCAGCCATGCGCACTGCCCCTGGGAAGGATAAATACAGGAAGGGGACGCTTAACATCCGAACTTCTGAGCTTCCGAGAGGGAGGGGAACGGCCGAAAAGCAATCAGGACGCCCGCCCCGCGGGGCTGCCCGGACACACCAGCAGGAAACGAGCGGCTTCTCCTTTCCTGGAAAGTCCTCTCGGGAAGACCTGCCCTGGGAGGGGAGAAGGCGCCTCACAGTTCGGGTGCTTTCCAGAACCGACCCGTGCTCCCACAGCTGCTGCTGACGTGGGCGGAAATGCACTTTTACATTAAAAACCGCAACAAAACTGCCCACATGGACATTTGTGGGCAGCCTGGCTTCTTTCCCAGCCTGGAGTGCTGTCTGGGAGGCGTGCAGGTGCGTGAAGAGGGAGCCTTTCCGCCTGATCCGGTCCGATCCGGTCCATCCTGAGAGCCTGCGGAGGGTGGAGCCCGGACAGCGTCTGCCGTGACCGGAAGGCGGGGCCCAGGCAGGTGACCGCTGTGCAGGAGGGAACGGCGGCAGCGCGGCCTCGTCTTGGGGGTCTGACAGTTAAGGCTTCTGTTCATGAGACGTGGCGGTGTCCCCGTCTGGAGAGGAAGGGAGAGCCCTGTCAGTGGGGGGAACAGGAGCCCAGTTACTCTCTAGCTTCAGGCCTCAGGACCTTTGCTGGGACAAGACGGCCACGCTGCAGGCCGCAGGCTGGGGAGGATGACATGAGGTTTGCTGCTGTTTAAGGCCTGGGACGAGGAAGGTGGCGGGCGGCTGAATGCGGTGGATGGAGGTGACACTGAGTCAAGTCGGGGTTCCAGCCTCAGCGTCCTCACGTGGGTGACTGGAGCCTAACAGACATCACCTCACAGCTCGAAATATACAAACAGGCTCCATCCCTCATCCAAACCCCGGAGCACAGCTTCACTGCAGAATTTAGAATTCCTTTTGGAGTTTATGATACACAAATACATACCCATATATGCTTATTTCTAAATATAAATATGTAAATATTGTGTAGTATATGCAACACCCATAAGCAAGCACACAGTATGCCTGCAGCGTCACGTATGGATGTTCACAGAAAGAGGGGAGAGAGCCTAAGCAGCATTAAATCCACACAGGGCAGGTTTGGCCTCTGAGAGGTAGATGCTTCCTTGTCAGAGGGCTCTGGTTTCCACCTGTGGACGCGAGGGGGTGGGGGGTGGTGGGCAGGGAGGCAGGCAGAGGTCTGCTGTGCTGTGCCTCTCAGAGCAGCTTTTCTGGGCGTGGACCGTGTGCTCCCATCCTGAGGATGCACAGGAGGCACTGGAGGTGCAATCGCAGGGAGCTCCCGGACCACTCGGCCACCTGGTGCTCTCAGCCCATTTTACAGATGGGAAACTGAAGTCCAAGGTGTTCAGCCGTTTGGGACCTATACCAGGCCATATCGAATCGTGTGGGGTTTTTTTCATCTTTTTTTCCCCAAATTAATTTTTAATTATACAGGGAGTATATAAATATAGATTGGGAACCTTTCAGATTTAGCTGATCTTCGATGTCCTGCTCTCTCATGTTATAAAAGGGGACGGAGACGCAGGAGAAGGGCCAGCCAGAGGCTGGGTTAGCCCTGCCACTCCAGGTGGCCCAGCTGTGACTGATCCCTAAGAGGAAGCAGGCATTGCCACACCCTTACAGGACCCACAACACCCACACCCACAGTTTGCCTTCTCCCTCCTAGGGTACAACATCCCACATCTCTGAACCTATGCCTTCTCACCACCCACGTTCCCTATCCCTTGAGTTGCAGGCTCCGTCCAGGTCTCCCCCACCAGAGCCCTTCCTACCTGGTCAAGCTTGATTCTCATACAGGCTTTGCCTCTTCTTAGACTTCAGATCCTTTAGCCACTGGGGTGAGGTCTCTTCTGATCTAAAACCACAAAGCCCGGGAGAGTCAAGTGTGAGCGAGAATGAGGGCACCTTGCAGGCAGGGCTGTGAGGTACCCAACTCTCCATCTGCTGTCCAAGGTGGATGCTGAGCAGGGCACTCACAGATGGCAAACATGCCCATGCTCACATGATTGACAGGCAAGAAACAGCAATTAACTAAAGCACCCAACAACGGGAATGTTAAATAAACCCTAGTACATCCACTCTATGAAACAATCTGCAGCTATACCGTCATGCTTATATAAAATTATTTCCATCCATTTATCCTGCCATCTCTCTACCCAGGTAAATTCTGTGGTGATTCATTTTATGTGTCAACTTAGCTAGGCTATGGTGCCCAAATCTATGGTCAAACATCACTCCAGGTGTTTCTGTGAAGGTATTTCTTTTAGATGAGATTAGCATTTAAATCAGTAGATTATGAGTCAAGCAGGTCACCCTCCATATTATGGGTGGGCCTGACCCAATCAGTTGAAGATCGTAACAGAAAAGGACTGACCTCCCCCGAAGAAGAGGGAATTCTGCCAACAGATTGACTCTGGGACTCAACATCAGATCTTCCCTGGGTCTCCAGCCTGCCAGCCTGCTCTGCACATTGTGGTCTTGTCAGGCTCCAAAATCATGAGATAATTCCTTCATATACATACATCTATCTATCTATCTATCTATCTATCTATCTATCTATCTATCTATCTATCTGTCTCGTACATATAAGACCTGACTTATGCTGATCTCAGAGAAAGCTCCACACCATGGAAGTTCCTGACCTGCCTGGGGTGGGGGTGGGAGATCTGTGAGGAAGGAGAGCCTCCCTGGGCAGACCAAGGAAGCCTTGTCTGACGGTGGAGGTACAAGACCAGGCCTCCAGTGGTACCTCTGAGACCTGGGCTGGGGGCTCCCCCAGCTGCGACGCTGACTCTGGAGCCAGGCCTGCAGCTCTGGCATCCCCAGAGCAGGACAGGCACCATCTCAGCTGTGGCCTTGTCCCTCTCAACCTCGGGTCCTGTTCCCTGCCGCCCGCTCTGTGCTCCAATAACACGCACTCCTTGCAGCCCCTGGCTCTATCAGGTCTCCAGGCCTTTGTTCATGCCATGACTTCAGCCCAGAACCCCTCACGCTGCCACCTCTGTGGACACCATGACTCAGCTCAGTTGTCTCCTCTTAGAAACCTTTCCCACACCTTTCTTCCTTAAGTCTAGCTCACCAGTTTGTCCTCTATGACAGGGTCAAATCAAGAATCAGACTGTAAATATACTTGGGGGGTTATAGGGTGTCTGTTAGAACCAGTCAGCTCTGCAGCTGCATCAGGAAAGCAGCAGCAGACAACCCATAAATGAATGGGTGTGGCTGTGTGCCAATAAAACTTTATTTAAACAAAAAGACAATGAGCTGAAATGGACCTGTGGCCTATAGTTTGGGAGCCCCTGCTCTATCATAGCACTTATTATATGACAATGTCAGCATCATGAATAACCCCTAGCTTCTCTGTGTTAACAGGACCCCTAAGAAGAACTCCACTATCCTTTATGGAGCATGTCTACAAGCAGTGCCCACACTTCCTCCTTTATCCTCAGTCCCACACTTCCTCCTTTATCCTCAGTCATTCAGCTCTAAAACCCAACAGGCAGCCGCCCTCCCCCCCAAGACCCCTCACCTCTCGTCCTTCTCAAGGCTGGTGGGCAGCACACGACTGCCCAGCTGGAAGGGGGACTTGGGGGTCTTGGGCTGGGGGGCCCAGCCGGGGGCCTCGCTGGGACTGTCCGCCTCTGGCCTCTTGTGCAGCTGCGCCTGGGAGAGGAGAGAGCTGAGTCTGTAACCACCTGTTGCCCGGAGAGGGTCCCATCCCACGGCACTGCCGCTGCACGGTGATGCCGGGGCCTCCACAGGCAGGAAGCCCCGGGGCAGGGGAGATGCTGGCTGACCTGGGGTGGGGGGTAAGAATCGGTGGCCAGGCCTGCAGCCCTGAGGTGGGGCCACCAACCCATCCTGCAGGTGCAACTCAGCTCCGTCAGCTCCACGCTTCTGCATCCATTTGAATAAGAGGAAGCTTTTGGACTGACAGATTCCCACAGGAAGAAGGCAGGGTGGATTCTCACCCATATTTGGAGGACAATGGAAAGGAGGGAGGGGGGGGAGGGGGGGGAGGGAGAATTATGGGGCCTGCTCTTTCTGTTCTTTTTGCTACCAGGGCCGTGAGTGGCTCCAGGTGCGAGGTGCCGTACCTTGAGCATGGCCGGGTCAATGCCCGGAAACGCGGGCATCCTCTGGGGATGGCTGCTGGGTGACCTCTCGGACCGCTTCTCCTCCTCGTCGGACTCTTCTCTCCTGGGGGATTTCTCTTCTGTTGCAAAGAAAAGGGAGCTGATGGCACTGGCAGCCCCGTGCACTGAGGCTCGGGTTCCAGATGCTCTGCACACAGACCCTCGGGCAATCCTCACACCAGCCCTGACCATCTGGGCATTCCTGGGCCAACTGACAGAGGAGGACACACTCAGGGCTTGCTCTCCTGACCTTCCTTCTCCACAGGCACGAGACGGGCGAGGGAGAGAGAGCCCTCCAAGCATTTAAGGTGTCTGGTCAGAAACTGCGCCCCTCACTCAGCTCCAAGCTGGTCTGACATCCTACTGTTTGCCAAGTGAACACAAGTCCCTACAGTAGTAGGCTGTGGGGGACGAAGGCTGTCTATGTGTACAGTGGGGAGGTCCCTGCTATGGTTTCCATTACAAGATTTCGCTTAAAACTCTCCCATGGCTCTCTAACTACAGAAAAAGCCTAACTCCTTGGCAAAGAATCATGACTTCCCACGACTTGGCCCCACCTACTTTTCCAGCATAATTCCTGCTACTACCAGCTTTAACCACTTAGAGGGGCACCTGCAACACACACAGAATGTTCTTTCCACACCTCTGCCTCTCTGGTCCTGTTAATATTTCTGTCTGGAATACCCTTCACTGGCTAATCCCTACCTGCCCTTTAAAATGCAGCCAAAGATATCCTCAGAGGAAAATGCATAGTCTTAAAATAATTCACTAGAAACCAAGTAAGACTGATAAATAAACTGATCTTTTAACTGAAGAATCTAGGAAAAAAGACCAGCAAATAAACCTGAAGAGAGTATAGGATGAATTTAATAAGGATAAAAGCAGAAATCATGAAACCCTGTTAAGTTGTGGCTCTGTCCCTTGTAACCTGCAGAGCCCCAATTAATATATCATCCCTCAAAAAGAATTTTTTTACTTAGTTCCTAATAAGCTGTGCAGAATAAGAAATCACAATTTCCTGTATAATTATGTTCTAATATCCTATAGCCTTCAACTCACCGGAAGTTCCTTCTAGTGTTTAACCTCCATCCTTCCTGCTGTTGGTTGTGGTATATATGGAAGCGAGGGGTGTACCTGTTGAGTCCTTGAACATCCACATGGTGTCATCCTCCTCCTCCAGCGGAGACCTGCTCTCTGACTCGCTGACTCGACTGCGCCGGAGGGAGTGGGAGATGGGAGCCCGGCGGCGGCTTCTCTTGCTGAGCTGTACCCGGGTCTTGAGGGCACTTGAGTCGAGGACTGAGGTTTGCTTTGGGAGCAATAGGGAGGAAGAGAGGAAAAACAAGGGAACCATTCACGGAGGGCACCACCCAAGAGAAGTGTGTCAAGCTGCGCTGATGCACAAGCTGTTTAGGTGGCACACGGGCCAGCATTTCTGCATTTCAATACTAACCTGACACCCGAAGCCGAAGTTTCTCCATGAAACAAACCACGTAGGTTAGTTACAAGAATCAAATGAAGCTTGAGTGCCCTGGCACTGTGCCTGGCACAGAGTGGGCACACAATGGAAAGGCCTTTCCCCTCCTGGTGACATTATACGAGCATATAAGCTAGAAGAGTGCTCAATACATAGCAGGAGCTCAACACATGTTTGCTGAATGAATAACTGAAGACATCACCTAATGAAATCCCTATACTTCATACCATGTCCATGTTTATATAGTGGGGTGCCCCAGTGGAGACTGAAGTTGTGCCTTTCCCCATCTCTGTTCTTACCCAGAGGTGCCAGCTGACTATACTTAGGAAGGGGAATCCCCTTTGAGGCCCTAGAGGGAGTCCCCCTCCCAAAGCAGTGGGTTCTCTCTCAGGGGGAGTCTGAGCAGCCATCCCTACGAGTGAGGGCATGAGGCTTTACTGTCAGGAGAGCGGGTCCCTTTAGGTTCTGCAGCACGTTGATGTTGCATCTTCAGGAGGGTGGGAGGGCAGCCCTACTGTCAGGGAAGCAGAAGAATGAGACCTTCGTATCTCAAGGGACCCACACCGGAGGGGGTCTCCCCTTCTTAGAACCACTGCTCTCCGTTTACAGAGAGACTTGCACGCCCTGGCACTAGGGATACATCCCACTAAGAGCACCTGGCAGGGAAGAGGTCAGACTTCCTGCTCACCTAACAGGCGTGGGCTAGGATCAGCTTCAATCTGAACACATGTGACTGTATTTGAGGCTGTGGAGCCCACTCTGCTGGTTACAAGTGGATAAGGAAGCCGAGGCTCAGGGGTGTGAAAGCATTTGCCCCAAGACTCACAGCTGGTGTCTGGCAGGTCCAAGCCACGTGCAGACGTCAGTCCCATCTCAGACTGTGCCCTCTGCACCCACCAGACCGGTGCCTGGCACACAGATTCTACCCTGGGAAGGGGCCATTCGCCAGGAGATGCTAGTGTGTCCCTTTAAGAAGAAGTAAGTGTTCCAACACACGCTCCCA
>NW_005871277.1:1977758-1979437 GCF_000147115.1 Myotis lucifugus | reverse complement strand
CAGCTGTGGGATGGGAGGTACCTCCTGAAATGAAACATTAACCTCACAAAAGATGAGGAACCTGAGGCACAGAGACACGAGGCAGCTGGCCCAAAGGGGCAGAACTGACTCCAGAACCCACTTCCCTGACCCTCTTCCACTTCCGGAATTTCTTCCCACGACCATATATTCAGGTACCACTTGGATAATGGGCATCACATACAATAGGAAATTTATGAATAAATCAGGTCCTTACATTAAAAAGGCTCTCCCTGTCCACAAAAAGACACCCAAGTCCAGAGCACAGGAAGCCCTACCTGGGGGAGGGGGTGTGGGCACACCAGACACCACTTCCCTGATAGGAGGTTCTACCCTGAAAGACCCCCCCGCCCCATAGCTGCACCCTTAAGCAGATCCTTCGACCCAGGTGTACCGGGAGCATAGAGTTGCTTTTTGTCAGCTCTGGGATGATTTTATTACTTGAAATAGGCAGGATTTGGGGGTATGGGGTGGCGTTGAGCCAAATCCACAAAAAATAAGGAGAAATACCATCAAGGTGGCAGCAGATGGCACTGCTAGCTAGGCCTGGGAGCACAGCAGCTCCTGGGACTGTCCAGGAGGGGGCGTTGCAGTGCCTCTAGGAGACAGGATGAGGCACCCACCTCCCTGGGAGATCCCAGGTCCCAGTAAGAGGGGCACTGGAGACCCAGAGAGAGAATAACAATGGGCCAGGGGTGGAGCTGGGACTCAGACCTGCCTGCCTCCTGAATCCGGGCTACACTGGATAACCTCCAGGCTTCTGCCATGATACTAGCATCCCTCCGAGCCAGGCTGACACCCGAGGACCTACTGGCCGTTGACATTGGCCACATTAAACGCAGACAGCGTATAACGCAATATGTATATGTCCTTATATTTGTAAACACACAGATATATTGAAAAATTCTAGAAAGACAAAACCATTACTGAAGGTTAATAGCTGTGTGCTGAGATCACTGGTGTTTTCATTTTCTTTATAATATTTTTTAAATTGTGGCAAATACGCATAACATAGAATTAACCACTAGTGAGATACAGTACGTTTACAATGTTGTGTGACCATCACTATCACTACCATGTAGTTCTAGAACATCTTATCACCCCGAAAGGAAACTGGTACCTGCTTAGCAGTCATTCCCAATCTCCCTTCCTGCCCCCCGCGCCCCCCCCTCCCCCCGCCCCTCCAGTCGCAACCACTAATCTGCCTTCTGTCTCGATGGAGTTGCCTATTCTGGACATTTCACATATCATTTATTATTTTTTAATACTTTCTAAATTTCTATTTTACAACAAGAATGGTTGACTCTTACAATTACAGACAAAACAAGCTCCAGTAACACTGACCCCTGCGCAGGCCGCTCCGCTCCCATCGCGTGGACAGAGGGCCCCCCTTGTAATGACGTCTCGCCGATCTAGAGCCTAGCCCGACCTACTTCCGCCAGCGTGATGATTTCCTGTGTAGGAACGCAGAATCAGAAGACAGGGACCATGCTGCAGACGATGATAGAGAACTGGTGAAAAAAACCAGAACAAGATGAACTGCTTGGTCAAAGAGCCAAAAAAGCAATGATACCTAAAGCAGAAACGTTAGACGGCCATGACCAAGGATGGCCAGGTATGGGGAGCCGAATCCGCCGAAGGCACGGTCGTGGCCCGACGGC
>NW_005871277.1:1918427-1976726 GCF_000147115.1 Myotis lucifugus | reverse complement strand
GGGGCGAGGGGATGTGACAGCAACCTTGCCCCAACTCCAGAAAGACCACTTCTATGTTCTATTTGAGGTCAGGAGGCACATTCTGCATATGTATAACATCCATCTCTTGCTCAAAAACCTTCTATGGCTCCCTACTGTCCTCCTGCTGAAATCCAACACCCCTTGTAATTGAGCCAAAATTTCCTGTCCAGTCCCAACTCCCACCCCTGCCCCAAACAAGCCCTCCATCCCACTCTCCTGACCTACTCACCACACCCCACCCAAACCTCACGCATTCCTGGCCTCCGGCTTTGCTTGTGCTGTTCCCTCTTCCTATCCATCCTTCCTACCCAGAGTCATGGCACCCCACGGTGCTCTCTCCTCCTCCTGAACTCGTCCTGCCTAACCCGGACTCACCTCTGTTCAGGAAAGTTTGACATAGAAGTTATTAGCTCAACAGATATTTGCTGAGCACCTACTATGTGCCAGGCACTAAGGATGGGGGTAGGATCACTGCTGATGCACCTTCAAGGTCAGGACACTCCATCATCCTTGTTCCCCATGCAGCAGGCGCTTAGTGAGGGGGCAGGACCCTCTCCTGAGCAGCTTGTCTTCCTCCCAGAAGTGGGAGCGTGACTCTTCCCAGCTTCTGTGGAAATGCCCGTAACAGAGCAAGCGCACGTGGCCCAGCAAAACGAGCGTGCGCCCGTGAAAGCTGTGCGTGACCTCCGCCTCCCGTTCTGATGCACAGGGACGTTATAGGGCTTCAGTAAGGCACAGTGGTCACCCCAGGGCACAGATGCAACGACAGCTCCTAGCACAGCACCTGGCCCAGGAAGTGCCCGCCTCCTTCCCATTCTCTTGCTGCCACCTTTTGGGGACACTGTGTACCCCATGGTGTTTGAGGGATGCTGTGGACAAGATGCACACACGGGTGGGAGTGAGAACAACCCACCATCTTTATTTGCTCCTTTGCATTAGAGCCCCGCAAGCTTTCTCTGTAAAGGGTCAGGCAGTAAATATTTGGGGCTTTATGGGCCACCCTGTCAATGTCCCAGCCACTCCACTCTGCCACTGCTACCCAGAAAGCAGTGCAAGCAATATGTGAGTGTGTGTGGCTGTGTTCCAATAAAACTTTATTGACAAAGAGGTGGCTGGCTGGATGTGGCCCCTGATCTACAGCCTTTAATCTGTGTCCCAGCAACTCAGAACCGTGCCTGACCTAGAGTCACTGTTGAATAAATGTCTGTTGGAAGAATATGTTCCCGAAAATAACTTTTTTGTAATGAGTAGGTGTGAGCTTCTTATCCAGAAAAGAGAATGGAGCTAGCGACGGGGCAGGGAAAGGAGAGAATATTATGCCTGCGAGTATTTTGGGGTGTCTGACACATCCGCCTAAGAAAGAACCCTGAGTCAGGGCAGCGCTTGGTGGCCCACAGATGACAGAGCGATTCTGAGCAATTTAAGACGTGAGTCCCATCCCCCCTGCAACTCTACACCCCAGCTATGCAGGGAGCTCTGCGGTCATGGGGCCCAGGCTGGCGTGGGGACCCAGCTCTGTCTCAGAGCCTTCCTGTCCTGTGTCCGGGTCAGACCCGCACAAGGACTGGGCGGCAATGGTAATGACAGTGTTGAAGGTGAACACAGGGTGCTGATGGTGTGCCATTCACTTTGCCTTCCACTGTTCTCAACAGGCCTGTCATGGACCCATCTCACAGGAGAGAAGACTGAGGCCCTGCGAGGCAAACTGGCATGCCCAAGGTCACACTTAGAAAGTGGGGGAGCTGGGATTTGAACCTGGTTTGCCTGAGCTCCCCAAAGCCGCTGCATTCTCCTAGCTCGGGCTTGAAGGGAGGGGATCGGGTACCTGGCCAGGCCTAGAATCCATGGACAAGTGCTCGCCCAAAGTGACAGGGACACACGTCTGCAGCTGGTCCTCGGGAGGCGTGTTTGGTTTCTGCTGGGAGTGCCCGACAAGGCTCCGGGCCAGAGCTGCCTTGCTGCCCCAAAGGTCTCAGAGGCTATAAACAGACATGACAGCTGGGCTGGGGGCCCAGGCTCCTGCAGCCTCGACACAGAGGCCCCCAGGCTCCAGGAGCCCATCGGGTGTCAGAGGTGAGAGAGGAGGTGGCAAGAATAGTAATAACCCTGAACATTTAGGGAGCACTGACTGTGCCTGGCCCCGCATCAAATTCCTTACGTGGACCATCTAGATAAGTTCCATAGTAGATACTATTAATGTCCCCATTTCACAGATGAGGTAGCTGATGCTCTGAGAAATTAAATAGTAACAACAACAGACACTTACATGGCGCTTACTGTGTGCCAAGTTGCCGTATTTTTATTCCCAATGATCTTAAGTAGCAGCTGTTACTACCCCCACTTTCCAGATAAGAAGACTGAGGTACAGAGAGGTGAAGGGACTTGCCCAGGGCCTCACGAGTGACTGAAGGAGCCTGGTTCAAACCCAGGCATTGGGCTCGGAGTCTATGGCCTGTTCCCTACCCCCTCCCACTCTAACACTCCTATTAGCAATTTCACCCAGGAAATGCCCCTCCAGGAGACTTCTTGGTACAGTCTGCCAGCCACTGGCCAACGCTGGCCCCAGGTCTGCTTGGAATGTGCCCCTAAAACACAGCTCAGGCATCACCTCCTCCAGGAAGCCTCTCCTGACTGCCTCTAACCACAGTTGACCAGGGTCTCTCCTTGGGTCCCCACAGAGCACCCTGTGCCCAGCCATCATAGAACTTAATGTGCTGGCTGTGCTTACTTCCTGTTTGACTGTCTCCTCCAAACTGTGAGCTCCCTGAGGGTAGGCAACCCCAGTGCCAAGTAAAGAGACAGCCACTGTGGCTAGGGAGCAACTGAAAATAAACAGATGAATGAATGAATAAATGAGTGAATGAATGAACGAACCCATAAATGATCCCCTCTCTAATGTCTGTGATAATATTGCTGTTTAGTCACGCTCTCTTGATATATCTATATGCCCTTAATATTTAATATGCCCTTAATAGTTAATTTTTGTTACTTTTAAAATGAACCCCCCCCCCCAAAAAAAAAAACAACAACAACAACAAAACAAAACACCAGGCTCAGTGTGCTGGCAAACAATAAAAGTTAACTGGCTACTGTGACTTTCTTTAAGGTGCAAAATAGGAGAGATTGATTCAGGAAATCCCCTAAACAAACAAGAACCCTCATGCAGGGGAAGGAAGGGGGTGTAGAACATTCCAGAAGTACTGAGATACTTTTGCATGAAAACAGACAAATTAAATTTCCCTCTGAAGTCTAAAGCCCTATTAATAAAAGGTCCAGAGTTCTAAGGTTAGGATGAGCCAAGGGAAGAGAGAACTGGGGGGCTTTTAAAAATGCATTTAACCTAAATGATAGCACAACCATGTGGAATACTATTTATTTGTTAAACAGAGCTGTTAAAGGATAAGGCAGGTGTGTATGGAATGGGCTCCGAGATACATTATCAAGTGTATAAAGCAAGACACGCAACCCAGGGGGCGTGTGCTGCCGCCTGTCTGTGGGGAAGCAATAGAGACGTAAACATGTGAACATACAGACCCTCAGACGACAGGAAACTGAGTTGCTGGTCTCTGGGAGGGAACTGGGTGATGGGTGATGGGTAGGGAGGGGGCGCAGAGGCAGACATAGATTTTAATTACCTCTTTTTGTATTTTGTAACACTACGGTTAGTAATTTTTAAAAAATGTTAAAAAGTACAATTCTACATAAATATATAATTCTTTTGTTTCCCAGCTTCTCCTCTTCACGGAGTCGGCTCTGACCCAGCCAGACTTGGCTCCTCCTGGATTCTTAAAACAGTCTCTGCCAAATTTGGCTTCTTTTTTTTAACCATCACACGTCAAAACATCTCTCATGTTTATTTCAGGCCAGGGCTCAACTTGTCAGGAGACAGCATTGCAGCCTCGAACATGTAAATGTGACCCTGGTGGAAGGCAGGGAGTGGTGTGTCCCTCTCGGCCTGAGGACCCCACTCCTGCAGCCCCTCCCACCCCGTGATCAGTGGCAGAAGCACATTCCAGTGTCATGACTCTGCTCCCCAAGCCCCCTCTGGTGACTCATCCAGCAGAGAAACACACTCAGACACAGATGCACACACAATATACACACATACAAATATATACACAAACACGCATACTCAAATACAAACACACATATCCACAAATGTACACACATGTAAACATGCACAATACACACAAATATACGCACATGCAAATATATACACAAACATATACACAAATGTAATTACACATATACATACTACACACACAAATACACACAGACATATACATACATACAAACAGCGCTGCTTTGGGTAAAAGAGCCCTTTCCACAAGGGCATCTGAGGTATAAACAAACCCTGCCTTATCCTTCAGGGGAACGCGGTGCTGCCAGTAAAAACAATGAGGGAGAATGTAGGCGCTGACATGGAAAGATGTCAAAGCCACTGTAGGCAGTTCACGAAAATTCTGCCTTAAACTACCCTGGGCCCCGAGATGAACAGTTTCCAATCCCAGGTACCCAAGGGACTCGAGGGGAGGAGGCGCAAGGGTGACGAGGGGTAGGTGGCAGGTGGCTTCGTGGAGGGCATGTGACATGGCCCAGGCCTTGATAAGTGGGTCAGATAGGGGCAGGTGTGGGAGACAGAGAAGGCAGTGCGGGTGAGGGGTCAGGCTGGGAGAAGGGGAGGCGGGGAGGGAGATGCTGTCTTTATTGCTAGGTGGTGGACTGGACAGCCCCATTCCATACCCCCTGCGAAGCGGCCCTGCAGGGGCGACTAGACCCGCCTTACAGACAAGGGGCTGGTGTCTCTAGGCTGCCCGGGCTGGGCGAGGAAAGCTCAGAACACCGAGCATGAATGGGGCGCCTCTTCCCTTGGAGTGGGGGCTGGGCCGAGGTAGGGGCCGAGCGTGGACGCCCACCACCCTCAACGGGCACGGTGGCACCTTGTGAAGGAACACCAGCTCCAGTGAAGGAGCAAAACCAGTTGGGCTGACATTCCATCGCCCGGGAGAGAGCCAAGGGCTCCCTTTCATTCTGGTGCCCAGCCCAGATTGTGGCTTTGTTCAGAGACCCTGCCCAGGGCCCAGGGCGCCGCCTGATGTAACTCACAACCCAGCCCTCGGTAGGTAGGCCAGAGGCCCTGGAAAACGCCCGCCTGGATGCTATCTTTTTGGCTAGTGCTTCATAGGGCCCAGGCTGGGGCAGAGCCTCGTCCCGCAGGGTTCCCGCCTGCTCATCACATGGCTCCCTGGGTCACAAGTTGGGGAGAGCGCTCTGGAAGCCGAAGCCGAGAGCTCCAGGCCCAGGGCCGGGCCCCAGCACCGCGGAGCCAGCTTATCAGCTGGCTGCAGACTGGCGCACGGGCAGAGCCTGAGACCTGTTCAGGCAGACACTGCGCCTTGGCAAAGCCCACAAACAAAACAACGGCCTGAGGAGGAAGAGCTGGGGCCCACGCAGGCTGCAGGCAGCTGCAGAGCCGGGCACCCTCGGGGCCAGAGCTCACTTGGTAGGACTTGGAAGCCAGACCTAGTGGTTGGGACAGGCTCCCAAGGCTGCTGAAACGTGCGGCCAGATGTCCAGCTGCAGAAGGGCCCTTTTCTCAATTTGGGGGCAACATCCAGGCACTGGGGATGCCAGCAACCTGGCACTTGGGCACTTTGGTTTATCTGGGGTGAGCACGCACCAAGGCCAGGTACCCAGCAACATGCTTTCCTGTGTCAGCCCCCAAAGTGTCACAGCCCTGCTGGCCCAATCCCAAACCCAGGGGCAAAGTGCATTTCAAACTTGGGACCGGCCAGGTTTTAGAAAGACAGCAGGTGGGCACACGGCGGGAGGTCTAGGGCAGGGCGTTTAGCAGCATCCCTGTCTGTACCAACCAATGCCAGTAGCAACCCTCCCCCTCTCCTCCCAGTCCTGACAACCAAAAATGCCTCTAACATAGCCAATGTCCCCTGAGGGGCAAAGCCACCCATGCGTCAGAACCACTGGTCTAGGCCATGCATTCTCCATGAGTGATATGTCCCCTCCCCAAGGGAGTGAAAACTGGCTCTTGGGAAGGAGGTGAAAAATCTTATTTATTATTATTTTTTAACCCTCACCTGAGGATATGTTTTTATTGATATGAGAGAGAGAGAGAGAAGAGAGGAGGAAGGGAGGGAAAGAGAAAACAAACAAACATTGATGTGAAAGAGAAACATTGATCGGTTGCCTCCGTATGTGCCCCGACTGGGGGTGCAACCTGAAACCTGGGTATGTGCCCTGACCAGTAATTGAACCCACAACCTTTCGGTGTATGGGACGATGCTCCAATTAACTGAGCCACCCGGCCAGGGTGTAAAAATCTTATTTTTTACTGCATACAATATATATACAGATATGCAATGTAGCCATGATATAACATTTCACAGAAAGGCAGTTAAGAAAAAATGTTGAAAAAGGCTCTTTAGGGAATAATGACACCCCGCCTCCAAAAGTGGATAAATAGTGGTGTAGGGCAACATCACACAGGCAAGTGAGTTAATATTTCTCTAGCAACATGTATGAATAGCCACATCACATGGGATAAATAAATACTATTAATTACTTCTCATCAGCACAATTGGTATGGGGTAGTTTTGCCTCAAATGAGAGCTTTGTGGATTCTGGAATGGTGGGTTAGGGATTGCAACATGGTGCTCCATTTTGTACAGGAGAAAACAGATGCTCAGAGGAATTATGCAACTTGCCGTGTTTGCGTGTGTGCTCACGCAGAGGGCTGGCTGACAGCTCACGCAGAGGGCTGGCTGACAGCAAAGGGAGGGATTTGAGCGCCACACACACGGCCTCCAAGGCAACGTCAATGACTCTGGCGACGAACTTGAACTCCCTTAGCAACAAGCATCGCCTTAAAATTGCACAGGCTGTTTGCCTCTGTCCCTGTTACTCTACTTCTAAAAGTTATTCCGATTATGCGGGTGGGTGACAATGAATGTCCAGCGATTTTTACTGTTATTTATAAGATAAAAATGTGACTGAGAACAATCTGAGTGTCCCAAATCCATTGGGGCCTGACCATATAAAGTCAGCAAAACCTGAAAAATGGAAGATGCTGTTGCCATTGAAAATAAGAATGCAGGTCCATTTTACTGACATGAGAAGTTAGTCAGAGTAGAGAAAGATGACAGAAAACTGGGTACAAAAGAGTTCAAAATTCCTTTTTTTGATCCATTTGCACATATGCAAAAATATGTATATATTGCATATATAGCACATTATATCATATGTGCAATATACTGCATTTATATGCAAAAATGTGTATTTAATATGTGTATATATTTATCATATATTCATGTATGTATATATATTTTGCATATATATGCAAAAATCTTGAGAGATATAGACGTTACAAGGACTATTTCTGGAGGGTGAGACATTGAGTACATTTTAAAAAATTCCTTTTCGTCTATGATCTTACTTCTCTACAGTGAGCATGTCTGGGTTTTGCAGTTTTTTTAAAAGAGGAAAAGGATCCATAACATACCCAGCCAGGCAAGCACTTGCCTCCTCCCAGATGCCTGTCTGCACCTCCAGGGAATTCCTCAGGGAGTGAAAAGGTGGAGGGTTTGGTGCCTCCCCTATAGGGGCTGGGATGTTAGCTGCAGACCATGCAGGTCACAGGGACTAAGGAAAAGAGATGCCAGGTTGGCAGGAGCCTTGGGGTCAAACACACCCTGGCTCCAATCCTGGCTCCCTATCACACAGAAGCTGTGTGGCCTTGGGTAAGTCACTCTACCTCTCTGAGTCTCAGTGATAGCAGAGAACCACTCCAACATTCAGAGCTGATGCCAGCATTGCATGGGATAATGATCTATGAAAAGTGCTGAGTGCGGTGCCTGGCACATGGCAGGTACTCAAAGAATGAGTGCCGTCATCTTCCTGATGCTCAGAAGTCAGAATCACCTCTCTGTGGCTCTGAAACCAGCCGGCGACACAGAGCCAAAGAGGCAGCGTGAGACCAGAAGCTTTTAGAAAGGAGGCGTTTTCCAAATTCTCGGTGCAGATCACTGCAGAGCCGCCTCCCCAGTCAACACCCTCTCCGAGGATCGGGCAGAACTTACAGGAACTGTGGGAATGCTTACAGCAATGACCGGCCCTGGCTCCCAAGTTTGAGAGCAGCCAGCTGGGCTTCTAAAGGACAGGCCTGTTCAATTTCTAGGCGAGGCCTGAGCGCACCTTAGGTTTCATCCACCTGCTTTAAAAGGAGCCCAGATGGATGACAACAACCCAAAACACCATTTCAAAGCCAGCCCGGCAGGCCAAGGTGGCAGCTGGAGCTGAAAATTCATGGGGATCAGGCGCTCCCTGCGGTGAAAGAACCAGTTTCACGACTCTTTGGTGGCCTCTAAAATCTTAACTGTGGCGTGAGAAGGCTCTGGGAAGGGATCGGATTCTGCAGCTCGTGGACAGGGCTGTGCACACGGCTGATTTCTTTTCCTTCTCAGGTAACTGGATATCAGCTCCATCTCAGCGGGTAAACCATTCTGACAGTTTAGAATATCTACCTCTATGGGTTTCTGGTTGCTAGGCAACTAGAGGCAGCGGCTACAGAGCACATCCCACCCCCTACCCCACCCCTTGGGACTGGAACTATGGGAGGTACTGCAGATGTTAAAGGTCTACCCACAGAAATGCTTGATAAAGAATGTGTGGCTCATTAATTTTTAATTTTGAACAAATGACCATTTTTGCGGTGTTTTATTGGTTGTGAGGTGCCTCCATATGATTCACCCCGTTGCTTTTCCTACCATCTGCCCCTTATGAAGCAAGGGCTATGGTTATCCCATTCAAAGCCAGGGGGACTGAGGCTGGGAGAGAGAGGAGGAGGCTTGCCCAAGGTCACAGAGCTAGTACATAGTGGAGCCAGGATTCAAATTCAAGTTCATATCTACTGAACTCCGGACTTTGCAAGATGCCCGACACACCATGAGCTCATAATGTAAATCAAAACCACGAGAACTCAGCTTTCAGGAAGTTGAAAAATGAAAATCTACTTTGACAGACCACCTTTTTAAGTAAAATAAATATGGGGAGATGCACAGCCCCCCGATCGGCTGTAACGAGCATGGTTGGGGGGTGTAAAAAAGGGATATGCCAACCCCAAAGCCCTGGCAGTCAGGATTTTTTTTTTCTGATTCTAGAAGTTACACAATTTCCCCTGTAAAATATAAAATATAGATCTAGACATAAGATATCTGTTAACAATAAAATGCTATCAAGAAAATAAAAACCAGCCACAATGCCCACCTTCAAAGAGACCACTGTAAAATATGGGTAAATTAAATTTACTCCCTGTCAGACTTCTGATCAGTATTTTATTTTACTTTATTTATTGATTTTGAGAGAAAGCAAGAAGAGGAGAGAGACAGAGGAAGGAGGGAGGGAGGGAGGGAGGGAGGAAGAGAGGAAACCATTGGTCAGTTGTTCCACTTATTTATGCATTCATTGGTTGCTTCTTGTATGTGCCTTGACCAGGGATCGAATCCGCAACCTCGGTGTATCGGGACTATGCTCTAACCTAGCAGTCGCCAACCGTAGTCCACGGACCACTGGTGGTCCGTGAGGTCCAAAAGGTCGGCGACCGCTGCTCTAACCAACTGAGCTACCTGGTCGAGATGTCTGTTCAGTATTTTATAAAGCTGGGATCACGACTTGCTTCCCATTCCCACACCCTCCCAGGTGAGCCACATCAAGGGGGCCTCAGCTCCCCCCTTCTTCCTATGTAATTGCCTCTCTGAGCATCCCAGGCAATAAGCGTTTCTTTTGTAATTGTTTTCAGAGCAGCATCCCCAGAATTTCCAAATAAGAAGAGATGAGCATACACACTCAGGGGACCCCTTAAGACTATGCCTAGACCCTTTATTAATAGTTCCTTCACTGCTTCTCGGTCAGGGGCTGGTGCGGAGGGTTGGGGTGCGGGGTAGATGGCTGGGGCTTCTCTCTGCTCTAGCAGTGAACCTGGGTTTTCCTTTCCCTCGGAGGGAAGAACAGGCGGGGGCGGAATTCCCAAGCACTGAAGCGAACGTCTCCCTGAGCTCCCAGGGACCCTCCTGAGGCAGCCTGTAGCCCAAGAGCA
Organism: Myotis lucifugus; assembly: GCF_000147115.1. NCBI lineage: Eukaryota > Metazoa > Chordata > Mammalia > Chiroptera > Vespertilionidae > Myotis > Myotis lucifugus. Next base: position 1,966,597 of record NW_005871277.1, on the reverse strand, counting down.
CCCCGATCCGATGCATACGCATCTGGTTCACAGCAGGTGCTTGAGAAATGCCGCCCACCTGGAGCCACCCAGGCCCCAGGGCCCTCTCAGTAGCACTTCCCTGGGCTGGGGAGAGGGAGGCCTGCACTCCTTTAAGGAACTCTGAATTCCTTTGAAGAGCTCTGGCATTGGAAGTTCCTCCCTTCCTCCCTTTCCTCCCTCCCTCCCTCCCTCCCTCCCTCCCTCCCTCCCTTCCTTCCTTCCCGCAGTTGGCAGTCCATCTTGAGGATGAACCAACAGATGAATAAGTGGGAATGTCAGAATGAGAAACTGTGCTGTACTTGATAATGGGTATATGTTCAAGGGCACCTTGATAAATCCAAGAACCAAGAACAGTTACTCCAAAGGGTGGCTCATGCTATAGGGAAGGAAAAAATGGGCCTGTGCAAACTAATTTCCACAGACGAATCCATAAAGTTCATGCTGAGACGATGGCAGGCAGGCTGTATTATGAGGCTTACATATTTGCAGCCTCTCCCTGCAGAAGGATTACACACCCCTCTTAAATGCAGGTATGGTATGTGACTCACCCTAGCCAATGAAATGTGAAATGTGAGAGGAAGTGATGTCATTTGTTTCCAGGCAGAAACTTTAAGAGCCCATGTTCACTTTCCCTCAGCAACATGCTTGGCCATGTCCCAGGAAAGCTGTGCCATCAATTTGGGCCCCAGGCTGACAATGACAGGAAACACAGACATAATTAATGTCAGTGGACAGGCGGAGCACTCAAGAAAGAAACCTTTTTTTCTGTTTTAACCACTCAAGTTTGGGAGTTGTTTGTTACTGTAGCATAGCCTTGCCTACCCTGACAGATACAAAGGCAAACAACTTTTGAGACGAGTACAAGCAAAATGAGCCACCATGTGTTGAAGATCTACTGCAGGACGGCCATTCACTTGACATATTTAAGAGCAGGCCCATTTCTCTGCGTTTTGTCCGTGTGGTCTTAGGCATCAGCGGCTTACCCTCTCTGGGTCTCGGCGCCCCCCCCCCCCCTGCCCGTTTACTTGTTGGAAACTTCCCCTGCTATTCACAGGTCCTGGCAGGCGGACAAACTCTCCCAGGAAGGGATGAGTGACTTTTATTTTGTTTTGAAAGAAAATCACTTGATGAGAACCTGACAGCTACTGTCACGGCACAGAAAGAGTTAGGGAAACTGGTAACTACACCCATCTTGCTTCCTCCAGCACATGTCCAGTAAGCTCTGAAAATGAGGCAGATATACAATGGTGCCCGACAGACACAGAGGAGATGCATCTGAAATGTCCTTGTTTATCACCTGCTTCTGTTAACCTCAATCACTGGCTGTTGCTAAATTCTGCCAGACCGAGGGCCCCTGGCCTTCACAGGTAGACCGCACGGGCCTGGTAACATGGGACAGAGAACTCCAGGTGGGGAGTTGGGTTGGTGGCTGCTGCTACTATGGCTGCTGACATCCACGCCATCCTGTCCCCGGATTTAAGAAAATAACATAGTAATAATTTCATGTTGGAAACACAATGCATTACTCTTTAGAAAACAGCAAAATGTAGAAAGTCAGTAACAACACCCCTTTGGTTGCCCCTGGCAGACATCAATAATCAATTACAGAACGGAGCCCAGACAACCGCAGGCAGCCACTGTCAGTCATTTAGAGTTAGCAGGTGGCTGGAGATCTATCTGGTACCCTGCTGTTGGCTTACAGGCTGATTACCTTTTATCAGAATCATGGGATTACGGGGCTGAGAGGTATCTGAGAGGTTATTCTAACTCTGCCTCATATCAGAGCATCCAGCCTCTGCCTGCTCTCCACCAGAGACGGGAGACTCCCCACTCCACATTCCCGAACGTGCGCCGTGGCTGCATAAACTGAAGAGTTACAGCCTCAGAAAGGCTCCAGTGATGGAGCCTGTCTATTCCGCTGCTAGGAAAACGTCCTCATTTGTTAAGTAAAAATCCCATTATTGGCCCAAGTTCCGCCTGGGAGACGCAGATGTGCTTCCTCCCCCACCCCAGGGAGGTGTGCGGGTCTGCCTGAGCTGTGTCTTCTCGGGGACACACAGGGGCATCTTTTGCTGTGATCAGATGCACAGGAAATGCTGGCATGTGAACGGGGCTCAGGAACCAGGGAGACGAACTTGCTGCAAATGGGTAAGGAGGAGAAGCAGGGCAGGATTTTCTCTGGCCCGCAGGGTCCTGCCAGAACCAGGACTAAGTTCCCGGTTTCCTGACGCCTGATCTTGGGCTGTTTCCACGAGCCAAGCTGCAGATTCACATCATCCCTCTCCTCTGAGGACAGGACCAGAAATGCCACCATCTGGCTCGGGGTGGAAAAACTATGGGCTAGAATCCTCTAGACCTGGGTGCGAATTCTGGTGTTGACTGGCTGTGTGATTGGGGGAAGCCCCTTGATGGCTTTGAGGCTTATTTCTTCATCCAAAAAAAACCACACAGGGATCATAATGCTAATGGTGTGTGTGTGTGTGTGTGTGTGTGTGTGTGTGTGAGAGAGAGAGAGAGAGAGAGAGAGAGAGAGAGAGAGAGAGGAGGGAGTATATAAAAAGAGAGAACTAAATGGAGTTATATGTAAAGGGCTCATACCATCTGGCACATGAAGCCCAGAGTAGCTACAAAAGGAAGATCAGCTCCCTCCCCTCTTCCTCCTCTAAGTGGGGTCGGGCAGTTTCCCATGCAGAGCTCCGTTAGCTGCAGGGCTTATGCCCTGGGGGGCATCATGGTCATGCTCACAGGCTCAGGTCCAAAGCCCCGTGTCTGATGCCAGTTCTGCATCCCCCCAGGCCCATGACCTGAGCAGGTCATTTCACCTCCCTGAGCCTCAGTTCCCAAAACTGTACAGGGGGTAACAGCACCTCCCTCGCCAGATGTTTGTGAGGATCAAACCATCTAAGCATGAGAAGCACTCGGACAGCCTGGCACCCAGCGAGCACTCGGCAAGTGCAGCCACCGGTACTGCTGGGTGGCTGCTAGGCAGCTCTCCCCAGGGACCTGGAGGATGCAGGAGGACCCAAGGGGACAGCGGGGAAGGAGATGGTCTCGCTGTCCATCTCCGGAGCTGACACCCATCAGGCAGCCATGGGAGGGGCGGGATCCCCCTCTTTCGGTGGCTGTCACTTTAATGACATCTAAAGTCATTATTATTTCCCCACTTCAGAGGTGTTAATGAGTCACACGTCTGGCTGCGAGTCTTGGGACTTCGGGAGTGGGAAGGAAACTGCAGAAGTGTGAATGTGGAGGGGAAGCCGAGCAGCACTGCTCCGGGAAGCCATGCGGCATCCACACAACGACAGGCATTCGATGGACAGCCAAAGGGCCGGGATCCCCCAACGCCGTGTCCATACGGAGTGGCGGGGCTGGTCACAGACAAACACATAATCCCGATGCTGGGCCAACCCTTTGGCAAGTCGGCGACCCTCTCCTGACTCAGCTGTCACACTATGACAGGGAATGCATGTGATGACGACTGATCATTGCTCACATTGACAGTTTTGCTAGGAGACATCCTGCGACGTGCTCTGCCTGCATCAGCTCGCTCTCTACAATCAGTATCCCAGCCCACCTAAGAAGACACTGAGGTTCAGAGACGCCAGGTGTTTGCTCCAGGACAGAGTGGGCGAGTGCCAGGTGTGGGTTTAAACTTGGGCTGCCTGACGCTGAGCCTTGTGGCCACTACAAGGTCCTGCCTGGCAACGCTGCAGAGCACTCGCCTTGGCTCCGCGGCCTCCTATCTCGGGGTTCAGTGCACGGAGGTTACCTCGGCTTTACCGCTGGCCACGGGCCCCCATCTGGTGTAATGTGCCGGTAACAGAACTGACGACAGCACTTCCACTTAGGCCTGCCAGGTCAGGGACACTTCCTTCTATTTCCAGGGTCTCTGAGGGATGCTTTCATTTCAACAGATTCAACAGATTGACAAAGAATTCGAAAAACAAAACGCTAGCACTTTCCAAAACAATTAAGAAAGTCATATGCAGTCACAGGGCTGTAAAGAATTCAGGTTCTCTCTCTTACACACACACACACACACACACACACACACACACATACACACACACACACACCAGGAGGGCAGGGTGGGTGGGGAGATGGACACCACCCTCCCGCAGTTCCTGAACTGCGTGCCAGGCGAGCCTGAGGTAAACACGGAATCCAGCTGCCAAGCCCTCGGGGCATTCATTAATTAAACGCTATGGATCTGCTCTGTTCCCGGAAACCTCCACTCATTTCAATAATCACTGGAGGCCGACCAGACTCAGGCTGTACAAACAGCTCGCAAGCTCCTCCGCCAAGATGGACAACAGCAAAAACCCAGGGACAGGATGGCCTCGGAGGGGCTGCATGACCTTGGCCAAGTCTCTTCCACCTCTGAGCCTCAGCCCCTCCTCTACACAACGGGGCGGGGCGCCTAGACCAGATGGAGAGCTCCCCTTCTGGAATCTTGGGGCCCTGCTAGGCCCGTCCCATCCACGCTCGGATGAAATGATTTACACATCTGTACACGCATACAACCATCTTCCGCTTTGCCCAATAAAAATAGAGGAGAGAGTAAACGAATGTTGACTTTATAAGGCAGCTTGGAGAACAGAGTCTTTTACTGGAAGCCAAGGTGTATCATTCTAGAGCAGCGGTTCTCAACTTGTGGGTCGCGACCCCTTTGGCTGTCGAACGACCCTTTCACAGGGGTCGCCTAAGACCATCCTGCATATCGGATATTTACATTACGATTCATAACAGTAGCAACATTACAGTTATGAAGTAGCAACGAAAATAATTTTATGGTTGGGGGTCACCACAACATGAGGAACTGTTTTAAAGGGCCAGAAGGTTGAGAACCACTGTTCTAGAGGGAAATGACTGGTCCATTAGGAGTGTGTTATGCAGATACCAATTCTGTCCTGGAGTGCTGAGTGCCAAGACTAACCCCTCATTTGGAGGCAGGGCCCCAACCCCAGATTCAGCATTCCTGAGGGTAGGTGCACTCCCTGAGTGACGCTTCCTGTTCACGCCCCCCCTTAGGTCAGCCAGTGAATCCACAGCACTTCTCTGGACTGAGGTCTCAGACATCCAGGCATTCCAGGACACCAAGGACCATCTCTGGAGGTTCCTAATGTCTATCTGCATGATAAAAGGCTATGAAAAGTCCTGCATTAAAAACACTGTTTAACCAAGTGATTTTCCAGTGTATTTTCTCTGGGATCCTCGGTGGGGGGTGGGGCTGGCTGGCTGAGCAGTGTCTTAAGGTCCCTGCCTCACATCTGTGACTTGTCCACCCTTTGACTCATCAACTCCTTCACATCCCTCAGGTCCCTCCCCGCAGCCTCTTGAAGCATCTTGCAGACAAGGAAACCGAGGGAGGTGGAGGAAGTTGCCCTGAGAGGTGACCCTTCACCCCTCTTACTTCCTGTTCTGCTGCCCGGCCCAGTGGGGCTCAGCCTGGTGGCACCTTGGAGTCATCTGGGAGCTTTGAAAACCAGCTTCCTGGACAGCGGCCCGGACCAATAATGTCAGTCGTCTGAGAGGCGGGGCCCGGGCACCTGCATTTTTGAGAAGCTCCATTCCCCAGCAATGGTTTGCAAACTGAAAGGCTGAGAGCTTTGCCAGAGCGAAGGTTTTGGGAATGACCCAACCTGCTCACAGATTCTGTGTCTGGTTAAATCGCATTCATTTAAAACAGGTGGGGAGCCAAGAGGGCGCAAGTGTGTTGTTTTGTATGTTTTTTAAGCTTGACCTTAAATCAATTCTGGGAATAATGCAAAAAAAAAAAAAATGACAGCCATCGCTGCCACCTCCATAATTGAGACCGTGGCCACAGGCGTTCCCGAGGGCAGCCATCACGCTCAGCGGCTTTACCCGCATCACCTCAGTCACCCTTAGAACAGCCCTAGCAGGCGATGCCCTGTCGCCCCTGGAGAGGAAGAACCTGAGGCACAGAGGGGCAGTAACCCACCCACAGCCACCCAGCAGGGAGGTGGCAGAGGTGGGAACTGAGGTGCCTCAGTGAGAAAAGGGATGGCATCACTGCCACCTGTGCCCAGAGGGCAGAGAGAAGACCTTCTTCGTGAGCCTCCAGGCCCTCCTGAGCCCGCCCCACATAACAAACAAAACAGGACAAAAGCGACAGCCAGGCGGGCAGGCAGCCAGGCTGAAGGCGGTCCCCAGAGCCAAATGGTTTCCCGGGATGACATCAGCCAGAGCCAGAGCAATGGCCCCTTCACCTGACCAGCCATGAGGGCCAATGGCCTGGAGGGTGACTTCACCCCACCTCCCCAGAGGGAATGAGCAGCTCCCAGCAGCTGCCGGGCCTGGGGGGAGAGGAGCTGAACCCAAGACCCAAAGTACAGCAGGTCCCCTGAGAAGCAGCGGGACCTGCTCAGGCCCCGGAACCGGGCACCACCTGTGGGCTGACAAGGTACCAGGTACACGCTGGGTATCCTGTGCATCCAAGATCCCGAAATGGGGGTCACGTGGGCGGAGCTGAAGGCAGGGCCCCTAGATGTGCTCTCCAGGGGGACAGCGCCCAACTGGGACCCCAGGAAAAGGCTCAGAGTTCAGAGCTAGAAGTCCAAAATGGGAACAGCCCCTGTCACTGTGTTGCCAAGTGTCCCTGGCAAGGCACCTGCCCCGTGGGAACATCTTGCCTCTGGGGAGGGCAGGGGGTGGCCTCACAGCACCCATTTTCCACTTCCCTTCTCCTTTGTTAGTTTTAGAAAGCTCCAGCCCAGATGGTATGGCTCAGTGGTTGAGCACTGACCTATGAACCAGGAGGTCATGGTTTGATTCCTGGTCAGGGCACATGTCCAGTGTGGGGTGTGCAGGAGGCAGCTCATCTGTCTCATCATTGATGCTTCTCTCTCTCTCTTCCTCTCCCTTCCTCTCTAAAATCATTAAAAACACACACATATATACCAGCATGTATGTATGTGTATGTATGTGTGTGTGTATATATATATACAGGCTGAGGGCCAATGGCCTGTATGAAAACTCCAGGTAAAATCAAGGAGTCCAATATATTGCAAAGATCAAGAAGCAGCCCTAGTCTGGGGTGCAGTGGGGGCTGGGGGCCCTGGGACCCACCTCTCTCCTCCTGGGCCCTCATCCCCATGAAAACCACGAGCAGGTGAAGCTTCTCCACCTCCCACATCCTGCAGGCAGGTCTGCTTCCCTGGAAGGAACACGCTGGAGAGCAGCAGAGAGAGGGGCTCCCGGCCCGGAGGATGGGGTCCCTGTGCTGCGGGGCCAGCGAGGGCACAGGCAGTGCCTGAGCTCTGAGCGGAGGCCCAGACACCTGGGGAATCTGGGAGCGGGGAGCCCACCTAGGGGTGTGTGATTTCCCAGTCGCCTCCGCCCCAATAGAACACGATTCTTCTTTAGGAATTCACCTCTGTGGAGTCTTTTCAACATGTGTACATTTTCATGGTATGACCACTCTCTCTTTGTTCACACTCCTATTTCATACCTTTTGACATCACAGCCAGTCAAGTTATATAACGATGATTACAAGCACAACTGGCCTGCAGAGGGATGGGATCAGACACAATGGATCTCATTCACCCACTCGTTCACTCAGGAAGTGTTTATGACGCGCCAGGGGAGGAGGACTGAAGGGCAGGAGCATGAGGAATTTTCTGGGGTAATGAGAGGGTTTTAGATCTTGAGGAAGATGTGGGTTACATGGGTCTGCACTTGTCAAAACTCAGCAAACCGTATGCTTAAGATATAAAGCTTGGCTGTGTGTAAATCACACCTCCAAAATATCGACTCATAATATTTTATGTGTTTGTTCATAGTATTCTTATACCATAGCAGTGGATACAGTAATATTAATACCCACACTGAACATGTTTCAGAGCAAACTCCAAGCCAGGCATTCTCCCAGGTGCTTCCCATAGGTCAACCAATATATCCTTCATGACAGCCCTGCGAAGTACTATAATTATCCCCATTTTAGAGATAGGGAAACCGAGGCACACATGCTTACATCACACAGCTAGGAGACTGCAAAGCTGGGGTTGGAACAGACGCCATCTGGCTCCAGAGCTGTGCTTTTAGCCACTAAACCAACTTTTTCTGATTCTCAGCAACCCCCCAGGTTGGAAGGAGGGCGAAGTAGCGCCAGGTACGTGAATGCACCCACACTGTGCCTGGCACGCAGCTGAATACACGAGCAGAGGATGGGATCCAAACCACCTAACGAGAAGCTCCGGGGACCTCCCTTAGGCAGGTCCTCGCATCAGCTCCGAGAGGATTCCACACGAGCTCTCAGGAAGGCTGCCGCCTCCAACCCCACGCAGCCCCACCAACGAATGCCTGTGTGCATAGCACAGCTGTGAGAATCTGGGGGTCCAGCAAGATGGCTGATGCGGGACACCCACAGATATGGAGCAGGGGCACCCACATAAAACTGCGGTGGCCTGAAGAGGGAAAACACGCTGGGGCTTCTGCTGCTCAAGCTCTTGATACTCGACCACAACAGACCATGAGTCTTCGGTGACCCTCAGGAGGAGAGGACAGCCGTGACCCCACGGGACAGTTTGCTGTTGCACAGAGAGCTCCACATCTACAAACCAGAGCTCCCCAAACCAGGCTCCTAGCAAAACCACAGCTCCACTGAGGTCTAGCCACCCACCTAACAAATTTGGCTGGTGGCCACCTGGGAGCTCAGAGTCCATTTACACCTTCATTTATGCATTCATTCATTTACTCACTCATTCATCAGATATTCACTGAGTGTCACGAGTGTGCCAGGCGTAGTGTTGGGCTCCGAGGACGTGTAAGTGCGAATACTTCTCAGCATTGCTTTGTGGTCTAGCAAGAACTGCTGGGAAGAATTTGGAAGAAGGTGCAGAGACACCTCGATGAGCAGAACAGTGTATTAACAATTCATGCCGCCATCATTTGCTCATTCATTCATTCATTCAAGCACACGATGTTTGTCGGAGCAAATCTGCAGCAAGCCCTCTGAAAGGTCATATTGTCTATGAGGGCTGGGCCACCTCTGACTTGTTCCTTGAGGGATCCCTGCACCTGGCACACAGACGGTGCTCAATAAATGTTTGCTGACTGTGGCACTGCTTTCAGGAATTGCTTCTCCAAGGGTTGTGCCCACATGACAGTCTCCAACTGGGACTCACGCGGGGCTCTGGCTGTACTGCAGATCCCTGAGACCCCACACCTGGGACTCCATTCACTGAACCAGCATCCAAAGCGCCCACTGAAGTTTGAGCTCAGTCCTCACGGTTTAAGCCTCCTTTGTACCCAAGGACACAACAGCTCAAAGCATCAGATAGACCCTTGGCCAAGGTCCCAGACACAGGAAGTATCAGAGCCAGGATTCAAACCCAGGACTCTACAACTCCTGCTGCTTCCTCCGCCCCCAACCCCCCACCCAGGCTGTCAGAAAACACTCAGGCGGCACAGACGCTTCCTCAGGTCAGCTCTTCAGCGCAGAAGCCTGGCAGGGTTCCGTTCCCACCCCCGGCACGGCACTGAGCTGTTGAAAATCCACAGGGCTCCACATTATATGAAGAGATTAGGAAACTCATTAAGCAGAGCTCCGAAGGCCTCCATTCTTTTTTTATCCCTCCCCCAAGAGGGCTTGTATTTATGCAAGAGAAAGGAAACAACAGCCAAGGTAGGAAATTCTCCAACCGGTCTGCCCTCAGCCTCTTCTTTAAGCCTGCGCTGGTGCCTCCTTCCTAGTTAGCCCTGGCTGTCCATGACCCCAATATGCTTTCCCATCAAGGAGCCATGGGATGCAGGGGGAAGGGAGGAGGGCACAGGGCATCCTGCAAGGGTGGGGAGCCCAGGGGAAGTGGGCAGGCTGGAGCCACGGGCTCTGTCACTGCAGACCAGGCCCACCTGACAACCTACATACATGCAGATGGCGGGGTCATTCTGGTGACCAAACAGCACACTTTTAAGGGGAGGCCTGACCTTCAAACTCCGATGAAGCTCCATGATTCCAGATGGAGGGAATGGCTTGTGCCAAGACAGGGAAGAGAGATGGTTATCCCAGAGCTGGGAGCAGCCCCAGGTGGTTGGCGAGGAAGGCCAGGTACAAGGGAAACATGATTATTACCTGCAGTTACTGAGTGCCCCCCACATGCCACATGCTCTGCTGAGTGCTTTACCCATCGCCACGCGGGATTCTCACCACCACAACATACGTATCATGATTCCCTTTTTACAGATGGGGAAACTGAGACCCAGAGCCCCTGCTACAGAGAAGGGAATGGTGCAAAGCTGCACAGCTGGGATCATTTTTTCTGCAAACTTCCCAAAGGTGTGAGCTTATCTCATTATTTTTAATGCCTCACACGGCTGGCTGCAGAGTTTTGCAAACAGTGGCAGCTCAGTAAATGTCCGCTGCTCGACTCTGAAGGACTTTGAACTAGAAATGCAAGCTCCAGCCCTGGGTCTGACGCTGACTTGCTGTGTGACTTTGTGTAGGTCTCTTTCCCTCTCTGGGCCTTGGCTTCCCAAACTGTAACATGAAAGGGTGGACCGGAATGAACCAGATGTGTGACAATCAAGGCTCAGGAGCAGCTTCTGGAGGAGGAGTAACTGCATGCTGACATCCTGCCCCTTATGATCCGTTTACACTTGCTCCCAGGGCTCGTATAAAAACTTTCATGGGTAATGAAGCAGCCAATATTTATTCTGCACTTTCTAGGCTCCAGGCCCTGTGCTAAGTACTTCACAAGGAAACCGAGGCTCACAGAAGTAAAGTCGCTTGTCCGAGGTCCCATAGCTAGTTAGTGGCAAAGCTGGGATTCAAACTCAGATCTATATGAAAGGGAAAGCCATGCTCTTAACTGGATTGACCTAATTCTACCTGCATCCCTTCTATTTTTCTTCAATCAAGAAAAGACAGCCAAGGATACCAAATCTGTTTAAAAATAGTAAAAACTGTTCATAAACTTTGTAATGTTTAACTCTTGGCTATAACTTATGCTTGAGGACCCTCCTTTAAATGGAGCAGGACAACCAAAAGGACCTAGAAATCTACGTGGGGAAAAGCCACTCTAGTATGCCTTGCTCGCTCTCAAATCTGTGCAGAGTTCACTGCTGTTTATGGTCCAGCCCTTACGATGAATGTTTGATGAGTTAAATGGGGTGATGAGCACTTAGGATCCAAGAAATGGATTCCAGATTCATGCCAACTCCTAAAAGGGTGAGTTGCTCAAAAGCCCCTGGGACCACAAACCTAGGCTGGCTGAGCAGCCTCCTCTACACGCAAGGGCCCCTGAGATGAGGAAAGCACCCACTGGGAACACCAAGGGTCACCCACATTACAGACCTTGGGCAGATCACCTGAGTTCTTCTCACCTCAATTTACTCATCTGTGAGCTGAGGGATTAAGTAACATTTCCTGGCCATCCTCAGACTGTTGTGGTAGGTAGAAAGGAAAAGGAACTTGTATCAGTTATCTATTGCTGCATAACAAATAGCCCCAAAGTCAGTGGCCCGAGACAACACATGTTCTCACTCATAGTGTCTGGAAGTCAGGGATCCAGGAGGGGCTCAGCTGAGTGGTTTAAGCTCACTGGAATGGTTGCTGGCAGGTTTTCACTTTCTGGCTGGCAGCAGGGGCCCCTCTACGGGGCTGCCCGAGTGTCCTCAAGACATGGCAGCCGACTTCCCCCACAGTAAATGCTCCGAAAAGGGAAAGAGTGACCAGGAGGAGAGTCACAGTGCCTTCTGTAACCTGATCTCACAAGTGACACCATCACTTCCGCTATATTCTATCGGTCACACTGACCTATCTGGTACAGGAGGACTTCATTATGGAGTGAATTTCAAAAGGTGAGAATCATTGGGGGGTCAACCTGGAGGCGGACTACCAGTGTGTGAACGTGTCTTGCCAACAACAATTACGCATTAGACAAATAACAATGATGACGATGATAGAAACGATTTACTGAGATCCTACTATTCACCAAGTACAGTGTGAAGTGTTCGTGTGCATTGCCTCAAAATAATCTCCACCACAGACATGGAGCAATTAACATGACTGGCCCCATTTCACAGAAGAAGAAATGGAGGTGTAAAGAGACCAAGTAGCCTATTCAAAGTCACAGAGCAAGCAAGAGGCGGAACCAGGACTCACACCCACAACTCTTGGACCCCACAACTTGCCTTCTTAACCAAGGGTGGTTTGCTAGAGCTGGCTGGTCCTGGCTTCCTAGAGGCAGTGGTGAAATTTTTAGGGGCCCTTTGTGAGCCACTTATTATAAGCCATTGCTAAAATTTAAATTATATAAACTTACAACGAAATATATCCTATTAAAAGCAAAAGTAAAAAAAATATGCACACTGTATCAATTCCCAATTACGACATTTTACAATTATCTACGGCCTTCAGATCATCTACGTATACTCAATCTGTATGGTACAAATACTGTATAATAATGACATACTATGCAACTTTTCCCAGCTCCTTGTGCTAATTACCAGCTTAAAATTGGCTCTGGTGGGAGTATTTACGTCACAGAAGTAGACAAACACTACAAATCAGGACTTTTGCTCCCCCAAGCCCCGTCGTTAAACATTTTCCAGCAGCCTGGCTGGTGTGGCTCAGTGGCTGAGCATCAACCTATGAACCAGGAGGTCACAGTTCGATTCCTGGTCAAGGCACATGCCCGGGTTGCGGGCTCAATCCTCAGTGGGGGGTGTGCAGGAGGCAGCCAATCAATAATTCTCTCTCATCACTGATGTTTCTATCTTTCCTATCTTTCTCTCTCTCCCTCTTCCTTTCTCTCTGGAATCAATAAAAATATATTTTTAAAAAAACACACAAGGAAAAAAAACATTTACCAGCAGCCCACTATAGCTGACCCAGCATATCATTTCCTCTAATAGGAATTATCTTGTATGACTCCTTGCTAAAGAGCACATTCTCCATGAAATCTAAAAATATAACCTTCCCTGTGATGTGGATCAATCCAGATTTCCTTCCTGAAGTTTCTGACTTCCTGGTGAGGTAGCAAGAGGCATCTGTCTGAACAAAACATCTGAGATCTGAAAACACTGGAAGAGGGAGGGAAAGTGAGAGTAACAGAGGGGCCTTCGGGCTCCAAAGACGGAAAGGAGCTTGTTTAAATCTCAGGACCCGCTCAGAGACCCCAGGAACAAGTGCACACCCCGGCCCGCCCCTGCAGGCATTCCTGAAAGCCCCAAATGGGACCAACCCAAATACCCAGCCAGAGGGGTTAATACCTTACAGAGCCTGCACGCAGCTGCATGTTGCATGGGCAATAAAAATTCTCTTCACCCAAGACCTATAAAACTTTTTTTTTTTTTAAAGATGGAAAAAGACAGAGGTTGGAGGAAAAAAGACAGGAAGGATATGCATTTGAATGCCAAGACTGGTTTTCATGATGTCAGGATAATGGGTGGATTTTGTTTTTGTTCAGGTTTTCTATAGTTTCCAAATATGAAATGAGCAGGCCCATTTTTTTAGTTGGAGGGAGGGGAGAGGTGATGGACGCTATTTCACACAGGCAGAGTCCTGTGGAGCCAAGCCCTTTGTCCTGCCCTGCCTGTCACCCCAGGTCCCTCTCCCAGAGTCTGGGCCCAGCCTTGGGCCCGGGCTGGGTTCCTGAAGGGGCCATTGTTCTCTGGGTGACTTCATCCTGCTGCCTGGAGGGTGGAAAGGAGACCTGCAGTTGGGTGCGGCCCGCCCAAGAGAAAGCGGTCCCTCCTGCCTGCCTATCCTCACCAGAGCGGAGGCGCTGTCGTGTCAGCCTGGCCTTGGGGCTGCGGTTAGTCCAGCACCTCAGTGCCACACTCGAGGGGCAGCCTGAGGCCGGAGCACCTGGCAGGGCTCTGGACACGCAGGGGTGGGCAGCAGTTGGCACAGACAGCAAGAGACGGAGGAGGGGGTCATGGCCGCTGAGCCCTACTCCCCTGCAGCCCAGGTCTCCGGGAGAAATCTTGGTGTCAATTCTTAGGAGGTGTGCCGCAGGGCCAAGTCACTGATATTCTCTGGGCCTCAGTTTACCCATCTACAATATGGAGATGGTGCACAAAGTGGACACAAGAATAAAGGAGAGGGAATTTCAGGAAGCCAGATACTAGGTGAGCTCCTAGAAGTGCCGAACACTATTCCAAGCACTGGGGACACCAGGCTGCCCAAATCCCAGCCCTCGCAGGTCTTACATTCTAGTGGAGGAGACAGAGAATTAAAGCGTGAAATGAAGCAAGTGTAGACTGAGGCGAGTGCCCGGAGGACATTAGCAGGGGTGGGGTGGAGAGAAATGTGGTGGGGATCGCCTCCACCTCAGCTGTCAGCAGCCTCTCTGTGCATTTGTGCAGGTGAAGAGAAGAGAAGAGCAGTCTAGGCCGAGGGAACTGTAGGCAAAGGCCCCAGGTCTGGAATGAACATGCGTTGACTGAAGAAGAGCAGGAGGTCAGCGTGGCAGGAGTCGAGTGAGCATGGAAGGCAGCAGTAAGAGCTGAGGTCAAAAGGGAGGCAGGGTCAGATCCCATAGGGCCTTGCAGGCCACAGCAAGGAGCTGGGGCTTTCTAAGTCCCGGGTGAGTCAGGGGAATGACCTGACCCCCTTGGGTTGCTGGGTGGAGAATGGACTGGAGGGGAGGGAGCCAGAGTGGAATAAGGAGGGTAGAGTAGGTTGAATAGAGGCCTCCAAAATGGTATGTCCATATCCTAACCCTGGCACCTAAGAATGTGACTTTACTTGGGGAAAAAAGTCTTTGCAGGTGTAATTAAGCTAAGGATCTCAAGATGCGATCGTGCTGGAGTATCTCTTGGGCCCTGAATCCACTGCCAGGCGTCTTTAGAAGAGACAGAGGAGAAGCTTTATGAAGGCGGAGGCAGAGACTGGAGGGAGGCGGCCATAAGCCAAGGAATGCGTGCAGCCATCAGAGGCTGGAAGGATCCTCCCAAGAGCCCTAGGAAGGCAGCATGGCCTGACAACACCTTCACTTTAGACTTCTGGCCTCCGAGACCTTGCAAGATAAATTCCTGTTGTCTCCAGCTCCCAAGTTTGAGGCAATGTGTCATGGCAGACTTCAGAAATCAGCGCAGGGGAGGTACTGACTGGAGATGAGAGTCGCAAACACCATTCTACTCACATTCTCTCCCACTCGCTAAAATAAAGAGAGGGCTGAATGTGTCTGCGGGTGGGGAGGGGGGAGACGCTGAGCCCTGCTGAATATTTTAGGCATCCATTTCACTCTATAATTGACGCAGAACCAAATACTCCCACTCAGCCTTCGCCGGAGGCTGAATGCTCAGCACAGGTGCCGATGCTTAAACTGTGACACTCCAGCGCAGGGCGGGTTGTAGGCCCAGCAAGGCCAACACACACTGTATTTCTGGAGCTCCAGCCTCAGCGATCCCAGCTGTGTGATCCCAGGCCTGTGACTTCACCTCTCTGTGCATCTGCTTTCTCATCCACTAAATATGGGACTGTAGCCCGTTTCCCTCAGGGGCAGTTGTGCAGATTCAATGAGACCAGTTTCCGGCAAGTAGGAGGTACTCAATGTGTAAGACCCCTGTCCTTCCCCCAACTCAGGTCAGCAGGAAGACGGGTCTGGCCATCTAGGCAGGTGGGACTCATCCACGGACAACAACCCCTTCACCCCCTGAAAGTGATGTGAAATGCACATTTGTGAAGCACTTCCTGTCTGTCAGGTGTTTAACAGGTGCCAGGGCTGTGTGGGTTCTTACTTTCTCCAACCCATTGGACCACCAACCAGGAGAATCCCCATCTTACAGATGAGGACACTGAGGCTGAAATGGGTGCTTTAACTTGCCCAGGGTCGCTCAGCCAGCATACAGTGGAGCTGAGGTTTGAGCCCAAGTCTGTCCGATTTGTAGAACACCCACCGGCCCTGGAAACCTCCACTTCCCACGTTTATTCCAGCCTCGGCCTCCGTGGTACTGCCATTGTTTCTGGGTTCTGGAATGTTCTTCTGGTCTCTACTGGAGTCCACCTAGTCTGCTGGGCTTCACACAACATGCCTCTTCCTGCCTTTGTGGCTCTGAGACAATGAGTTTGATTTCCTCCATTCCCCCTTTTCTTTCTTAAGGCAGAGGCAGGCCATTAGCAAATTAGTTCAAGGCTGGCTTTGGAAAACATTTCAGGGCACGCCTCTGAGTAAATACCAGCCTCAGGCAGGACTGGAACTGAACTGATTATTTAGATAAATCGTGTACAAGTCCAAGTCATAAAGACTGAAACCCTGCCCCCCTCTTAACACCACCTACGGGTATTGCTGCTGTCTCTAAAACTCTTATTGTCTGTGGCTTTAAAAGTTTCCTCCCATAAAACAAATATTTAAGTGAAAGCCCCAGGTAAAAGGGATGTGTGTGTATTTTCCAGTTCACTGGGAATCTTTGAAAAAAGTGGTTTGGGAGAGAGGTTTGGTTGTCCTCATTGCTGACTTTTAAGGCACACGTACCACATGGCATCACATGGTTACATCACTGCCCTAAAATGATAACAATGGGAAGTGTGAATGTGAAATGATGACAATCCCCATTTCACAGGTGAGGAAACTGAGGCACACAGAGGGGAGGAGCCCACCAAGGTAGCACAGCTGGGAGGTGGCAGAGCCAGGATTTGAACCCGAGCCCTCGGCGACAGAGCATGGGTGCCCATCCCAACTTTGCCCTCATCTGCTGACAGAGGAAGAAACAGGCTTGAGAACCATTGAAGTTCCCTCCGCATGGATGTGTCGGAATCTGTTTCAAGCTCTCAACCCAATGACAGCTGGTGCCCACCCCTCAGTAGATGCTAAATGGGCAGGAACCCGAAGCCCAGATTTATTGAGCACATGTTCACTTTGTTGGAGGCACCGTGAGAACTGTGAACAGAGGAGGCTAACTTCATTCGTTCATTCATGTAGTGGTACCCACATGTTACACCAGGCCCAGGGTTCCATGGCTCCCAGGGTGGGAGAGCTGAATGTTACCGAGCCCCACACCCTTAACCGTATTGCCAGAGAGGGATCGGGAGTGAAAGAGAGACAGAGAGATATGCACTTAGAGACAGAACAAGAGATACAGAGACAGAGGGACAGAAAGAATGAACAAGGGGCCTTCTCCCCTTTACGGAGGTTGGGTTGGGGGACCTGTCTCATAAATTCAGGCCCCACTGATTTGTCCGGGGCCACAAAGAGCACAGGCCCACGAGACATGTCATATTCGTAAGACACCTGTTTGCACCTGACTGCTCTGGTTGCTTTGTGGCCCCCCAAAAGTCACTGCACCTCTCTGGACCAGCCAAGGGGATGCCGGGTCAGTCCTGCACCTTGAGGGCAGGTGTGAGCGTTTTCGACCTCAATTGTGCAGGTGGCCGGCTTGACACCTGCTGCACCCCAGGACTCGGTCCCTAAACACCGGGTCCCATAATGACCATTGGGACTCATCGCAAGGCTAGACGCAGGGAAGGACTGGCTTTGCCCTCTGCCCGTCTTCAGCCTCCTGCAGCTCGGGCTGACAGGTGTGAAAATGCCAGGCCCTCTCTTGGAGTTCAGTCCTGGTTGCTGAAGTGGGAGCCCTGAAGTTTTCAGGAAGTTCTGGAGAAATCCTTATGCCAGGAGCTTGGCTAGAGAGAGCCCTGAGTTGGGGATCAGAACCTCTCGCTTTGCTACTCCCTCGCTGTGCTACCCCAGGCAGGTGCCTCTCCCTCTCTGGGCCCACCTCTCCAAATCATCAGTGAGGTCCTTGAGATTGATTCTGTACCATGCCCTAGTGCACCGGTTCTCAACCTGTGGGTCGTGACCCCTTTGGCGGTCAAACAACAATTTCACAGGGGTCGCCAAAGACCATCCTGAATATCAGATATTTACATTACGATTCATAACAGTAGCAACGTTACAGTTATGAAGTAGCAACGAAAATAATTTTATGGTTGGGTCACAACATGAGGAACTGTATTTAAAGGGCCAGAAGATTGAGAACCACTGCCCTAGCAGGACGCAGGCCAGGCTTTTAATCATTAGCTGACATTCCAGCCTGTCTTCCAAGCCCCATCAAGCTTGTCTGAGTGAGAGATGGTAGAGCCCCAGGACCCAGCCTGGCCCACTCACATCAAGCTCTGGGTTCATGGGCCAGTGGGCAAACCCACCCACCACCTGGGGTCTCCTTAGGTAATCAGGGGTGACCTCTAGACTTTGCTCGATGACAAGACAACAAAAGCCACCACTCAATATGCATAGGACATGGACACTCAGTCACCCTGGGAGGGTGAGAGGAGATGAAGCAGGTGCCAGCTAATCCTCCCTAAAAATAGGGGCGACAAGCATTTCCCTCAGGGGCCGGAGTGTCGGCACTTACAGATAAGTCAACTGGCAAAGCTAGCCCGTCCACACAGACGCGGGACCCAGTGTCAATTTCCCGACCACTTCAGGGGGGAGAGTAACTCCACCGTCAGGAGGATCACCCCACCTGTCTCTTCCCCAGGCGTGGGGAGCAGGAAACAGTGGGGCCTGATGGACAATTATTCGGGAAGAGGCAACTTCCCTGGCTGGATCTCTGGGGACCCCTCCTTCCCCACCTGGGGAGTGTGGGAGGGGAGGAGTTTTGACTGCTATTTCAGTATTTTTTTAAAAACAGAATAAGCTTACAAAATCTGGTGGCTCTGAATCCGGGTGCCTTTTCCTTAGGGAAGAAAACCTCTGCTGGCTGCGAGCGGAGAAGCGGCGGAAAGATTCCCGGCTCCGGGAGGCCAGGTGGCGGAAGGAGGAGGTGCGCTTGAAGGGGGTCCGGCTGGTGGGCTCCCCGCCCGTCCGCTCATGGCTCACCGTGGTGGTCACTAAGTTGAGGGCATCCTGGAAGGACCTCCTCACGGTGCCCATCCACTGGGTCATGTGGGTCTGAGCCACACTGAGTTTGTCTCCCAGGTAATCCATGGGGCCGGGCGATGAGAGGGAGGAAAGCAATCACAAGGCCAAGGTCCTCGCCCTCTTCCCACTCGCAGCTCCTGGAAGTGCGGGACTTGCGTGCAGAGAAAGCCAGCAGCCCTCTTCAGCTGAACCGAGAGTGAATCCACATCGCTGAGCTGGCAGCCGGCTGCGTCCGAGGGTCCCGCTCAGAATCAGGACAGAGTTCAGGGTCAGGCTGGGAGTCCACCCACAGGGATGCAAAGCCAACACGCTGGGAGGTCCAACAGCCAGTCCCTGGCGATCACCCCACTGAGCCGGCTGTGACCAGGAGCCTGAGGGAGCCGGCGGCACTGGCTCCCGGGTGTGACGGTCCCTCGAGGTGGGGGAGGAAGAGTCGCCCTGGGCACCTGGTCCTCACTTTCCCCCAGGGAGGCAGCCCCTCCCAGGAGCACGCGGGAAGGATCCGGTGGGCAGGCTGCAGCCCGCCGCTGCCCCCTGCCCAGCTGCCCAGAGCCGGGCCCCGCTCACCTGACCCATGCAGGTTTCCTGTCCTCTGGCCAGAGACTCCAAACCTGTCGGCCGGCAGCTAGCTCATTTCCGGAAGCAGCCACCAGGGCCCCGGGTCCCCTGGCCAAGCAGCCCCGGATGACATCAGTGCCTGTCTCGGCGAGGGGCTTCGCTGCCCAGGAATGCAGGAGGGGCCTCAGGGAGGCGGACGCCCAGGGAGCTGACGTCCGCCCCCATTTTTTTCTCCAAGTCTCAACTCGCTCCCCGTCCTGTGGGGTTGACAGTGGCTTTACCCGCCAGGCTGCTACCCGCCCAGTGCCCTCACTGCAGGTGCAGGGGGAGCTTTGGCCGCCCGCGGGGCACACTAGCACGTGTGCACACGGATGTGGAGACCCGGCAGCCCCCGGAAGGTTGGAACAGTTGAGAAACTGCCTCCAGGGTGACAGGCTGGCTTCTCAGGACCTCTGGCTGCTGTCAGTCTGTCTCCCTCTGGTGGTCTGTTGTTTCTCTATCAGGCTCTCTCCTGCCTCTCCGAGTCTCAAATTTCCACCTCTCTCTCTCTCTCTCTCTCTCTCTCTCTCTCTCTCTCTCTCTCTCTCCCGCCCCCCCCCACCCCCGCCTCTCTGGAAGGCAGCACAGAGCCAGGTGAAACAGCCCTGGAGGTCCCCCAAGGAAGGAACTGGGCTGGGCTGTATTTCAGTACAGGCAGAGTTGCCATGGCAACCCGGGGGCACAGCATCTGCCCCACCCTGGGCGGGCAGGCTCTCAGCACAGGAGCAATGGGAATGATTCCTGGTTTACACTGGGTCACATGAGCGCCTGGATGTTAACCCTTATGGAGCTGGAGTAGCTGGAATGGGGGGTGGGGTGAGTGTGGGGAGACAAGACAGCAACATTCTGAGACCAGAGAAGGTGGTCGGGAGGGGCAGCAGCAGCCGGATCCCGGAAGGGAGGCACACTTGTTGCTTTCTCCCGCGACCCCCATAGTACAGATGAAGAAATGCAGGCTCAGAGACATAGATTCACTTGCCCGAGGCCACACAGCAAGGGTACCACCAGGGCATGGACAGAGGCGGTTCCCTCCCCACTGTTTCAAGGTCCAAGAGGGCACTGGACCAGAGCTGGAGCTCAGTACATATTTACTGTTCGAACGCCAGGTCCCACACAGAAACTCTGGTCAGTCTGACTGATCCCGAGCGCTCCCCAGCCCGTCACGTTGGTCTCGAACAAATGTTTGCTCCCCAGTCACTGATGGAAGGGCCTCGCTTGAGAGTTTTTCCCGACCGCACAGATCTCTTCCTTCTCTAGACTCCTAGTCCGTATGCTGTTCATTCACTCATTCATTCTCTCACTCGTTCACGTAAACACTAGAGGTGCCTGCTCCTCGCCAGGCACTGGTGCAGAGACTGAGAACGGTCCCTGCTGCTGAGGGCTCCAGGCCAGCAGGACATTACAGCGGTGCCAATATTTACTGGAGCCTGAGTCCCCGATGCCATTCCAAGTGCCCCCAGGAATTAACTCATGAGTCCTCCCAGGAGTCCAGTTGACAGAGGGAGAGACTGAGACCCAGAAGTTATCTGCTGGTCACACAATGTGGCAGGCAGCCTCCAAGACGGTACCTAGTGATCCATGCCCCGTTCTTCACACCCGGTGTGGTCCCCTACGACCACAGGGTTAGTCTAGGTCCGTGGTCGGCAAACTGCGGCTCGCGAGCCACATGCGGCTTTTTGGCCCCTTGAGTGTGGCTCTTCCTAAGCCTTAGGAGTACCCTAATTAAGTTAATAACAGTGTACCTACCTATATAGTTTAAGTTTAAAAAATTTGGCTCTCAAAAGAAATTTCAATCGTTGTACTGTTGATATTTGGCTCTGTTGACTAATGAGTTTGCCGACCACTGGTCTAGGTTCTCCAAAGAAGGCAGAAGTGACAGTGTGTGACTTCTACGGCTACGTCATAAAAGGCGTCACAGCTTCCACTTGGCTCTCTGAGATCACACTGGTGGCAGCCAGTCACCATGTTGTGAGGATGCTAAACAGCCCCATGGACAAGCCACATGGAGAGAATCGGAGGGGCCAGTGAACAGAGAGCACCACCCTGCGGCCGTGTGAGTGGGCCCCTGTGGAAGGAGACCCTGCATCCCAGGTCAAACCTTCAGATGACCACTGCCCTGATGACACCTTGAATGCAACCTCATGAGAGACCCTAAGCCGAAGCCACCCAGCCAAGCCGCTCCCAAGCTCCTGACCCACAAGAGATGCAAATGCCCAGAGGACAGTGCCTGGCCCATCAGGATCCAAGGGCTGGAGCAGAACGGGGAGAAGGGGAGGGCAACAAGGGGCTCTCCCAGCAGCAGCGGGTCCTACTGTTAGGAAGCATCACCCATAAGGCAGACGGAAACTCGCGGGGCCCCACCCGCCACCTGTAGAGCCTTCAGGGTCCCGGGCCTCCTGGACCCCAAGGTGTATTCATTTTCCTCACACAGAATGTGCACAGCCTCCTGCAGCAGGCAGGCCACCTCGCGTCCCTGCTCCCTCCCCCTGGGGACAGGAACTTCCAGCCAGAAGCAGACACGAGAAGCACTGAGTCCTTCCCACCCCAGAAATCACTGAAGCCTGGAAAGGATCAGAGCTCTGAGCAGATCATCAGGACACAGAGGTGGGTAATCTACCGGGAAGCTTTGGGAAGAAAAACATTAAATCAAAGCAGTAAGTAAAATACCTCTAAAATGGTAACACCCAGTGTTGGCCAGGCTGTGGTGGAAGAGACATATATGTCCACATCAGACGGAGATGGAAATCAGTATATATTCCTGATAGGAATCTAACACTGCAGATCAAAAGTCGTAAAAATAATGGCCTGTAATGGCATACAGGCTGAAATGTACTCACAATGTCTATAACTTACTTTGACATGCAGAAAAAAAGAAGATATACTAAGGAATGGAGGAATGGCTAGATTTTTATAAAGCAAATATAAAAAATGTTAGCAATTATAGAATCTAGCTGGTGGGTATATGTGTGTGCCCTACAGTCTTCCTATATTTGGAAAAATTTCATACCAAAAGGCTGGGGGTGGGAGGACGTGCCTGCTTTTTAACCCTGAAGTTCATGAATTCCACATCCTGTAATCTGCCTTTAGAAATGAGAATGATCTATACAAACATTTTGGTTCAAGGATCTCTCTCTCTCTCTCTCTCTCTCTCTCTCTCTCTCTCTCACACACACACACACACACACACACACACGAGGCCTGATGCATGAAATTCACGCAAGGGCTTGGCCCCCGCCACCATGGAGGCCACCTCTGCCTTGGCCCCAGCCGCCACCACAGCTTCGTTTGGAAGGTCGTCAGGAAGGACATCTGTAAGGATGTCCGGTCTAATTAGCATATTACACTTTTATTATTATAGATTTGTAAAAATTATTCAGAACCCAATTGTCCAACAAAAAGAGACTTGCTCAGCACAGCACTGAGTCATATGACATCAGAGGCAAAAGAAAACAAACCAGTAATACCAATACTGTTTTGACAATGTTGATCATTTGTTCATCATGGATTTTTTTGCATTAATTTTTATTTTTTAAAATATTGCATTATAATATTATTTACCTTGATTGTTGATATTTTTTGGTCCTACTTTAAATTTTGCATCCTAGATGAATGCTTAAGTCACTTCATTTTAGTCCCAGCCCAGGATTTGCTAAATCAATATAGTATCATGATTCAAATCTGCCTCGAGCTCTTATTAGCTGTGAAACCCTGAGTAAGTTACTTAACCACTGATTTTCAGAGATGAAATCATCCAACTCATCATGGTCATGGATGCTGTCAGCAGCACTTACTGTTATTACATCAACATTATATCATTTTCTCTCAACAATGAAATGAAGTTTGTGCTGTGATTATTACCCCCATTTTATAGGTGGAAAAACTGAGGCAAAGGGAAGTTCAGTGACCAGTCCAAGGCACATAGCTATTAAGTGGTGGAGTTTGCTAGCCCAGCCTCACACCTTTGACAAGGTAGAGGATGCCCTGGCCCTTGCCAAGTCAGTCTGGATGGAAGATAAGTGTCAGGAAAAGCAGAGGAGACCACGTGGTGGGCAGGATCGCACAGCTCTGCCTCCTTCCCAGGCCAGGAGAAGGTGCAGAAGGGAGCTGAAAAGCCAGACTGCCTGCTTGTTCCCTCCAGCCTCCCTGGAGGTACAATGTGCTCTGAGACTGTGACTATAAAAAGCGTCACTCTGAAAACTGGGGCAGTGCAAGCGCTTTCCCTGCCGGGGGACGTTTTCTGCAAACTCTTCTGTTCTCTCCAGGAAACTCCTGGGATGTTGCTGGGCATTGAAAAAGAAAGCAAGCCATCTCCTTACATAAATAATCCAAAATATATCAACCGAAGGACTTGTATGCATCCATATAACCATAACTAATGGACATAAGACACTGGGGGGTAAGGGAGGGCAGGGGCTTGTCAAGGGTGGGGGGGAAAAAAGGACACTTATGTAATACCCTTTGTAATACTTTTAGCGAAAAATAAAAAAATAAATAATCCATAATCCAAAATATGCTGGAGGGGTTGCTGAGATCCAGGAAACAAAGGGGAATTTGATCCACAACGTGAGGTGGGGCCTAGACAGCACCGTTTCGAGACAAGCGTGTGCAGTTTCAAAAATTAGAACGTTGGTCACTCATTCATTCAACAAACATTCCCTGTGCATTCCTTTGTGTGAGCTGTGCTGGCCCTGAGGGAACCTGCAGTCCCTGAAGAGCTCAGAGTAGCTCCCTGATGCTCAGCCATTAAGGAGGGAGGGTAGCCCAATGGACCACCTCAGACCAGAGGCTACTACTTTCTCCAAAAAGTCTGAGACAAACATGCACACTCTAAAGAATTCCTGGTCAAATGGAAGAAAAAGCCAGAAGACAGTGAACAACTGTAATACATGTGTCAAGAGTTATGATGGACAAGTGAATAACATACTATGGGAACACTGAAACCCAACCAAGAAAGTGGGAAGTTGAAGAAAGAAGAGCAAAGGGAAGATGGCCTTTTATTGAGGATCTGCAATCGGAAGAGGAGTATCTGGGTGGGGTTTTGAAGGCTGATTAGGAGTACTCCAAGAAGACTGAGAACAATATGTGCAAAAGGCTAGGAGCATGGCCATATTCAGCCTTGCCCCTCGGCTTCTGCACATGCTGTATCCCTGCCTAAGGCTGCCTTTCCCTATTTTCCCATCTCTCCTGGACCTCCCCTCATCCCAAGACTACTTTTAGCAACTTTCCTAAATCTCTCCCAGGAGGTCTCACTTATACGACCCTCTTCACATCCTGCTTCCCTAAATATTCGACATTCCAGGAATGTGCATCCTGGGCCTAGAAATATACTAATATTATATTATGAGGAATATGGTGTAGTAAAAAAACCAATTAATTGAGGATTTACTATGTGCCAGGAACTGGTTACCCACACATCTCACCTCATTTAACCCTATCATAAAGAGGAGATCAGAAAGTCCATCCACTTCAAAAGGTTGTGGTAAAGAACAACTAAGATCATTCTTGCCCAGAACGGAATAAATGCTCAATAAATGGCAGCCATAAAGGATGATAATTATTCTGTTCTAATTCATATCATCTCATTGTTCAAATCATAGGATCCTAGACGGTCAGAACTGGAACAGCCAGCAGAGAGACTTGGCCACCCTTTTTATTTCACTGAAGAAACAGCCCCGGTGGATGCCTGGCTCAGGGCCCACAGTAAATCTGTGGCAGGCACCCTCTGATTTCCCACAGGAGTCACTCATGATCTGGACTTTGCAGGGTCTCTGGCCTCATGTCTAACCTATTCCTCCACCTTCTCTCCACCCCAGCCAAACTGGACGAATTGCCATCCTAGGATGCACCACAGGGCCTCTTATTCAGCCCTTCGCACATGCTGTTCCCTATGGCTAAGACACCATTCCACTCTTCCTCACCTGGTCATTATCTATTGTCCTTCATAACTCAGCTTAGGTAGAGCCTCCTCCAAGAAGCCTGCCCTGATTCTTTGAGTTATGGAGGCTCGCCTCTGGGCTCCCACCCTGCCACATTACCTCCACTGCATCATTAGCACACTGGGCTGAAACTTCATTTACCATGAGCCCAAGGGTGGCAGAAACATGGCCTGTTCACCCTCGAGTCTCAGCATGCAGCGTTCAGCAGGCACTCGCCATGCCTACTGGGTAAAATGAAGGAACCACTGAGGCTTGAACCTAAGTCACGCAACTCCCAACATTCCTCTCCCTAGGCTTGTTTCCAAGGCAACAGGGAAAAGAATTCTGATATGGAAAAAATATATACCAAAAACACCAGAACTGACTTGATTTTACAAGTCAATCCCAGATTATTGGCAAACCAAGCCCAAGACTATTTCCTAGTTTTCATTTATTACGTTCTTATTCAGTCATCTTAAAGGCCAAGATGCCGTTAATTAACCTTGGGAGGAGAGGGAAAAAATCATCTGGAAAGGAAATCTTTCTAGAAACAGCTAGGAACTCATCTCCCTTCTTCATCAGGCCCCACCCTGAGCTCAAGTGGAAAGTGACATTTTCCACGCTGGGGGGAGCTGCTGCGTGGCCCCGCCTGGCGTGGCGAGGCCGGTCTGTAATTACAGCCCCTCTTCGAGGGCTGGGCCCTAATAAAACTGGGCGCCCGGGCCTCCTCTAAAATGGAAACAGGTTGGGCTGAGGGTACCACCTAATTCATCCCACTGGGCTGTCCACTGGCTTTGGGGACACTGGGCTCCAGGACGCTGCCACTCTCTGCTCGAGCATATAGTGAAGGAGAGGAGCTGCTGGGAACTCTGTCTGGTCACCTTGCCTGGGGTTGGTCAGCACGTTCCTTCCCACCACAGCCGCTGAATTTCCCCTTCTTTGGATCAATAAGCAAAAGAGCAAGATATTCTTGGGGAGCAACAATTA
This sequence comes from Myotis lucifugus, assembly GCF_000147115.1. Classification (NCBI taxonomy): domain Eukaryota; kingdom Metazoa; phylum Chordata; class Mammalia; order Chiroptera; family Vespertilionidae; genus Myotis; species Myotis lucifugus. Next base: position 1,940,247 of record NW_005871277.1, on the reverse strand, counting down.
GAACTGGATGAGGGTTGCATGATGTCCCCTAAGACACTTATTTCTGAGCAGTGAGCTTGCTATATTTGGTTGAACTGCCACCTAAGCAGCACCCCAGGATTTTAAGGATCTCTGTGAGGAAAATAGAAGACTGGAAGAGTGATAGAAGGCCTTTCTTTCCTTGGCCCTTCCTTCCTCCCTTCTGACTTCAGTACACATTTAATTGAGCACCTACTATGTGCCAGACGCTGGGGAGACAATGAATAAAGTAGCTGATCCCTGGCCCCCAGAGGGTTTTATTTGGGCTTTGCAGTAAGTATAATAACAAACTGAAGTAGTTCACACTTGCTGAGGGCCTGCTGTGCGCCCTGCCACCTCCTGAACCTGTATTACCTAGGAAGGTTGTAACCATGATGCCATTGTAGAGACCAGGAAATGGAGACTCATGTAGGGACAAACACAGTTAAGGGCAGGGCTCCCAAGACTGATTCCTCGCTGTGTGACCCTGGGCAAGTGGCTTGCCTTCTCTGAGCCTCTCCTTCTTGGTCTTTAAAATGGAATAAAAATGGTCCGTCCCCCCCCCCACCCCACCCCCACTTCTCAGGTGATGCTGAAGGTTACATGATGTGTGTTCTGACCATCTCGTGAGAACAACTATCCCCATTATACAGATGAGGAAACTGAGGCAGAGTGAGTAAAGACTGAAGGCTGCACAGCAATTCAGTGGCGAAATCTGGCTTGGAGGCCTGTGCTCCCCACACCCCTCTCTGCAGCTGTGGCTCAGTGCACAGCAGATAGTGGGAACCCGGGAGCCAGCACCTCGGGCCTCCCGTGCCCACCCCCTCATTCCCATCACTCAGCTCGTCAGCCCTCAGACGTCCTCTCATGCCAAAGCCGCTGTGAGCAAAAGTCCCCTCACGGACGCCTCCACACAGGAGTGCTTTCTCCCGACCCTGCTGGGGGTCCATTCTCTAGAGCCTCGCTTCTCCTCCGCAGAGAGCCTCCTTTGTGTGGCCCACGCTGTTCCAGGAGCCACGCTGTGCTGGACGGGAGGGCAGGGAGGCGGGCAGCCAGGCAGTCTGGCACAAAGGTGTGTCTCCACACAGGTCCCCACAGCAGCTCAACTTGTCGGCACAAGGCACGTTCCAGCAGCCTCGCAGTCCGGGACCCTGGGCTAGCCTGGCAGAGCCTTCCAGAGCCCCCTCACTGCAAGCACCATCAAGGCAAGACCCCCAGTTCCCTGCTACCCTCCCCACTCAGTTCAGTGCCTCCTCTGGGCTCTCCAACTCCTGGCTCCCCCATCACAGAATTCTCTTCGCTGTACTATCAGGGCCAATTTCCCCACCGTCTACCCATCAGCTGTAGACAGTGTGAAGGTCAGGGCTGTGTCAGTTTCATTCTGAATTGCAGGGCCTCTCCCGAGGCCTGACACACAGTAGGCGACTCAGCAATACAGTGGAGGGATAAGAGGGGCAGCAATTATTGAGCACCAACTGTGCGCCATACATTAGGCATTCCTTTGCTCCTTGACATTTCTTTAAGGAGACAACACTCTCGCCAAATCTCGATGAAGGGACTGAGGCCCAGGATGCACAAGGTGACTTGGTACCCAGCTCAAACCACTCAAAACAACTGGGCACCAGGAAACTAATCAAAGAACCGGCCTAGAAAAATACAACCAGGAACAGTATCCTTCCTTCCTGGCCCTGATGGCCACTCCACCCCTGGGACCCATGTGGGCTGTGCCGCCGCCCACAAGTCCTTTTTGGACTTCCCACCAGGTGCCGGAGCTGGTGTGTGGGGCGCTGGTTCACCAGGCACCCAGCAGCTGGTCTCCCCTGAGGACACCCAGGCGCACAGCAGCATTCCCTGTAGCCTGAGACTTCCCCCACTCGTCCCGGAGAGAACAGGCAGGCTCCCAGCTCAGTGGCACCATCTGCGGCTTCAGATCCTCCTCCCCAACCTGATCCCAGGGACCGGCTGACGGCCAGCAGGCCCGGTGGAACCCTGGCCTTCCTCCCCGTCTACAGGAGATGTCCTTCCCGGCCAGGGAGCAAAGGGACAGGCAGTCGGGTACGCAGGGGTGGCGGGCTCGCTAAACCATAAAGGACGAGGAAGAGACAGACCAGGCAGAGGAAACAGCTGAGTAGACTGGCGGGCGGAGCTGTGTGCAGGGAGATTCACAGGTCACCAGGGTTCCTACAATGGGTTCTTAAACTGGACCGGAGGGCCGGAACAAAAGCATGGATGGAGTGTTTGTGTGAACTAATATAAATTCAAAGTAAACATCATTACATAAAAGGGTACGGTCTTTTTTTTTTTTAGTTTTATTCATTTCAAACGGGCCGGATCCGGCCCGCGGGCTGTAGTTTGCCCACGGCTGGTCCAGGGAGATTTACAGGTCACCAGGGTTCCTGCAGCTTCTAGCTTACCTGTTCTTTTAGAGACATGTATAAACAGTACAAGTAATTTTTATTTTATTTAGCTCTTGGATGCTAGGATGGGATTCAGTGCAAAGGCTGGACTACACAGAGCCCCGTATTTTATAAGAACCACTTTTTTCATAAACCTTCCAGTACCAGCATGCAGAGGGAAACTGAGGCTCAGAGGCAAACAGTGTGATGCCCCAGGTTGCTCAGCTGGGAAGTGGCAGAGATAGGCCTGGACCTGGGTCTGTCCAGCTTGCAGCTGACATCAAAATCCCGAGCCACCCGCACAAGAAAGGGGTGGGGAGAGTGTGTGTGTGTGGGGGCGGGGGGGGGATATGTGGGAGCTGAGAGTGTCAGGAAAGATCGGGGCCTCTCCGCTCTTACCCAGACAAGTCCTTTTCAGAGTATAATAATAACTTCTAACCGCCTTCCCTCCCCGCCAAGCGTGCTCATTTCCAGTGACTTAATGAGGTCCCTTGGAGGAAGGACTTCCCGAAGCAACTGAAAACGGACGGTGTGCAGTAATGAGATGCCACAGCCAGTGTCGCTTAGTAGAAGCTGAGTGAACAGAACCAGGTCAGGGGTGGGGCGGCCACCACATGCACCCACCGTGGGCCCAGCACAGGGTTTGACACCATACCTTTTATGTCCCTGATGTTGAACCCCCACCCCCACCCCCACCCTAGGTCCCATCTCTTCTTGAAAGAGGAGAAATCTGGGCCCCAAATCTGCTTCTTCCACTCTCTTCTCTGTTCCAGCAAAAAGCACTGCCACCGCCCACCGTCCTGGCCAGCAGCCCGGAACCTCCCTTAGTGCCTTCCCCCCTCACACCCCACCCTCAGCACCAGCCTGGACCAGATCGCTTCTCCCCCCATTTAAAAAACGCTAGTCTAATTCTGAGATAGGACCCACATCATCATCATCATCATCATCATAAATACTATTATAAGCAAACAGAGTTGTGTTAGTGATGGAAGGAACCAGTACTCTAACCTTCACTAGTTCACGGAGTCCCCACCTCAGCATCAGACTGAAGCCCTCATCACCTCTGGCCTACTTTCCCTCTGCCCCTGTAGTCCACCCCTAAACCCCCACCCTGCACAGCAGCCTGGATGAGCTTTATCATCCTCCCTCCCACCATGTCAGCCTCCACCAAAGTGCCCCTCGGCTCTCTACCACAGCCAGAAGAAACCCCAAATGCTTGGTCCTGGCGCTCAAGGCCCCCACCTTCTTCCCCACCTCGATCACTACTGGGCCGCCCATATTGGCTTTAACTCCCAAGCTGGTCCCACCCCAGGGCCTTTGCACACGCCGTTCCCACTGCCTGAAGCACTCCTGCCCCAGGTCCCCACATGGTGAACTCCTTTTGTCCAGGTCTCTGCTCAAATGCCACCTCCTCTCAGAGGCCTTCGAGCCACGCCCCTCCCAGTCTCTCTGCCACGGCATTCTGCTTTAGTGTCGCATGCATTTATCAGCACGTACTGTTTGTATGTATTATGTCCTTCCCATGGGCTCACACACTCTGTCAGGGCAGGGACTGTGCTTTTCTTATTCCGCACTGAGGCTCAGGGCCTAGACCAGCACCTGGGCTCGATAAATACTTGTTGAGCAGATAAACAAAGGAATAAATGAACGAACAAATAAATTACAGAGTGGAGTGAACACACAAATGCACATCTCAAACTCTATGGGGCTCAGTGTGCTCATCTCTAAAATGGAGGTGGCAACCCCAACCCCCGGAGGATGGTGACGGAGGTGAACCCCGGTGGAGCTGGGCCCAGGAGCGCTTAGAGCACCTCAGACGGCAGAGACAGCAGAAGGAATCTCTTCTCAGCCCCTCACTGCTTCACACACACTCAGGAGCCAAAACTCTGTAACTGAGCTGTGGAAGGTGGAGTGGAGGCCATATGTAAGAACTCGCTTCACTGTATTACCCAGTAGCCATGGCAACTGAAAATTTCAAGTACAGTTCCATCTCGCTTTAACTTTTGATGCAGAAATTTCTAAAGAAAATGTTCTGATTTCTTTCCCTGGTGGTATTCTACGGAATAGCTATCTTCATTTGCTTCCCAGAGGGAAAACAAGCAAACTGTCAGATCCCTACGAGATAAACGGTTTGCAAAGATAGATGAGTTTCATTTTTAGAAATGTGAGTCTAATTCTGAGTAGAAACCAAATCATCATACTAACAAGCATGATGATAAGCAAACAAAAGTTTTGTTTGTAATGAAAGGAACCGTTAGTATTACTTTAACCTTCACTGGTTCACTTAGTCATTCAACAAACATTCATTAAATGCCTACTGTGTGCCAGGCCCTCTGCTGAGAGTAAGTGCCAGAGGAACAAATGACACCTTTAACACCCAATACTGACTTCCATCTTCTTAAGAGCTTTCCATTTCTACCAAGTTACTATTTATTAACCTCCGACTGCTCCATGCCAGACAACTCACCCAGCTTCTCGCTGAACTGAATCAACCCCGGCTGACCACAGTAGAGGCTACTGGTGCCCTGCCCAGGTCCCCTGTCCTGGCTGGGACACCCATCCCCCCAGATTCTGGGTGCTGGCTGCTACAGCCCCTTGGTCTCCAACAACAGACCTTGACTGGTGGAGGAAGAGCTGCCCAGTGCTCCAAGGTGGATTTATTTTGTGGTTTACCCTCTGAACTCCTCCAGGATCAGGCTGACTCAAGTTCTCTGTCACTAAATCGCGTGCGCATGAGTTCCCATTTCGGGCTCTGGGTCTAGGGGACCCAGCCTGGAACGCTGCCTCTCAAACTAACTGGGCATACAGTTCCATAAACACAGTGGCTGAGAATCTCCTGAAACCACACCTCTGGGAGTGGGTAGTCCCAACAGAGGCGTTTGCAAAAGCAACAGGCACATAATCAATATTGGGAAACAGGATCCCCTAAAAAAGGTTTATCACACCCATTTTATAGGTGAGAAACATTGAGGCTCAACTTAAAGTCACCCAGGGAGATTTGAACCCTGCTCTCTCTGACCCCAAAGCCTTGACTCTCTGCTCTAGGCCTGATGCTCAGCTGTTAGCGGGTTAATAGGCCTTTACAGCATCAGAACAAGGTGATTTTAGGAGCTGGCTCTGGGCGGAGCATTCACCCAGGCCTCACTTGCAGGCTGCATAGCCAGTTCTAAAAGAGAACCGCTAACATGGTCAGGAAGAGGGGTCCCTCGGGGGCACTGCTCCACGGCCAAACAGCGCTGGGGCTCGGCGTGGTGCCCTGGTCCAACTCAAGGTCAGTCCAGCATGAAGAAAACATGGGAAGGAGCTCTGGGCAGGTCTTTGGGGGTTTCCTGTCCACCTGTGCAGACCGAACAACAGGAAAAGTCTGCAGTGGGGCCCGGTGGGCAGGGGGCAAATCAAGATGGGTGAGGTCCTCCCAAGCCAGCTTCCCTCCTCAATCCATTCCCAGACAGTGCAAGAAGGATGTGCTAAGCACCTACTGTATGCCTGGTCTATATTAGGACCTGAGTAAAGACATGAACAAGATACAGGCCTACCCTTCTCAAGTTTCTTTCTTTCTTTCATTCATTCATTCATTCATGTATTCAGTTCAATATGCATTTATTGAGCACCTAGTGTATACCAACCCCCGTTCTAGGGAATGTAGACACAAATAAGACATGTTCCTACCCTCAAAAAATTTCACCTTTCATTCATTCACTCATTCATTCAATTTAACATTTAATGAGCACCTACTGTGTGCAAGACTTTATGCTAGGAACTGGAGAGACAGAGATGAACAGGACAAGGTCCCTGATGGTAAGAAGTTTCATTTACTGTCATTCTTTTCATTCACTCTTTCTTTCATTCAGTTCTATAAACAATGATTGAGCACTTGCTGTGTTCCCGGCCCTCTGCTAAGCACCATGGACACAGATGTGAGGTAAGACACATCTGGTCCAGAGCTGACTTTAGTAGCTCCTTCACTCATCCACCGAAAACACTCACTGATGGAATGAACGGGTGTCCGGTACTGTGTATGTGACAGAATGTAAACATATGGCACAGTTGCTGCTCTGTCTTTCACCCACCCGTGCATTTAATACAGTGAACATATATTGAGTGCCTACTGTATGTCAGGGACACGGGTGTGCATAAGAGGGAATCTCCACCCTTGAATAGCCAGCCTTCCTTCATCTTTTATGGGTTCAGCTCACCAAACATATATTAGGCACCTATTGTATGTCAGTCCTTAGGGAAGCAGAAGAATGAATCCCAGACCTGGCCCTGGAGGAAGAGAAAAACCAACACAGGGTGAGTGATGGCGAGTGATGGCTTGGTTCCTATGTCAGGACCATGAGGCCTAACCAATGATTCCTCAAAAGCTGGGAGAGAGGCAGACGGCTGGGAAATTTGCAACCCACCCTTTCCAGAGAACTGCTGAGCTATGGGGGTGAGGGGACACTCAGCATGCAGGGAGAGAGAAATTGCTCACAATAAACACCAAAGGGGAGAACTGGTGAGTAAGGAGGAGATGAATCAGACACCTAAGTGAGAATTTTCAAGAACTCAAGGAATAGTCTAAATTTAGAAGAGGAAGGAAAAAAATATCAGCTCACAGTTCCCACTGTGGCATGTTCAACACCAAACTGCCAGCAGCCCTGTGGATTTTGCAAGGTTCTTCCAGTCTTTGGGGCCAAAATGCTTGTAGAAAAACAACAACAGGCTTTGAATCCATCACGTCATGGGGCTGTGGGAGGATCACAGAGGTTCACCCATGTGAAGCCCTGGGCACAGTGCCTGGCACATAGCAGGTGCTCTCTAAATGTCACCTAGTATTTCCTTTTCCTTCCGACCGTGGTGGCTTTCAAATATGGCTGCATATCCTTTGGCAGGCCTCCCACTGAGAGGTGGGGCCCATGTGCCTTCCCTTGATTCTGGGGGCTTGTGAATGCCTCCATCAACAGAGGACAGCAGAAGGGAGACTGTGTGACTTCTAAGGCTGCATCCATCATAAAGGGAGGTCAGCCTCCACCACAGCACTCGTTCTGGGAGCCCTGAGCCGCCATGATGTGGGGAAGCCCAAGCTACAGCAGGGGCCACATGTCCCAGAGAAGCCTGGCCTGTGACACCACAGGTGCCAGACAGGTGAGTCAAGAAGCCTTTGGATGGTTCAGTCATTCAGGGCTCCCAGTTGACACCCCAATACCGTGGAGCAGTGTCCCCACTGACCCCGCCCCGTTTCCTGAGCCACTGAATATTACCAGCATAAAGAAGTGGTTGGTTTATACTCATGTTTTCGAGTTCCTCGTGACAACTGACAGCTGCCTCCCTGCGTCCCTGGCCTCTATAACCTGGGAGGACCCGCTAAACTGGAAAGCATGGAACAATTTTACAAACTGTGAAGTCTGTGCACACAGGAGCCCCCGGCATCATCACACAGGACGCAGAACCCCACCTACCTCTGTAGCCCTGAAACCAAGGCCGTGCCCCGCCCTGCTTAGCCTGGGAGACTGCGGGCTGCTGAGCTGACCTAAACTCACGTGGCAGGTCGCCCCTTTGTTCCCCAAACGGGACTTAGGTCATCCCTCTGGAGAAATGGACTAGAGGACAAAGGCTGCTTTCACTGGCTGCTCTAGGCAAACACGGGGCGGGCAGTCTGGGGCACAGCAGGCAGCAGGCTGGCCCCTAACACGCCCTCCCCCCCTTCCGCTCCCCCCCCCCCCATTTGCAAAGATGGCCAACAACAGGCAGGGCGAGGCCTAGATAAGCTGGGCAGCACTGGGGTCTAGCAAGGGCCTTCCCTCCCCCTCCAGGCCTTTTCAATCACACCTAAAACAAGGACAGGGCAGAGTTCAGAGAGGAAATGGGGAAATATTGCATCAATTCAGTCGAACATGAAAGGTTTAAAAACAAAACAAAACAGGATTAAAGTCAAATGATAAACATAAATTAACACAGTCTGGGCTCCAAGGCCAGACAGCATGGGGGCAAACCCCAGCTCCAACACTGACCAGCCGTGTGATCTTCCATAAGTGACTCAACCTCTCTCTGAGCCTCAGTTTTGTCATCTGTAGAATGGGGATGATAATAGCATCTCTCTCCCAGGACTACTGCGAGGATAAAATGAGCAATATAAAGTGCCTAGTGCCTGGCTGCTATGGGCTGAAGTGTGTTTCCCCAAAATGTGTATGTCGAAGCCCCATTTCCAGCACCTCAGAATGAGACTGTGTTTGCAGAGAGGCCCTTTAAAGGGATGACTAAGGTAAAATGAGGCCATTAGGGTGGGCCCTTATCCAATCTGCCCGGTGGCCTTACAAGAAGAGGAAATTCGGACAGGGAGAGACACTAGGGTGTGTGCACGAGACAAGGCCACACGAGGACACAGCGAGAAGGTGACCCTCTGCAAGCCAAGGAGCGAGGCCTCAGGAGAAACCAAACCTGTCAACACCTGATCTTGGACTTCCAGCCTCCAGAACTGCGAGGAAGTTATTTTCTGTTGTTTAAGCCATTCCATCGGTGGTGTTTTGCTATGGCAGCTCTAGCAAATACACACACTAGCATGCAGGAAGAGAGATCCTATAACTATATTATTTATTGCATTTGTAATTGTGAGATAATATTATGTTAACATGAATGTGCTTATTTTAACATAAGTATGTTTAATACAAAATATTATTATAACACTAAACAGACTCCATCTGCTCACCATTGTCCCTCTTTACCTACGAATTTCTACTTAAAACATCAGGTGCTCTTAAAAAGAAAGTAAAGAGGTTTTCCCCCCCAATATTTAAAAATTTACTTTTCAATTACAGTTGACATGGTAAAAGCATTTTCTGAAACAATTCAGATCAAATTCCTTGACAGCCTTCTCAACTCTGCATTATTTCATATTCATGGAGGAAATATTTACACTGTGTCTTTGGGGTTCAAACAAAGACACCCTCAATTCTCCCACTCCTTCCAGAACTGCCAGGCCTCTGCACATGCTCATCCTGCCACCTGAATGCCCTGACCCCCTGCCTTCCTCAGGCTTTGAGACCCAGCCCAGAGCAAGCACTCCATACACATGCACAGCAAGCCAACTTCGAGATAAGCCAACGAGTGCACTTCAAAGATGAAGATGCTGGGCCCAGAGAGGGGCAGTGACTGGCCCAATGTCACACAGCCGGGACTAGGCACCAGTTTCCTGGCTCCCAATCAGTAAGGCTCTCCTCCTAGCCCAGGAGGCCTCCCTGCTCATCAGTTCTGCCTCAAACAGGAAAACCATGTGTTCATTCAGCTTGAAACTCCCAAATCCCAGTCCCTGTTCAGCTCTGGAAAATCCTTTGGCCACCAGTGACAAAACGAAGTGGCAGAATGGGCGTCGGCCCGCATCAAGCTTTTCATTCCTCCACTGTTTATGGTCTGAAGCCAGATTTGCTACAAAAAATAGGTGCAGCTTCTCTCCAAGCAGGAACATCCTAGGATTTAGTGAAACTTATCAGAACTGCTCCCCATCATTTACACTCCACACCACACCCCTCCTGATTTTGAATTTTCTAGCTGAAATAACCAGAGGCCAGAAGCGGCCCTGGCTTTTCCCACCAAAAAGCTTGGTGGTGACACAGCTTTCAGGGCTCCTCAGCCCTCACTGGCCTTAGAACTCAGGTGGCAGGAGACCTGAGTGATAGCAAACCGTGGGCTTTAGCATAAAAAGCTTTGCCCGTAAACCCAGTTCTGACCCCTCCCCTCTGTGTGACCCCGGGCAAGTCAGGTTTCCCTCAGTGTTCCCATCTGTGAAATAGGGATCATCAGAGCGCCCGCCTCTATGGAGAGGACTACCCAGGCTCAGGTGTGTAAGGGGTGTAGTCTTGCACCTGCTTTGAAAAGGCCATTTGTTAGAACAGGAGTGCCCTCTAGCGTCTGGATCTGGAAATCACCCTGCCTGTGAGGCAGCCAGCCAACACCTCGTACCAACATAATAAAAACCCTTGGGAAGATATGTAAAAAGATAACAGCTCCCATTTATTTAGAGCCTACTATGTGCCCTGCACTCTCCCTACTGTTCTCCACAATGAGATGCTGACATAATTCCCACTTGAAAAGAGAGGGGGATTTCTCATCCCCAGATGAGAAAACTGAGGCTCAGAGACATGAAGCCACTTGCTCAAGGTCACACAGCAGGGAGGACTGGATTTGAACCCAGGTCTGTCTGACCCCACAGCTCCATTCTTCACTGGAGCCTTAGAATTGGGAGACCATACACAGTAACAGACCTTAAGGAGAGTCCACTCCCATATTTCATCGGGCCAACAGAGAAACTGAGGCGCAGAGAGGACAAGTAACTGCCTCAGAGTCACACAGCAATTACTCCCCAGACTCCTGGCTCCCAGAAGTGTTTTGCCCACATGCCCACCCCTCTGGAGCTTCTACCCTGCGTTTATCATTCCTTTCAGCGGTCACAGGATCGGCCTGTCCCTTTTCACCGCTCTAAGCCTGGAATGTCTGAAACTCAGCAACCGCTCCCTCGGGACGGCCAGGGCTGCCAGCCTGAAAGCCCTCTGTCGGAGAGCAGGGTTCCTTCCCGCCCATCCGCATGAGTTCCCAACAGCACGAGGCTGGCCACGGCCCCCTGAGGACCAGGCCCCCTGAGGACCAGGCAGGGCTTTCAAGCCAGGGGAGCCATCAGCATCTCAGGGCTCTCGTTTCATCTTACGTTAAGGATACTACAGACTTATAGGGGCCGTGGTCCTGCTGGAGGGGCCCTAACAGGTGGAAAAGAGTTGGAACTTGTCACAATGAAGGACATGCCGGTGGGGGGGGGGGGGGTAACTGGCCTTGGTCCAGCTGAATTCTTATAAACCCTACAGGGGAGTTAGTGGGGCCTGGTCATGCTTAAAAGACTCTGAGTGCCTCTTCCTAGAGGCTCAGAAATGCCGGGAAATATCTAATGGGGTAAAGCAATCGCATGACGTGGGCTTGGTGTTTTAATCCTCCTGGGAGGTCCTCTGAAATTCCTGCCCGAGCATCTCAACAACCTCTAGATACGGGAAGGACAGGAATCACCTTCCCATTATACAGATGGGAAAAGCGAGGCTGGGGAAGGACAGGGAATGTGATGACACTGTGTGTCTGATGGACATTTCAAAGTCAACACGTCCAGACACTGCCGCACGCTGACAGGCTTGTGCAGAAAGGGCCCCTCGTGGTAGCTGCTGGGGAGGGCACACAGAGGCCGGCCCCGGCCCAAAGGCCTGAAGTCAGGATGCGGAGGGGGAGCCGGGGGACCAGAGATTCAAGAGGCAGAGACGGCAGATGTTACCCCACGATGTGAAGTTTGAGGAGTTCAGCTCCTGGCCCCAAAGCACTCTGTGGAGCAGCGATGCCCAGATTATCTGAGCCCCACCACAGGTGCCGTATGGAAAGCTCAGCCGTCCCATCATAGGGGTGGAGCTGGGATTCGAACTTGGGAGGTCTGGCACTGAAGCTAATATGCTTGGTTACAGCACCCAGCCTCCCCCAGGCAGGAAGGTTGTCTGTCCCGTTCACTGCCGAGGCCCCAGGCCCTGTTATAGTGCCTGGCACATAGTAGGTGCTCGGTAGACGTGGGCCGATGGACCACCCAAACGACCCAGTCTGCCAAAGGGGTTGTGGGGATGGAAATGGCTGGAGCCTGAATGTGACGCGATGCTGTCGCTGTTCCTTTTATTATTAGCTCCTGAATCTCAGGTCTTGGTGCCTTCAGCTTGTGCTAGTTTGGCTCTGCAGCGTGTGCGGTTAGAAGAGAAGAACTGGCTATTTTTGTGCCATTCAGTCGGGCCTGAGGTCTGGGTCACAGGACAGCTTGCGTCATGAGATGTCTGCATCTGACTTGAGTTGTGGGTGCCCTTTAAACGTGGTTGCAGAGCAGAGGACAGGGTTGGCACCAGGCTCCCTGGCTTCTAAGCCACTTACTAATGGGGTCTAGGGCCTGGGGGAGTCTCTAAACCTCCCAGATGGTCGGTTTGCCACCTGTAGAATGGAGAAGGGCAGCATCTCCACCGCAGCCGTTTAACATTAGGTGGGCACTCCCCCTCAGGGAGTTTGGGTTTCCCCACCTGGAGAACACTGACACGCCCCACCACTCAGGGGTGTTGTGAGGCCCAATCGAGATGCCACGTGGGGAAGTGCTTGGAGGGAAAGGGAAGCAGACATGCTGTTGCCTCAAGACCATTATTCTTATTCCTGGCGGTGATGACAGCCTGGGGGAGGGATACAGCTAAGCAAACGGTAGCAAGAAAGCCTGGGCACAGAGCAGCCAGGCTCCCCATATTTAGACATTCGGACATTTTTCCATGGAAAACAATCTGGCCATGGAGCCCAGCACCGGGAGACGCAGCTCACCAACCACAGCGGAGGACCAAGCGGTTTCCCCTCATCCCGCGGAGAAGGGGACTTCCAACCACAAAGCCCGGCAAGGAGGCGCCTGGGAGGGCAGGCGAGGGACCACAGCCAACAGTTCAGGGGGCCGTCCTGGGTCTTGGAATCCACAGCACATGGGACCTTCCTTGAGGCGCTGTCAGACGGGACCCTCCGGCAACCTCCTTAGCTGTAGGTGACATGGAGCAGAGGGAGATGGCCAGCCAAAAGCTAGCCTCCCAGGCTCACTGCTGTTATATCCCACCCGCACAGAAAGAATACCTGTATCTAGACACTAAGTCCTGCCCCGGGTCAGGATGCAGTGCCCCTTATCTAAGCTGATCCCCAGCACCGTCCTGTGAGGTGGGACTGACCACCCACTCACAGGTGGGAAACTGAGGCTCGGAGTGGCGATGTGACTCGCTTTGGACGAAGCTGGGATTCTCAGCCAGCGCCCTCTCCCTCCAGAGCCCAGCTTGGCCCAGGGTGATATCCTTCCAAAACCCACCGCCCTGCAGAGCCGGACGTGAATAAAAAGCTCTCCTGTGGGCTGGTAAGCTGCCTCCAGCCCTAGGCCTCGGTTTCTCCATCTGAGAAACCAGAAGATCCAACTCAATGAAGTAGTTAAATGACAGAGAGGGAGACCCGGGCTCCAATACAGGCTCCGTCCAACACTTCCTGGCTGGGGGACCTTAGGTGAGCTGCTTAACCTCTCTGGTTCCCTAAATGCAACGTGGGGACAATCATGAGATCTACCCAGAGGGTCCCCGAGAGGATATGATGAGGCACCCAGGATGCTGAGCGTGCTGGGGGGGGGGGGTACCATATCTATTATTACTACTATCGCTGTAATTGACAACCACAGCAGCCATCTTGATGCCAGTGTCCCAGGAAGGCCACCGGCGCTGGGACCGCCTGGCTCGGTTATCTCAGCAACAGAGGAGATTAAGTAACTCAAAACAGCCGTGGCCACCAGCTCCAGTTACTAATGATCTGAAAAAGACACTTGATCTTCCTCCCCCACTTCCCAGCTGATGCCGCCGGTGACGGGGCCTGACAGCAGGGGCGGGTGGCTTCTGCCCCCGGAGCAGACCCGCAGCTACACAGCGGACGCGGGCCGCCCACAGGAAGCCGCTGACATCCCACAACAAATGACCACTCGGCAGAAGCCGGCTGCGGCCCACACCTGGCCCACTTCTGAGGCGTGGACGTGGGGAGTGACATGAAGGGTGAGCAGAGGCCTGAGGCGGAGCGGAATCATCACTGAGCTGTGGATAGTGACAGCCCGGGAGCCACCTAAGTGCCCGACCACAGGGGCATGGCGAATGCGTCCAGGCTGACGACGGGTGAGCCTGTGAGGTGCCATCCAACAGCACGTTTGCAAAGCATTTTTAAATGACATGGGTGCGTTCCTGTCATCTGGGCACGCACAGGCAGAGCTGTGTGTACCGGCATCGCTCATGCACTCCCGAGCAGTCAGCCAGGCTCACCTATGGATGAAACTCACAGAGGCAAACATGACGTGGGATCCCGGGCATCAGTCGAAATCTGGTGAAGGGGGCAGCGTTTCTCAGCCTCGGGGCTGTGGCATTTGGGGCCAGGCCCTTCTTGGTGGTGGAGGTGGGGGTGCTGCCCTGTGCCCTGTCGGATGTTTGGCATCATCCCCAGCCTCTGTCCGCTAGCTGCTAGTAGCATCCCCTGGCTGTGGCCATCGAATGATGCCAGGAGACACTGTCAAATGTGCCCTGAAGGTCGGCCCGGGATAAGCGGCACCGGAATAAAGTCAGAGTTTGGTTCATAGAATTGCTCCTATGGTGACGCCCTGGTTACTGTAAGAGGCTAACATGAGGGGACACTGGAACTTGCTCTACTCTCATTGCAGCCTGACTTTCTATAAACCTAAAGCATTCCAAAACGAAGTCTCATTTAAACAAGTAGCGGAGTGGGGGGCACTGTTTTAGCCAGAGGTGTCAGTGAAGACCCTGAGAAGAGGAGATACCGGGAAGAAACCTGCGAGCAGGGAGGAAGGACGGGGCTGAGGGACAGTGGGTGATGCACATTCCCATGCAAAGCTGCAGTCGGGCGGGGAGACCACCAGCCACCACCCTGGACCTGGGCAGCAGTTCCTGGTCCGTTGGTCCCACTCAATCAGACAGGCTTCCTGGGAAAGAGGAGCTAACATGAGCCGGGGAGCAGCTTCCAGGGGTCACAGGAATGTCCCAAATAGAAGAGAGGAAGGCAGCGCGTCCCCACTTTGCAGATGACGAAGCTGAGGCCTGGGGAGGCCAAGGGGCTGCCCAAGGCCACCTGGCTTCGTTGCCATCCGAAGCCTGTGGATCTTCCGCATTCCCGAGCTTCCCCGGAGCTCAACAAGCAAGAGTGCCCGGCTCAGCATTCCAGACACCAGGCGAAGCTGCTACGTGTGAGCCGGGCCATCTTCCGTGACCCGGAGGGATGAGGAAATCGTAGGCACATTGCAAAACCAGCAGCGAGCCACATGCTCTGGGACCTCGTCCCCCACAGGAGGCTGGTGACTGAGTGGAAATCTCTCCTGGCTTCACACCCAGGAAAAACCTTCTAAACCGTCTCGCCTTACCTCTTCATAGTTCAGATGGGGAAACTGAGGCTCGGAGAAGCAAAGACGTGCCCAAGGTCACATAGAGAGTTGGGGCAAAGCCAGGTGAGGGGAGTGGTGTCTCTGTCTACCCTCAAAGCGGCCCCCTGAGTCCTCCCTCCCACCTCCCACCGCCAGACTGTGTGCCGGTTCCTGGGCCCACGACAAGCATGCCAAAGGGTCTGGCGTTTTCTCACACCCACCCCAGCCCTTTGCACATGCTGTTCCCTCTGCCCACCACACCCTTCCCCTTGCCCCACCACACCATCACTGTGTATCCCCCAGAGCTTGTCTTCCTTGGGTGTTCGTGGAACCCCACGATGAGACCATGTTCCCACAGCTCTGGGCATGGCCCCGTCCTCCCACACACACGGTCTTTGCTCCAATGTCTTGTGCAGGGTCCATGTCGACACCAAACTGCAAGTCCCGCAGGTCAGTGACCATGTCTGGATTGCTCACCCTGGGCTCCCAGCACCCGATCCCGGCTCCGAACTGCTGCTGCTCAGTGTGTGTTGAATGACTCTACATTGGTAGCCGGCTGCTGATGCTCCTAGCACCCACACTGAGCTCCCCGTTCCTGGGGATGGCAGCCTGCACCTCAGTCATCTCTGAGTGCACCTCTAAATCTGACACCAGTTCCAACACCACCAAGCAATTCTCCGATACCAGCAGGGTGTCCTACAATTTAAACCAACTTTCACTCTCTCGTCTGAAGTCAGCATCAGATCCCACAGGTGAAGGGCTCAGTCCCACAAGACGCCCTTTCCGCCCCCTCTCCCCCCCCCCCCACACACGTCAGACACCAGTGACAACTCTAGGTTGTCACCTGTATTTCTGAGCGACTGGCTAGAAATCAGAGGCTCCCATGACCCCCTCCTTGGATTCCACTGATTTGCTAAAGTGGCTCTCAGAACTCAGAGAGACATGTTATGAACTAGATGACCAGGCTTCAGCTCAGGAAGAGCCAGATGGCAGCGGTGCCCGGGGCAAGGTATGTGGGGAGGGGCGGAGCTTCTCTGAGTGTGTACCTCTCCCTGAATCTCTGTGTTCACCAACCCAGAAGCTCCTGAACCCCATCCTTTTAGGTTTTTAAGGGGTTGCAATATATAGGCATGATTGATGACATCACTAGCCATTGGTGACCGATTCAACCTCCAGTCCCCTCCCCTCCCTGGAGGTCAGGGCTGGGAAAGTTCCCACCCTCTCATCACTGGTTGGTTTCCCTGGCAACCAGCTCCCATCCTTAACTCAGGTGTGGCATAAGGGAGTTTGTTATGAATATCAAGGCATCTTTATTGTTCTGATCACTTAGGGCGCCACGGGTTTTAGTGGCTCCCAGGGCTGTCAGGCACCAAGAGAACTATTTAAAGAATAGTTTATTTTTTTCCTTAGAGAGGAAGGGAGAGGGAGAGAAACATTGATGTGAGAAACATTGTTCAGCGTCGTCCTGCACGGCCCCTACCAGGGATCAAGCCCACAGCCTGGCACATGCCCTGACCGGGAACCAAACCTACAACCCCTCAGTACACGGGATGATGCTCAACCAACTGAGCAACACCAGCTGGAGCGATGTTTCTTATTATGAATCACAATATCACAGCCTCCCCGACACCAGGCCCACAGTCTGACACCCAGCCGGGCACATCAAGGCCACGAGGACCCTGTGGACGGCAGAGTTCAAAAACACAGGCGACTGTGGGCAACTTATCTCTTCCTCATGCTCTTCGGGACTTTCCAAGTTGTCTACCATGTCCATAGACTGTTCTTGTCATTAAAAACACACAAAACTAAGTCACTATATGTCACCCTACAGGTGTAACATGACCAGGTCCAAAGGTCAATAATCCAAGGATATGGACCAGGAGGGGCTCCTGTTTTTCAACTGCTCCAGGGGCCCGGGAGGGAGGGCCCACCCTGGGGGAGAAGCGGCTGGCGGACGTCTCCTAAAAGTGTATTTTTAGGGCCTCCGGAAAATTCCCTGGGCGAGAGGCATCTGAAGTATTTGCAAACATTCAGCAGGAGGAAAAATAATATTTTCCAAGTCTTTCCCCTTTTGGGCGTTCTCAACACTGGCAAATGTTCTAGAAAACTCCAAGACCCACCCGTGACAATTCCTCATTAAGCCCCTCTGATCACGGAGACCTGATGAATGTCATCTAAACCACCATCACCTACTGCCCACCTTGTAGTGTCACAGATGAAAAAAACAGAGGCCCAGAGAGGGCAAGCGACTTGTCGGGGACACACAGCAGGTCAGCCTCAGAGTCAGAACAAGATTTGAAAAGCACTTCATACCCCAAAACCACTTCCTCATGGGTTCCCTGCCTTTGGCATTTCGCCAGAAAAAGTTTCGGGGTTTTTTCTGTTATATAGAGGAGAGAACGCAACCACATGCGGGTTTCCACTTTTTCCGTTTGCTCAGTAAGTTCACTGAAAGGAAAACGAAATCTATTCTTCTCATCTCATAAAAGCCGGGGCATTTTCACACACACACAAAAGCAAGAGGATATCATTTCAGAATACAGAAGAGCCCTTTAAATCAGAGAAATGTCACTCTCGGGAAAACTCACCAAAGCTGTCCTTGTTTGTCTGGTCTCCCCCGCCCCTCGGGGCCACTTGTGACCGCCTGTGGACCACTGGTCCCGAGAGTCAGGATTCCCTGCTCTTCCACAGCCCCCCTCCCTTCCCCAACACCCCGGCTCCTTGAAACCACCACCATTTGTTAAAGAAAACAGAGACGGTGCTGGCAGGCAGAGCCCAGAGGCAAACTTGGCGTGAGGCGGAGGAGAAGGAGGCGGAGAAGGAAGGAGGAGAGGAGAAGCGGCAGCCTGGCGCCACTCACCCAGAGGTAGCGCAGGAGCTTGAGGAGGCTGGGGCAGTAATAGTACTCCATCGCCCTGCCGCGCCGGGCTGTGCTGAGCGCATCCGAGTGCTTCCCGTTTTCCTCGGGAGGGGGCGGCTCTTCCCTCTGGGCTGGTCACGCAGGAATCAAGTTCACGGCGGCATGAATCATTCAGAGGCCGGCTGGCAGCCAGGGGACCAGCCAGACACCCTGCGCCCTGCTAATGGCCACGCTGCCTGCCGGGCGGGGAGCCACTGCTCAGGTCCCATGAGCCTGTGAACCCGTGAGCCCGCCCGCAGCACCTCTGGTGGCCTGTCCAGCGGGGCGGGGCCAGGGGTGGCTCCTCCTCAAGCCCTCCTGGAGGTGCTGGGGGACGGCAGGGTTCCCAGCTGGGTGGCAGGAAGAGCCAGCATATGTGTGTGAGACAGTGTGATTGTGTGTGAATGTGAGTTTTACACAAGGGTGTGTTTGTGCTAGTGTGTGGATGTGTGTGCTGGTGCGTGTGCACGCATGGTGTGAGGGAACGTGTGAGCAGCGGTGTGTGTGGTTTCTCCCCAAACCGCACATGGAGGGGGAGGGCCCCCAGCTCCTGACTCAGAAAGGAAATAAATTAACTTAGTCCCTTCTGGCCTCAGTCAGGTTCCCTCTACTGCTGAGCAGCCATGGAAGGAGCACCTGGTTGTCCCCATGACACAGAGGGAAAAACCGAGGCCCAGAGGGGACTGATTGGTCAAGGCCACACAGCGTGTTAGAAAACGAGCCAAGGCTGGAATGCAGGCCTCCTGACCATGAGTCCTGGACTCCGTTCACTCCTGAGAGGGTGGGGCGCTGAGGACGGGAGAGACCAGCTCTCAGGGTCACCATCTGCCCGCTGCACCTGGGGGTGGGAGGAGCATCCATTTTCAGGGGCTAAGAATGCAAATTACAGCTCCCAAGGCCACCCCAAGGTGACCTGGCTTAGATGCCTCCTTCACAGGAGCATGATCTTGCCAAGTCCCTGCACCGCTCTGAGCCTCGGTGCCTCTTCTGTGCGATGGGAGGGCGCCTTGTTCGGGTGGATGAGGTAGAATCACACACCGAGCTTAGGCCACACAGCGCTCCCACGGGGAGGCCTTATCCTGCCCACCAGCCGGAGGAAGAGGCCGAAGTTCAAAGGCATCGGGGTGTGCGGCTACTCAGCGCGAGGGCAGCCCCAGAGCCCCTGCCAAGCGCCCCCCTTTCCAAGGAGGAAGAAGAGGAAGGGGTGCAGGCACTTGGTAGAGGTGCCAGCTCCCGCTCCGCCGGCCCCTGGGCCCATCTGGTCCACAGGCTTCAGCCCCAGCCCAGCACGGGCAGAGGCACAGCCACTGGCAGGAAATCCCCTGGACACCAGGGAGAAGCTGAGCTCAGCGGCTGAGGAAACCACAGCAACTTCAAAGCTCTTCGCAAGCCGGCCGTGGCTTCCTCCATCGCTGCACACATCCGCAGGCCATGGGCCCAGCACTCTCTGCCACTGAGAGTGCAGCCGGAGGCCGAGCCCTGCTCATTCTCCCATCACTGCCCCCACCCCACCCTCCACACACACAGTGCAGTCAGAAGGCCAGACCCTGATCACTCCCCCCATTCCCCCTCCACGCCCCCCTCCCTCAACACACACAGTGCAGCCGGAAGACCGAGCCCTGCTCACTCCCCGCCCTCCCACACCACTAGCTGCCCATATAGGCCGGCTACATAGCTGGGGTATGTGTGTGTGCGTGTGTGTGCGCGTGTGTGTGCAGGAGGGGGGGGGTTGACTACATAACAGTAAAGTCTGGGAGCTGGGCCCTGCTAACTGAGGGACTAATGGAACAGTGACACAGGTGGCCCTTTCCCCCAGAGCAGAGGCCCCCCACCGCACCCCTCACCCCAGGTGGAAGTGACCCCTACCTAGTCTGGGTTATCCCTCTGGTCAGCCGGCCCCACCCTGCGCCGTGGGACCCTTCTCCCCTGGCCAGGAGAACCACCTGCACTAAAGTGACAATGGTACCCCACACATTGGAAGCCTTCCCTGGCTCCCCAACAAACGGCTCTCTCCCCCCACACACCTTGCCCACCTCCACCACCTGACCCCACCTCCGCCCCGCCCACCCTCAGGACGCTTGTTCTGCTATTCCTGGAAAGCGGCCCTCAGAAAGATGTGTCAACCCAGCACCTTAACTGGAAAAAGATCTTTATCGATATAACCAAGTTAAGGGTGTTGAAATGAGATCGTCCAGGATGTCCTGGTATTGGCCCTAAATCCAGTGCGTATAATGTAAGAGCCTGAAGGGAAGTCGCAAACACAGGACAGGCGGGGACAGAGGCAGCACTGGGGCATGCTGGGAACGCCTGGGGCCCCAGGAGCTGCAAGAGGCAGGACGGGGCCTCCCCAGTTTCCTTGCAAGGAGCAGGGCCCTTCCCTTGCTGACACCTCGATTCCTGACTTCTGGCCTCGCAGCTGTGAGAGGATAAATATCTATTGTTTTCGGCTGTCAAGGGTGTGGTAACTCCCATGGCAGCCCCGAAAGAGAATGTGCTCCCCCTTCCTCTTCCCTCCTATTCCTGGTGAGGTCTCCAGCTGAAGACCCAACCCTCCTGCCTCCTCCGCAGCCTCCAGTCAGGCCAAAGGCAGCCCCCCACCCCCACCCCTCGGGGTCCCAGAGCACCTCTTCTGGGGAACATTCTTCCTCTTTGTAATTCCTCCTTCAACCTCTCCTCCCAGGTCAGCTCTCCCAGGGCCCACCCGGTCAGCCTGGCTGCCCGCATCCTAACACAACACCTGGCGGCAGCAGGCCCTGGGACAATTCTCATTAACATTATTCATTCCTTCCAAAAAAAAGACGGACTGTCCAAACCATCCTGTAAATCTACTCAATGTGCTTAGCTTTTGGCAGAAACTCCCATCCATAAAAAAGATGGGAGGTTTTTAAATTGACATCAGCGTTCGAAAAACAAAACATATACACACACCAAACAGATAGAAAACTGGCACCCCCTCCCGGGAGGAATTTTGCCTGGGTGTTAGTTTTGGGCCTGGGGGGCGGGTGTGAAGAAGAGGACAGAGAAGGCAGGTGCACTGTTTTGTTTTTTTAATTAGTTGCCAACAGTTAGGCATCAGGAGAATTTCATGTGGCAATGCAGACCCCTGGCCTCTCTATAAAGACGGCAGGAGGGCCTCCCCGTGGGTCTGCATTCCTGTGTGGGGACAGGCAGGCACTGCACCTACTGTCTGGGGCCTGGATCCACCTCATTCCTCCCACTCCCCACAGCCCTGGCCCAGACCACATGCTGGCCCTCCCAGCGTCTGAAGGCTGTAAAATGGATTTTTAGAGAGAAAGGAAAGGAGAGGAGGCGGGGAGAAGGAAAGAAAGAGGAAGAGAGAGAGAGGGAGAGAAATCAATGTGAGAAGGAGACACCCATTGGCTGCCTCCTGCACACCACCTACCGGGGATCAAGAATGCAACCCAGGCATGTGCCCTGACCAGGAATCGAACCAGCGACCTTTCAGTGCAAGGGACGATGCCCAAGCAACTGAGCCACGCCAGCCAGGGCACCGGCATCTGAATTTACAGACCTAGGGAGAGGATGGCATGTCTCCTAGAGGCAGCCAGG
>NW_005871277.1:1916604-1917865 GCF_000147115.1 Myotis lucifugus | reverse complement strand
CAAGGGGCAAACCTGGAGAACAAGAACTCGGCCCCGGGGTAACCTATGGTCCCCTAGCATGTCACTGGTCAGCCGGTTTAGACCCCCTGACCTTCCTCCCTAAAGATAACACCTAGGCCTTGGTTGTATTTCAGCTCCAGGCCCAGAAAAGTAGCAAAACCCAGGCGAATGGCCCCGTGGCTGCCTCAGGACCAGCTGCCTTGACTAATGACCCCCTGCCCTGGTGCCGACCAATCAGGGGAGACAGGACCCTGAAAGGACGCACCTGCAAAGCTGATGAATTAATTCTACTAAGACCCTCCCCTGAGACCTCCCCTAAGAGTTCCACCTGCGAGAAAGACAAATACGCTCAGGACAAAGGAGCCAGTGTGCACTCCCCCTCCCAGGAGCACGCCCTGCCATTCCCCATACGCACACATCCACTAACCTCTCAGGGACCCCAGGAGACCTGCAACCAAGGGAGCAATGGGCAGCGGCAGCTCATCCCGGGCTGACCCCTGAACCTGCCTCCATGGCCCCACTTCCCTTTGGATATCCCCAGCTCCACCCCCTTTTCCTTAAATAAGTTCCGTTTTCTCTGATCACTGTCTGGGATGGCTATTTACCTGCCCACACACCACCCACGTTAACTTTCAGGTGTATCAACGGCAGGATGTTTGAAATCACTTCAAACACACAACTGGAAGAAGAAACAGGAAAGCACCTGTCACCCCCTCGCGCCCAGCCTGCAGTTCTCTGGAGCATGCAGAAGGGTCCACAGGGGAGGCCGGGGCAGGAATGTGACACAGACAAGAAGGAGCCGGTCCAGCGCGGAGGGCCGACAGGCTGCAAGGCAGCTGCACCAGAGGCATGTCCTTGGGGAAACACGTGCCATGCAATTCCAGGGCAGGGCACACCCAGGCACGGCAAACCGGTGGAGATGGGAGATCAGAGGTCTCCGGGGGCTGGGGGTAGGGGGCAGGGAGTGACTGCTAATGGAGACGGGGTTTCTCCCTGGGGTGATGAAGAGTTTCTGGAATTAGACAGGGGTGATGGCTGTGCAACTTTGTAAATTTACTATAAAGTATTAAATCATACACTTACAATGAGTGAATTTCATAATCTGTACATTACACCTTTATAAGCTTTGGGAGGGGAGGAGGAGAAGAATGAAAGAGGAAGAGATGGAGGGGGCGAAGGGGGAGGAGGAGGAAGGGGAGGGAGGAAGAGACGGGGGTGGTTAGGGAGGAGGAGGAGAAGAGGGAGTGGGAGGAAGAGGAGT
>NW_005871277.1:1872186-1912991 GCF_000147115.1 Myotis lucifugus | reverse complement strand
GATCATTAAGTCTAGATTCATCCCGGCCTCTTTTATTTAATAACTGTGTGAGGGGGGGTGAGTGCCTTAACCTCTCTGATCCTTGACCATGTGGAGAAAGACCAATGATAACAGTATTCAGCTTCTAGGACTAGGTTCACGGGAGAACCAAGCTGGGATCTGCACTCAGAAAGTGTATGACATAGTGCTGCCACCAGGGGGCGGACGTGTACAGGTCCTGGGCACCTGACTTGTCTCACACTCTTCTCCCCGACTTCCTGTCAAAGGAAGCACATACATGTTATCCAGCCTTATGACTGCCACTGGTAACTCTGGGTGCCCTCATTTTAGACATCTCTCCATACATCCAAACACATACGCACACATGCACAGACACAGAAACAGTCTGTATCTAGGTACATAAATAGTCCTATCGACACTAGTCCGAATCCTGTCATTCTTTTCCCTCTCGGCTATAGACACAGGATACATTCACAGGCCAGTACACACAAGACTCCAGAATGGATTTTACATGTTTCCTACTCTCCCCACACAGATAAGGGCAGGGCAGCCCAGAGAGCGATGGCGCCTGCTGAGGGACACGCAGCACCAGCGAAGAGCGAGGCTGGATTCCCGATCTCTTGCCTCCGAGTCTTTCTTTGATGCCGTATGAGACTCTCTGGGTCTCCTCTTCCCTCCCTGGCTGGTCCTTCCCAGTTTCCCCGCATCTCAAGGGAAGGTCTACAGGCAGGTGCGTGCGGAGCAGGACTTGGCCTGGGGTGAGAACACTGACTCAATGTAGCAAATAAGTGAAGGCATGAAGCTTAACCTGGAAGTGTAGCTCCTCCAACCTCCTTCTCATCAGGCCCCGGGGGCCTGGGGCTAGACCACCCATGATTTCCTGATAAACCCCCAACAAGTCCGTGAAGCAGGGAGGATCCCCATTCTGCAGATGAGGAAACTGAGGCTCAGAAAGGTCTGGCCCAGTGCCCAGAGTGGCACAGCCAGGAAGTCACAAAGCTAGGGCCCCGTCCCAGCTCTGCCCAAGTGGCAGTCCAGGGAGACATCAAATCAGAAGAGCACAAAGGGCTCATCTTCCTCCTAAAGCGCTGAATGAAAAAAGAGGGCGGAAGGTAAGCAAGCGGGTTACAGGAGGGAAATACGGCCTCGGGACAAGACGAGGGCGAGGGGCACTCATTGGGGCCGTGCGGCCCAGGGTCTGAGGCCACAACCGGCTGGCAAGGCTGAGGGCAACGGGCCCTGTTGTTCACGGTGAGGATGCGAAGTGGGACAGCCCCGCGGCGGGGCAAACCAGCGGGTCCTGCAAATGACAACCGCGTCCAGCTCTGCACAGGCGACCGCCATCCCCAACCGCGCACGCACACTACGTCCACACTGAGCGTCGCCCCGAGGGCCTGGCAAACTGACTGTAAGCGAAACAAGGGATCACGACACCAGCCGGACCACAGGCTCATTGATCTAAACAAAAGTTCCTGGGACAGGTATCTGGTCACAAAAACATCCCCACACGTCGAAATAAAGACCCAAAACATCTCATATTAAGCACAGAAATAAATGTGAGCTATACGTACGTTTAAGAAGGATGACTACAAACAAGATGATGGCCCTGGCCGGCCAGGCTCCAGGGTTAGGCTGGGCCTGTGCCCCAGAGGGTCGCAGGTTCAATCCCCGGCCCCAGGGGGCGCCTGCAGGAGGCAACCAATCAATGTTTCTCTCTCCCCACCTCCCTTCCACTCTTTCTAAAACTCAATGGAAAAAAATATCTTCATTCCTCAGGTAAAGATTAAAAAAAACAACAACACACAAGATGATTTTCCAACCCATTACTCTAGTTCGTGGGCTCTCTCGGCAGCTCGGGGCCCAAGGCGGGCACCCACCCTGGACAGGACACCTGTCCGTCCCAGGGCCGCGCACACCCGTACTCACCAAGGCGGGGACGATGCCGACCCACCGAGTAGCCCAGCGCACACACCTCTGCAGCTGGGAGGAAACCGGGGCACCCGGAGAAGCCCACGCGGACATGGGGGGCGCGTGCAAACTCCACAGATAGTGGCCCCGGCAGGGGAGCCATTTTTCTCTCTCCTGGTTACGATGCTGAACGAAATGACAGGACCAGGCTGAACCTGCGCATGTGCACAATTGTGCACAATGACGTGGGCACGCACGAGGTACGTGGGCACGCACAAGGTACGTGGGCACGCACAAGGTACGTACACACCAGCTGTGACTCAGGCCACCCAGGCAGACCTCGCTGAGCCTCAGTGTTCCCACCCTGCAGCAACCAGAAGGCAAGAGCCCTCTCTCCATGGGCTGAATCCAAAAACTCTCCAAGATGCGTTTACGAAAAAAGGCAAGTGGCCGCTCTGTGGGTTCAGCAGAAACCCTCACCCCGAGAATCCCCTGGGAGCGTCTACAGCGAACAAAGGCGGACCCCACCCCCGAGATCCCAATCGAACTGGTCTGGGGTGAGGCCCCTGCATCGCCTTCTTTTAGGGGGCTACTCCCACAGGCAACCAAAGCTTCAACCACTTGCACAGAATGCTCTTTTGTGGGGGGGAAAAAATGAGGCAAAACCAAGAATATGCATTCCTACTTGCTTGTATTTTCAGAAAGAAACTCTAAAGGAATTTGCACAAACAAGAATGGAAGTAATTACTGGGTGGGGAGGGATGGGAAGATGGGGAACGAGAGGTATGGGGGAAGTTTTACTCCATCCCTTCAAATATTTTGAGAGCCATGTGAAAACATTCTGTCTTCCGAAACAAAAATGAGTCATTTAATTACATGAAATACAATAATCGGGTGTGGGACAAAGTTTCGATAAATGTTAGTTAAGTGAAAAAAAGAAAGAGAGAAAGGAAGGGAAGAAGGGAGGGAGAGGTGGAGGGAGGGAGCACTTTAATTACAATCACACCCATGCACTGTACATGAGCAGAACTGGCTGTGAATCATGAAGTCCTCACCGAGGAAGCAAAGATGTGCCTCAAAATGCTCAACGACATACATCCTGCTTCTCACCCCCAAACTGGAACCAACCCAAATGTCCATCAACCAGAATCTGGATACAAAAGTTGGGGCTCAATCCCATAATAAGATACTTTGCAGCCACTCAAAATAACGAGGTAATAGAACTGTTTTTTTACTGTTAAGTAAAAAAAAAAAAAAAAAAAGGGCACGTTGTCAGATGCTCTGAAGAATGTTGCCGTGTTTCCTAGACGGTATGTACTCTGCGTTACCTCTATCTGTGTCTAGCCCAGGGCTCCTCGGCCTGGGAGCCGCGTTCATCGCCGTGAGGCTGATGACTGTCTGCAGTGGGGCCGTCCTGGGCATTGGGGGGGGCTGGGCGGCACCCCTGGTCTCCAGCCACTAGATGCCGGGATCATACTCTCCCCCAGTTGTCACAACAGAGAAAGTCTCAAACTTTGTCAAATGGGCCCTGAGGACCAACTGTGCAAGACTGAGAAGCGTGAATGGGCCTGGAGGGGCGTGCCCCAGTTCCTGCACCAGACTCATCCTTTTGGGGGCGATTTTCTTTCTAAACCGTCTGTTTCTATAATATTTTAGGTTTTACACAAGCATGCACTACCTTCTGCAATAAGGAAAATACGATTATAAGTAAACATATATATGACTGACAATCTGTCATGTAGGGGAGTCCCACAGGACATCAAAAACTGCCCCATTGGCTGCATCTGGGGGACGGAAAAGGGGATGGGGTCCCGGGGGAACACTATTTTAGGCACTTTTGTAAGGTCTGAATTTTCAGCGACCAACGTTGTGCACTTCTGTATTGCTTGTGTGGGTTTTCACTTTTTAAAGATGAAGAACGAGATATCTCTGGGCAGGAGCGGAGAGCAACGGGACCTGGTCCAAGGCCTCCCAGTCCTTAGTGAGGAAACGGATCCCCTGACAACAGCGCTGCTGGGCCCGCACACCCGGGGCGGGCGTCCAAGGCCGGACGGGCCCTCCACCCTGCGGGCTCCGCTGCCAGCAGGGCCCCGAGGAGGCACTGCAAACAGCCTCCGTGTCGCATTTCCCTGGTCTCCTCCCTCTCCCCGCGCTCCCACAAGAACCCCGGGGGTGGGGACAGGTGGCTCCCCTCTCGAGAAGCACCTGTGCAGAAGCCAGGGGCAGGCCCTGAGCTCATGCCCAGTGGGTGCCCGGCGCGTGCTGGGTGCTTTATCTCCGTTCAGCCTAGGAACAGGACTTTGAGGCAGGGATCCCTGTTAACTCTGGTGGGGAAACCGAGGCTCAAGGAGGCCAAGTTCCTGCTTTACACACAGCTGGTAAGTGGCAGAGTAGAGATGTGGGTTCAAAGCCAAACTCCACCCCTAACCTTGGGTGAACCTTCATCTCATGATCTCCGTTGAAATAATTCTATTGTTGCATTTCCACAACATCCCTTTCCCAGTTGGACCCCTCTCTCTTTTTAAAAAAATATACATATATATGTTTTTATTGATTTTTAGAGAGAGAGGAAGGGAGAGGGATATAGAGATAGAAACATGATGAAAGAAGATCATCGATTGGCTGCCTCCTACACACACCCCACTGGAGATTGCACCTGCAACCCAGGCATGTGCCCTAACTGGGAATTGAACTGTGACCTCCTGGTTCATATGTTGACACTCAACCACTGAGCCACACCAGCCAGGGTGTGTGAGGGTTTTTCCTTCCATTACTGAGCATGGCGCCAGGCAGGATGGAAGAGTCTGAACGTTAAAAAGCCCTGAAAACAGCCTCGGGCAAAGACAGAAGCAAACCAGAAAATAAATACTCCAGGTTCCTCGCCCCTTGGACAGGACAACTCGGAAGTGGTCTATGCTGCTTCCCCGGGGCCTCCAGTGAGAATGAGGGTTAGTGGCCCAGAGTGGTACCTTCATCACCTGCCTTCCCTTCCCTGCCTCCCTGCTCCACTCCTCTTCCAGCTCCTCTGAGGATCACCTCTCAAAACAATACTTTCCAGAACCTGCTTCTGTGGGAACCCAAACCACAAAAGAGGGATTGCCACACGAGGCTCACATAAGATGGCTCATTCACACACTCAACAAATATTTCTTGAACGTTCACAAAACGTCAAGCAGAATGCTGACGTCTGGGATACAATAATGAACTTGACACAACACACTGGAATACAGCAGGTGCTCAATAAATGATACCTACTGTTATCATCATTCTAGGCCAGAGGTTTCAAACTCGTAGCTAAATGGAGCCAGCAGACACTTTTCTTTTTATTCATTTGGACTGAAGAGAATTTTTTAGTAAGCTGTCCTCATTTCATGGGGAAAAAACCTGGATTGCTTTTTCAGATTCTCTTGATAAACCAGGTCTGCCCTCTCAGGACCACCATTCCCACTTGTCAAGAACCAGCAGGAAATGAGCAGCACTTGTCCCTTCAGACAAGGCATGAGCTTTCCATTAGCCACAATCCCCACCACTCCCCAGAGCAGCGGTTCTCAACCTGTGGGTCGTGACCCCTTTGGGGGTCGAACGACCCTTTCACAGGGGTCGCCTAAGACCATCGGGAAACACATCTATAATTACATATTGTTTTTGTGATTAATCACTATGCTGTATGTTCAATTTGTAACAATGAAAATACATCCTGCATATCAGATATTTACATGACGATTCATAACAGTAGCAAAATGACAGTTATGAAGTAGCAACGAAAATAATTTTATGGTTGGGGGTCACCACAACATGAGGAACTGTATTAAAGGGTCGCGGCATTAGGAAGGTTGAGAACCACTGCCCTAGAGTCTCACACCCGGGCTGACTCTCATTTCCTTACCCACCTGGCCCACGTAGGTTCTGAGTTTGATACCCCTGGCCTTCGTGTGTAACCAGCGTCTCACAACACAGAAACTGCCTTCATACTCACCTTTTGACTGTCTCGAGTCCCCGAGTCCCGCCGACAGGGCCCCGTTTTGGTTTCCTTGGCCTCCGAACTCTCCCCAGGGAGGCTGGGCCTCCCTTTGGGCTGCTCTCGCCTCCTTTCTCTGGCTTCCTGCATGATGGACAGGCCCTCTCGGATTTTGGCAGGGGCACTCTTCTCCGAATAGGCCCTTTTGACGTCCAGCGGTGACCTGCCACAGTCCTGCGGGTGGTCACCCCACTGGGCCACACGGCCCTCCTCTCCCCGCCCGGCGCATTTCCTCGGGGACCCTTTCTTCCTGTCCACTGGGGAGGATTTGGCCAACACACCGGCTCCATGGCTGGGGTCCTCCCAGGCGGCCAGGTAATCCTGATGCTTTGCACCGTGATGTTTACTAGCAAAGGCCTTGGCCTCGTCCTCAGCGATTCCCGAGACCTATTCCCGAGACCTTCTTCCCGGGACCCCCGTGGCCGGGAGAGGCCCCTGGCTGTTTTTCAGGAGCCCCGGGCGGCAGAGCCCACAGAGGAGAGCTGAGTTTGGGGCTCGTGGCGGCCCCCGGGCTCTCGGCCAGCTGCCTGCCAGAGGCTGGACTAGAACCTCGGTTTGTTTCAGCAAAACTGGCTTGTTTCCGGGGACCCTCATCTTCGGGCCCCTCCTTCAGGCTCCTCCGCCTCCGCTCCACCCCGCCTCGCTGGCCTGGCCGCTCCTGGGCCCAGCCAGGCTCTGCGGGCGGCCCCTCCGTCCGCTCCGGAGCCTCCGGCTTCTTGTACTCGGCCATCAGGGCGTCTATGTCAAGAACGCTGGATCTGTAGCCACCTGTGACTTTGCCCGGGGACGTCTCGCTGACCACCTCGCTCCTCCTTCTGACGAGGGGGTCCCCGGCTTTGGGGCAACTCTGGAAAGCCGGGATGGTTTGGGGAGCGCGACTGGGGGACGTCTTGCTCCCACCTTCCCTCCAGTCATTCTGAAACCCAGTGCGGCCTTCTGGTCGCCGATGGACACACACAGCATCTGCATCGAAGATTCTCTCGGTGGAAAGATCCAGAATCCTGTCCCCAGGAGGCGATGGAACATCTGTTGGCTTGAGCGTGTTTGAAAAGCTGGCGCTGTCACGCTCTCTGCCCGGCGCCCGGCTCTTACTGCCCATGGTCTCCAGTGGCTCTTCAGGGTTGGGAGAAACCAACGTGGAAGTTAAAGGATGAGGCGATGGAGGCGGAGCTATTTTTCTAGAATGTTCCGTCAAGCTTTCGGGCCCTGGCTTAACAACACCCTTTGCTTTTTGAGCATCGGGAATCTGATATGTCACCGCAAAAAAGGTGGCCTTGGGTTCCCCAGATGACCCTGGGCTCACAGCTGGGAGGGCCGGGTCCTGGGCCTCCGCCCTGTTACGGGATGGCTGCCGTTTCCTCGCGGCGCCCGCGGTGGGGCTCAGATAATCGGGGCCCGGCTGCTCCCCCTCTGAAGCCAGGAAGCTGAACTCCTCAAACTTCACGTCGTGGGGCAATGTCCGCCGTCTCCACTTCTCGAATCTCTGGTCCCCGGGGCTCCCCCTCCGCATCCTGACTTCAGGCTCCGGGGCCGGGGCCGGCCTCCACTCACCCTCCCCGGCAGCCACCACTCGGGGCCCTTTCTGCACAAGCCCGTCGGTGGGTGGCCGTGCTCGGAGGTCAGAGGGCTCAGCCTTGGCTCTGGAGGGGGCGTCGGGAGGGCAGCCGCGGGGAGCAGCCCTTTCTCCCGCAGAAGCACAGCCTCCTGGCTTGTTCCTGGCCCCTTCGGGCCCCTGGTGCTGGGCCTCGCTGCTGGCGGCCTGGACGGTCCTCACACCGGCGGCCTCAGGGCCACAGGGCCTGGCCGAGCGCTCGCTGGGGACTGCAGGGCTGATGTCATCGCTGACCACCAGCGTGGCTCTGTGCCAGCCCCCGGCCGCCCCACCTCTCCACTTGGGCGACAGGCCACTGCCCCCGAACGTGCCCTGCGGCTCTCGGGGGTCCGGGATGGGCCCGCTGACCTCCTGCGTCCCTTGGGCTTCCCACATCAGACTGGCCCTTTGGACGGAGCCCGCCTGACTGTCCGGCCTGCGCTCTGGGTCGGCAGGGGCGACCTCGGGGGACAGCTGCCTCCCCTTCAGCGAGAGACGGGACCTGCTGCTGCCGCTCCGGAGCTCCACGGCTTTCTCCTCCGGCGCCGTGGGGACAGCCTCACTGTGCGCACGCTCCCCCACTGTGTGCATGACGTCGTACTTGGGCTCAACCCTCTGTGACCTGGGGGGGTGCTCCAAGCCCTTCAGGAAGGGGTGGCTACCGCGTTTCTCGCCCAGAGGGGGCCTTTCCGGGAGAGGCGTGTGATCCTGTTTGGGGTCACCATTCAAGAGGGGGGTCCGTCCCCCTCTCTCGGTGTCGGGGTTTTCCGACCACTGGGAGTTCTCTCTCTTGAGGGTCGTCTTTTCCGGAGGGTCCTTCCCCAGCCACGAGCCTCTCTTGGGCCTGAGTCGGGGCTCCGAGACGTGGGTCACAGCACCAGGGGCGGTGGCTGGGGGATAGCGTCCCGACTGGTCAGCCACCGTGTGTCTCTCCACGTGATGCTCAAACACTGTGGCCCTCACGGTCTGGAAGCTCCCCTCGTCTTCCGGGGCGCCGTCCGAGGAGCTCGGGGCCCCCGCCGAGCCTGCCCCGCGACAGCTGGTGGGAACCTGGTTAGAACTGTCCTTCCGCGGTGCCTGCCTGGACTTCTCCCCGGGCGTCCCCGGCTTCCAGGGGCTCCTTGGAGCAGATGCTCCGTCCAAACCAGGCCCTTCCTTTTGCTGAAAAAAAAAAAAAAGAAAAAGGAGAAACTTAAGTTAAAGGATTCGAAATGGAAAGGAAGAGGGGAGGTCGCTGAAATGGCTGCTTTTAAAATCATAAACCGTAACAATTTAAAGACGGAACCGTCCAATGTGGGTGAGGATGTGGGGAAACGGACACGCTCGGACGCTGTTGGAGAGAAAGTAAAAGTCGTGCCGACTTTTGGACAATTCAGTGTATCTGTCATGATTTTAAAATTCTCATTTCCTTTCATCTGGCCAGTTTCCTCTCAGGATTCCTTCTTCGCTCATGAGCACAAGTCTCCGTGAGCAAGAAAGCTCAGACCGCACTGTCTGTGAAAGCAAATGAACACAGACAACGTTGAGTGCCCGTCTGAAAGGCGGTGGCTCAGTCCATTTTGATCCATCCAAACGATGGAGGACCACACAGGCCCTTGCGTCCCCAGGGGGGTGGGCCCCACTGTCCTAGCACCCAAGACACACACAACATCCCTTCGATGGGAGAAAAGCAGCTGCAGGACAGTATCTTTATGATTTAAGACCATCTTTTAAAAAACTGCACCTGCCCTAACCGGTTTGGCTCAGTGGATAGAGCAACGGCCTGCGGACTGAAGGGTCCCGGGTTCGATTCCAGTCAAGGGCATGTACCTTGGTTGCGGGCACATCCCCAGTAGGGGGTGTGCAGGAGGCAGCTGATCGATGTTTCTCTCTCATCGATGTTTCTAACTCTCTATTCCTCTCCCTTCCTCTCTGTAAAAAATCAATAAAATATTTTTTTAAAAAAATAAAATAAAAATAAAAAACTGCACCTGTGTGTATACACAGGTAGATGGACAGTGGAGTAAAGATATAAATCGAATTGTGAGTAGGAGGAAGGAATAAAGATGAAAAAAATCATCTTTTAATCCGACATACTTTGGTTCTGTTTGATTTTCATAACATGCATGTACTACTTAGTAATTTTTTTTTTTTTCTGTTAGAGCTAAGTCTACTTCAGCAAGTTAAAAAAAGAGAATTAACCACAGGACCCACCAATTCCATTCCTGGGTATGTAACCCAAAGGATTAAAAGCAGGTGGTTCAGGGCACATACAACACTCAACCAATGAATGCATAAGTAAGTGGAACAACAAACAAATTGATGTTTCTCTCTCTCCCCCGCCCCCACTTCCTCTCTCCCTAAAGTTAATTTTAAAAAAGAAAAACAAGTTTTCAAACATATACAAAATTACAGAGATAATAGTAAGTTCGCCTCAACCTATCCCCTAAATTCAACGACAGTAACATTTCACCCAACTTGCTTCACGTGGCTCTTTCTGTTCTTGCCGTTGTTGCCATTAGAGTATTCTGATGTGACTACAAGGAGTTTTATTTGCAATGGGCCCCAAACTGGAAACAAACCAAAGGTCCATCAAAGGATGAATAGGAGCCGAAACCGGTTTGGCTCAGTGGATAGAGCATCGGCCTGCGGACTGAAGGGTCCCAGGTTCGATTCCGGTCAAGGGCATGTACCTGGGTTGCGGGCACATCCCCGGTAGGAGATGTGCAGGAGGCAGCTGATCGATGTTTCTCTCTCATCGATGTTTCTAACTCTCTATCTCTCTCCCTTCCTCTCTGTAAAAAATCAATAAAATATATTTTAAAAAAAAAAGGATGAATAGGATACACTGTGGTTGGCCCATACAATGGAATACTACTCAGCAAAGAAAAGGAGTGAATTATTAATGCGCACTACAATGTGACGAATCTCAAAATAACTATTCTGAGTGAAAGAAGGAAGACCGAGGGGGGAAAAAGGAGCACTGGTTCCATTTATAGGACAATGTAGAAAATGCAAACGAATCTATTGCAACAGCAAGCAGGTCAGTGGTTGCTCGGAGGAGGAGGAGGCGGAGGGAGGGATTTCGAGGAGGAGGGAACTGGGTGTGCCAGATGCCGGTTATCTGGGTTGTGATGGCAGCTTCACAGGTGTGCAGGACACACGTCGAACTCTCCACCTGTACGCTTTCCATGTGTGTTCCCTGTAGGTCAGTGATACCTCACTAAAGCTGTTTTAGAAAGCTACAAGTCTGCCGAAGGGATTATCCACAACCCAGTTACACCTTGGAGTTCTTTTATGAGTTTTTTTCTTACGAAATGAACTAAATAAAGGTACTTTTTGAGCAATTTAATTTCCCTCCTGTGGCTGCTAGGTGAAAGTCAGGGTTGAGAAGGAAGCAGGGACCATAATTCGGGAAATTGAAGGGGTTTCTATGAACGTTTTTTAAGCTTTATTCATTTCTTTCTTTTAATAATATATTTGTATTGATTTCAGAGAGGAAGGGAGAGGGAGAGAGAGAGAAACATCCATGATACGAGAGAAGCATGGATCAGCTGCCTCCTGCACGCCCCCTATGTGCCCTGACCGGGAATCGAACCTGTCACCTCCTGGTTCATAGGTCGATGCTCAACCACTGAGCCACGCCGGCCGGGCAGCTTTATTAATTTCTTAACAAAGCAGGCATTCTCACAGAGGAAATCCCTCTGTGCACAGAAAAAATACAGACCTGGCGATCGAGTTTGTAAAAAGCATTTAACACGAGGGAACGGGGGCTCGCGGCTAGCATGCCGGAAGGGACGTCAACAGTCCCGGCTTTCGAGGGAAAACTGTCTTATTGTTCGTGAGATTCTTTCTGGGTCTCGTAGGTCAGAAAAGCCCTTCCGGTAAGTGTAGCTACCAAACACAGCGACTCCTCACCTTTTCTCTCGGCTCCTTAGCAAGCTCGCCACTCGGCTCCGAGCACCTCTCATACTTGACTTCACTGCTTGAAGCTGAGCTTGAAAACCTGGGACAGAGATCCAGGTACAGAGATCCAGGTTACGTGGCTGGGCCAGCAGCGGCGACTCCCTCCATCCCACACCCCACAGCCAGCTCGGGGACCCAGGGTGGAATCGGAGATCATCCAAGCAACAGTGCCCGGTTTGCTTTGAGAAAAGACATTTCCTTTCTGGTCACCAGACCAACAGAAAAGCACCCAGGAGGGATGGCCTACCTTACACACAGCATCACCGGGGTACCAGGAGCCCCAAGCTGGGGGGAGGAGATCTGGGTGCTAATGCCAGCTCTACCCACCTCCCACCTCGGGAGCTTGGGTCAGGCTTGTGACCTCACCTGAGCCTCTGTCTCTTCATCTATAAAATGGGGATAATTAACACCTCCCCATTGCCTTTTGTAGGGCGGATAGGAGGCTACCCCAAGCCCTAATAGCTACCCGAGGGCGTTCAGGGAAGACCCAGGATGCCCCGGGAGGAATAATTAATGGTTGTTGTTAGCAACCACAGGCACAACAGCAGCCCCACTGCACACCGGTCACGGGACTGGACTGGGGGGATGTGTGGGGGCACGGGCCTGTCTCTGCCTCCCCGGGTGACTTTGGCCAAGTTATTGTCCCTCTCTGGGCCTGTTTTCCCACTTATGAAGGGGAAGAGAAAGAAAGGGGAGTTCTGAAAAGTTCCTTAGAGTGGATGCCTAAAGATTAGTTTGCGGGGCGGGGGGAGGGAGGCCGCAGAGGA
Source organism: Myotis lucifugus (assembly GCF_000147115.1). NCBI lineage: Eukaryota > Metazoa > Chordata > Mammalia > Chiroptera > Vespertilionidae > Myotis > Myotis lucifugus. The sequence continues at coordinate 1,900,762 of NW_005871277.1, read as the reverse complement.
AAGAAAGGAGAGAGAAATCAAACCTCTGAAACCTGACCCACACTTGGAGCCTCAGTTTATCCATCTGTCCAGTGGGATTAATCCAAGGCGCTGCAGGGAGAGGAGGCCTGTGAGGTCCCTGACACTGGTGCCCCTTTCTCTGTTATATGAGCTCAGGGGTTCTCAGGCCCTCACATGAGAATCACCCCGGAAGCTTTAAAAACAACCAAGCGAAGAGCCCCTCTCCCTAGACCCACTGAATCAGAATCTCGGGAGGTGGGATCCAGGCACTGCTATTTTTTCTCGGTGATTCTAAATGCTGAGAGCACCGGTCTAATTCTGGCCCAGCTGGCTGCCCTAGTTCCCAGGGCTGGGAGGGCAGTCTGCCCAGAGGTCCTGCCCCCTGGAAGCTCCATCCCTAACAGAGTATGTCAGTGGCATGCATGTCATTACTGAGCTAGTGGACACGCCCAGTGGCATCTCCCTGTTGTAAGCAAGAAGCCATTTGTGGGAAAACAAAGGCACAAGAGATATCAGAGGCCGGGAGAGCTTAGAAAATGACCACTAACTAACAGGGTTAATAATATCATTTAAAGCTACAATGCATTGAGGGCTTTCCACGGGCAGAGTGAGTCCCAGTATTATGCTCTGGGTCTTTACCTTTAAGAAAGGTCTTAGTATCATGAGATGAAGAAATCGAGGCTCAAGAGATCTTGACCCATCTGGTTTTATTTTGCCGGCCACTCGTGGAGGTTTCGGCCATATATTAGGTGACCACAGACTTTAGGAGAAGAAAGCTTAGCTATGGAGACAGGCTGAGCTGGAATACATCGACTTCCTCACGGTCCTTCACCTTTCCTACCCCAATCTGTGAAATGGGCACAATATCTCCCCAGTGCAAAGATGAGAAGAGACAAGAAAACCGAGCTCCTGGCCCCACTGCTGGCACGCGCCTCATCTGAGAAATGGCAGCTAACGCCACTTCCTCTTGAGGCTGCGGGTGAACCCAGAGAGGAGGTAAGGTGCCCAGCACGGACCTGGGGCCTGCAGTGCCTCATCCCAGGGGGGGCCTCTGGTGGGTGGTTTGAGGCAGCTCGGGGACAGAATGAACCCCATGAGACGTTCCCACTCACAGTTTGGTCATATCCGCCGACAGGGGCCGAGCCTGGAACGCCCTCCTCCTGACCTCCGGCTTGACCTTGGAGCTCTCGGTGGCCCAGCCTTTGATCCGATCCTGGACGCTCAGTCCCGCTTTCTCGGGCTCTGGAGCAGCCGATGGGGACTCAGGGGTGGCCAGTGGGGGTTCAGACCCCACGGCCAAGGCGCTTTCCTCCCCAAACAGGCTGAGGCGCTTCTTGACGCTGCCCCTGCAGACCCACTCTCCCCGGGTCCGGATTTCCCCATCGGACGCTCTGCTCTTGACCTCCGCGCTCTCTCGACCTTGGCTCGGCCTGGGCGAGGGGGACTCGGGAGCCTTGTCTGGCTCTGTGTCCAGCCTGGCTTTCTCTTCCCCGGGCTTCGGGTCGTCTGCGGGGGTGACCCTGGCCGAGCCCCCCGCAGTTCTGAGGCCGCCCAGCTCGGCCTGCTTGGAAAGCGCCTTCTCCTTCCGTTCTCGGATCTTCTTGGCCACCTCCAGGAAGTCGGAGTCTGGGTCGGGGAGGGGAGCCTCTGCTTTGACCGGACACTCCCCGTCCACGCGGGGCTCCGGGTGGGGCCTCTCGGGTCCCCGGCGCTGGCCGGAGGGACCTGCGGTGGCCTCGCCAGCGGCCTTCCTCAGCGAGGCCTCTCTGCTCTCGAACGGGGCCGTGAGGTCCATGGACAGAGGCCGGGGCCTCCTCACCCACGTCTTCTCGGGCGGGGTGGGGGGCGCTTTCCCCCCCGCAGCCGCCCCGCCCGGGCCCGGCCTCGGAGGCTGGATGGAGTCCGTGAAAATCGCGGACACAGGCCTTCTCTTGGGGCGAGGCTGGGGCTCCCCCGCGGGGCTGTCCGTGTCCCCCACGCTGCTGGCCTTGGAGAGGGGCTCCCTGGGGCCCGTGTCCTCTCGGGGGGCGGCCGGCCTGGTGTCCTGTGACAGGGAGGCAGGTCGGGGCAGGGTCCCCCCAGGCCTCCGGGCAGGCAGGGCGGGCTTGGCGGCCACTTCAGGCCTCGAGCCCGAGGGGGGCTCCTGAGTCACCCCCGCCTTGGCCTCGGGGGCCCCCTCGCTGAGCCCCTTGCCCAGGACAGGGCCGGCTTTGGTGGTTTCGAAGAGGAACAGGGTGCTGGCGCTGGGCCGCAGGAAGGCGGCCTTGGGGAACAGGGCCGAGCCGCTCCGCAGGCCTCCGTCGCCCGCCTCCTGCCCCCCCAGGCTGGGCATCTTCTCGCCCGGGTCCTTTGCCGCCGCGTCCTGGGGCGACCCACAGGAGGGAGAGGGCCTGGCCGGGCTGGGCCCCGGGGACTTCACGGCCGGGGCCTTCTCCTTGAAGAAGGGCTTGGGGGCGAGTCTGGGCAGAGGGAGCAGGCGTGCGGGGCTCCTGAGGGGGCTCTTTCCTTCCAGGAGCCGGGCTGAGGGGGTCCCCGAGGGGTCGCCCGCCTGGCGGAAGTAGGTCCGCGTCAGGGTCTCCTCCTTGGCGATCTCCCCGAGGCCTGGCACTCCTGGCAGGGGCGTGATGGAGCCGACCTCCACCCGCGTCACCATGGTTACGGTTGTGGATCCATGGGGATTCTAAACATCCGAAATGGAGAAGCCACCGCTAGAAAAAAAAAAAAGGGAAATTTAAAATTCAGTCAGCGTCCGGTTGGGTCGAAGCAGCTGGAGCCCCGAGTTCTGGACAACAACTCCCCACTGACTTCGCCGGGCAAGCCAGGGCCAGTCCCTCCATCCCTCTGAACTGCGGGCTGTTTCTGAAGTTCCTTCCAGATCAAAGGGCGGGGGGAAGGCGCCAACATTCTCCAGGACTTTCCCCTGCGCTCAGCTCAAGGTAAGGAGGGCTTATCTCTGCTGTGCAGATAAGGGAGTCGGCTCAGAGAGGCCAAGCCACTGGCCTGAAGTCACTCAGAGAGCACGAGGCAACGTCAGGATGTGCCACTCAACACTGCGCGCTCCTGGCATCAGCCCCCCTGACAGCACCCTCGAGTTCCCGGTCTCCTGTCACCATGTTCCCACTTCAGAGCCGGCCCACCCGGCCTCAGGCATCCTAGCTGAACCCCTCACCAGCCTGTGCAGGGCGCCACGCTCAGAGAGGGTAAGTGGCCAGCCCCAGCTCACACAGCTGCCCAAAGCCAGAGCCCCTGAGGTCATAGAGGTGATGGATGGGCCACAGAGCCCAAGCCTCAGCCCCCAACCCCAAGGCCGGCCCTTTATCTTCCCCTCGCCCACCCTTCTAGATGCCTTCAGAAGAGCCACCTTGACTTTGCACTCACCTAGGGTTCCTATTTGCCTTTGGGCTCTTTTCTAGTGGATGCCTACTTCTCGCTGGCTGTCATCATAGTCTCAGTAAGAGTCACAGCTCATGGCAAGGGCACACATACCACGAATGAGGGCTTGAAGTAAGCCGAGGGCTCCCTGTGTTTTAGAAATCATATCGTCCTCACAACGCTCCGATGTTTACCAGACCTCATTATGCGGCTCGGGCACAGCCCCTTGTCCGTCCAGCTATGTAGGACCTGCTCTCTCAAAGCAGGAGCCCTCTTCTCTCATTAATCCTCCGACAACCCCCAGGGGCAGGTATGATCGGTATCTCCATTACAGAGATCAAGGGAAAGGGCCCAGAGAGGTCGTCTGACCTGCCTACATCACACAGCTAAAACGCGACCTCAGGTCCTCAATCCATTCAACTCTGCCTTTTTGAAAAATTATGTTTTATTCCTTTCTGGGTCTTAAAAAGTGCCAGACGAGTCACTGTTCTTGATTCCTCCCCCACCCTGTCCCCACCTTCAAACCAGAGTCCCCTTTCCCCGAAAACCTGCCCCCTGCCTGCCCCCACCTAGATGGACTAACATTGGAGGGGGTTTCAGTTTGCTGCAAGCCTCCCGCTCCCCTCCCGAGGCCCCGCACGGCTGCCCCCGGCTCTGACTCACTCGGCAGCCTGCGGGAGAGAAAGGCAGACAGATTTTGATATTTTTCTCTTCCTTACACGCTCGATGGTGCTAACAGATTCCTTCTCCCCAAACCAGAGAACGCTGCCTAGACACGTCAGAAGCAGAAGAGAGGGACAGAGATGGAGAATCAGGGAATCTGACAGAGGGAGAATTCTACCTGCAGTGACACCGGGGGTCCTGCCTGCAATCAGGGCTGTCCACCTTCAGAGCCAGCCCCCGGGACCTCTGGCAGCCCTGCCCAGGGTCACAGACACAGCCCGAACATGAGACACAGCAATGACAGGACTCCAAGGACAGAGAGAAAATTCCCGGCAGAACTCGCAGGCGCCCTCCACCCCCTGGACCCTCCAGCCCCACTTACCCAAGCCGGCAGGCCCTGGCTGGGGATGTGTGACCGCCAGAGAAAGCCAATGGTGTCACCTCTCATCGCCAGCAGGGCTGTCCCCACGCTCCCATGGCAGGAGCCTATGGGGGGTGGGGATAAGAGGGGGGAAGACTCGTCCCTGCAGGCTGGGTTTCCGCAGGACTGGGGAGACAGGGACGGCAGCCTCGGTTCCAGCGATTTGTGCACAGACGGTACAAAAGCTCTGGAGCTCCAACTGCGTCCGCTGGCATCTCCCCCAGCCTGTCAAACTCACGCTCCTTGCGGCTTTTCAATAGTGCAGCCTTACATATACATGTGCATAAACAGTGCTGAGTCCACAGTAGGTGCTCAGTAAAAACTCCCCCGTTTCTCTGATACATGTTTACTGAGCACCTACTATGTGCACAGAGGTGAACAAGAAACATCCCCTGCTTTCGGGGGAACTCACAGTCTTGTGTGGGAAACACACACACGCAATGGGCAATAAGCACCCATCATGGTCTATAAAGGGGTACATGGGAGCACAGGGCGAGGAGGATTAACCGCCTAGAGTCGGTAGTGGTTCTGGAAGGCTCCCTCGGCGTAGTGGAGGTGACTCCTGAACACTCAGGTGCTGGCTGATTTGGGAGCTGTTTCTCCTGGTTCTGCTCAGTAGTGTTTGTACGTTGCATCTCTTGGTTCTCAAATGCTGCCTCAGGGCCTTTGCACATGCTGTGCCTGCTCTCTGAGAGACCCCTCTTGTGCAGGCACAGGCCCACCCCTAAGATCACAGCTCAGACATCCCTGTCCCTCTCCAACCTAGTACAATCTCCCTCTTCCATATCCACGGATACTCGGCAGGCTTCATCCATAGCTACAGTTACATTTAATAATAGTGCTTTAGTTCCCTGGTAAGCCCCCAGAGGGCACCCTGAATCCCCAGTAGCCAGCACAGTGGCCTGGCCCATCATAACACCAATTACATAATTACTGAGTGTGAGAAAGAGAGAAACATCGATGTGAGAGTGAAACATCGACTGGCTGCCTCCTGCACACCCCCTACCAGGGATCGAGCCCGCAATCTTTCGGTGCACAAAACGACACCCAATCAACTGAGCCACACAGGCCAGGGCGAGCCATCTCTTTTTTAATCATCATGGAGGTCGCCCTGGGGGACAGACCGGGTGCAAGGCTGGCCTGGGAGGTCAGGAGGCTGCACTAGACCAGGAGACACAGGATGTCAGTCAGACCTCAAGCACCTGGAGCAGAGGGTGGGGACGGGTACGTCTCTGCTTTTGCTAAACCTGCCAAGTCCTCAGGCTTGATTTCACTGAACTGATTTGCAAAATTTAAAATTCCATTTCCTATGATTTCATGCAGAGAAAACCATTTTCCCTGGGAATTGAGTCACTGAGACCAATAGCTGCTGAAATTTGACAGGTATCTCTCAAGGGCATTCATTCATTCGTCCATCCTTCCGACCCTCCTCCCACAAACCAGGCCCTGGGCTCGGTGCTGGGGGTGCAGCCACGGAGCTCCAAGTCTCCGGGGAAATCCGAGAGAAGCGCACCGGGAGGAGGCCGGAGAGCTGCTTCCATTCAAAACCCAACAGTTTGGCAGCTTTTCCGCTCAGATTCAGAGGCGTTGATTCATTCTAACAGCTGTTGCCAATTCTTCATAATTATACCCTCGAATCCGATCTGGGAGCTCACCAGTCATTCACTCAGCCATCTCTGGGTGCCGTTCCCTGGGAATGCCACCATCTGGTGAGGGGTGCGAGCCAGTCCTGACACCCTGCAGTATCTTCCGGAATACGACCCGGCCTCCCCAGTCTGCATCTGTGTGGGGCACTGTGCAAAGGGCCACGTGCATGCCCGGGGCCTCCCAGAGGAGCCAGGACGCAGGAAGTGTGTGTGGTTCATCCATCCACAGGCCCCAGATGGAAACAGCCCAGTGCCTCACGTCACTGGAATGCAGGCATCCTCTCTTCTCCATCCCCATGGCTGCTTCCTTAGCTCATTCATTCATTGAGCACCCACTATGTCCTGAGTTCTGGGGACACATATCCAGAAAGCCTTGTTCCTGTGGAGCTGATAGTCACGGAAAGGGGAACAGGCCCCGGCCAACGACACACCTACGTTGCAGGCTTGATCCCCAATCAGGGCACACATTAAGAAGCAACCAATGAATGCACAGCTAAGTGGAACAACAAATCAACCTCTCTCTCTCTCTCTTCCTCTCTCTCAAATCAAAAATTAAACAAAATTTGTTTGAAAGAAGAGGGGAACATAAATGAACATAAATAAGCAAGATGTACAGAATGTTAGATACATGACAATAAAGAAGGGACAAGGGGAAAACTTCACTGAGAAGAGACATTTAAAATCCGCCCTCCCCGCTGACATGCCTCCAATCTGCTCTCCTAGCAGCAGCCAGAGTGATTCTGACTGGCGAGCACCACCATGTCACCCTCCTGCGCAAAGCCCATGCAGTCTCCCCACCGACCTCTGGATAAAGGTCAAACTCCTTCCCTGAGGCCCGGGAGGATCTGGCTCCTCTTCATCTCACCAGCTTCAGTCTAATGATCGACACCTCCCATCCATCCGTCCGTCCGTCTGTCTGCCTCTCACATGCACTCACATACTTACTTCAGCACAACGACCCCAGACAGGTCACAAGACACGCTGCGCTTTCCTTCACTTCCAAGCCTCCACACTGCCATTTCCTACGACCTGGCTGATCTCTAGCCATCCCTCAATTTTCAGCTCCAAGCTGCTGCCTCCTCCAGGAAGCCCTCCCGGATGCCCCAGGGCAGGTTCAGGTGACTCCTGGGAGCCTGGTATCAAACTCCTGGTACTTCTCCCTCGCCCAGCACTGGTGGCACACCTGGTAACTGCCTCTGTTTCCTCCACTGGACTGGGAGCTCCTGGCCAGGAGGGACCTGGGTCCTGTTCACAGCTGTATTCCCAGGGTCTGACCACCACACTGGACATAACATCAGTGTGCCAAAAATACGTGAAGGGAGAGCATCCTTGAGAGAGGAAAATAATAATATCCAGTGCAGGCGTGGGTGTGGAGAAATTGACATGCTCATCTGCTCCCAGGGCCAATGTAAGTCATAAAAGCAATTTGGCAATATTCACTTCCAACTAATATTTTTTTGAGTCAGGCACCCTACCAAGGGACTCTGTGCACTTTCTGCCTTCTCCCATTTAACACTCTCAACAACCTTGTGCCTTTCAAATTATTACCGTTCTACAGATGAGGGAAACGCAGTTCAGGAGGAGCCAGATCCCACACTAGTGAAAAGTAGAGCCAGTGTTCCAACACTTCTGACTCACATCAACTGTTTCCCCCCAATACCCCCCACCCCCAAACTGCTTCCCCCGCTTTCTCTCCCCGGGTCCAGGTGCAGCTGCTGGTCCTCAGCAGGAAGAACGTTACAACTTCTCTTTACGCCTCGACCTAAAAATCCGCCTTTTCAATTTCCCTGGGCCTGTTCCTTCCTGCTATTTGTGCTATTTCTGAACTGGCTGAAGCACTCCCTGAAACCATTCATCAAGCTGTACTTGGTTTGTTTGTTTTCGCCTAGATCGGGGAGGGGCAAACTGTGGTCTGCCGGCCACATCCGGCCCACGGCCTGTTTCTGTAAATAAAGTTTTATTGGAACACGGCCCATTTATTTGCATACGTGATCTACCAGCTTCTTCCAAGGTCTGAAGACAGAGTTGAGTAGTTGCCTCAGAAGCTGTTGAACCCAGAAAGCCTGCAGTATTCACGAGTCGGCCTGTTGCAGAAAGGGTTTGGGGACACCCGCTCTAGACGGTGGGAAACTCAGTCCCCTGAGAAACTGGACGAGGATGTGACATTTCCCTATTTATTTATTTATTTTTAAGATCCTCACCAAGGATATTTTGTCCATTGATCTTTAGAGACGGGGAGGGAGAGGGAGAGAGACAGACATCAACTGGTTGCCACCCACACCCACCCACACCCACCCCGAGGGTTTCAAATCTGCAACCTAGGCACTTGCCCTTGACCAGTCATCGAACCCTTGACCCTTAGGTCTGCAGGCCGATGCTGTAACCACTTAAGACACCGGCCAGGGTGACATCCCCCTCTTTAAACCACCCAAAGCTCTTCCACGGCCCTGGCTGTGGCCCAGCCCTCCACCGGATCTCCTCGGGTGTCCCACATGCTAACCGCAGGAAATTCAAAAACGCACATGAGCAAGCATGTTTGGCACAGCCCAAGCCCCGGCATTCCGATGCCCATCGACGTGCGCGTTTCCAATGTAAATGGGAACTTTTGGTCAAAAGAAAAATGAAATCAGACCGTGCGTGTTCTTCAGGAACTTGCTTTTTTTTTGGTTGTTTCATGTCAAAATTGGTCCTAGACATCTTTCACATCCTGAGCTGCACAACCTACACAGCCGCTTCTGGTGCTCCTGTGTGCTCTGTGCACGCGCTCCTCATCAGATCATCCACCCCCACCGCTGGATCGCTCGGCTGTCTCCGATCCCTGACCATTAACACCTGCCATGGACACCCACAGGCACTAAATTTGTGCCTAGAAGCGGGCAGGCTGGTTCAAGGGGTGCACACCTTTTTTTAGAGCTTTTGATAGATGCAGAATGGACCTGCACACCTAAGGGAAACACATCCCCCGCTGCCTTCATTCAAAGCTTGGAGGTCAGGGTTCTCAACCTCTCCCTGGGGCAGACCCAATAAAGATGTCTAATGAGCCATAAACCAGGGCCCTCGGCTGGCCAGGCCCTCACTGGGAACTTGACTGGTTCTTGTTTATGGCAGAGTCATCACAAACTTGATTGTTAGGGCAATTAGAACTGCTCACTGAGAGTCTGGGTCGAGCCCGGAGGCCATGTCCGGCCTGGCCGGGACGAGGGGCTAGGAAGGAAGACCCAGCCCGGAATAGCAGAGGAAATTCAACCTCAAAGCTCAATTCAACACAGCACACAGCACAATGCTGGATTCAGAAAAACGGGAGACAACACGCTCCCTCTTTGGGGAGGCCGAGGAGTGCATATTGCATTTCAGAAGGAAAAAAAAAATCATTCCCTCAAAGTTCAAATAGATTTCTGAAGGAATTTGCTTCTTTTGGCCCGAGAGCTGGCTTATGCGAAAAGCTCAAATGCTGGGAAGGTCTGGTCATGATGCTCCCCGCTCTAAGATAAATGGCTCCCATTGTCCGTTGCCTTGGACAAGGTCAAGACCACCCCAAAACTAGTCAACCTACTCTACACTGCAGGCCCTGCCTACACTCCCAAATTCCCAAAGGGTTCCGTGACTCGAGTGTCTTTTTCACTTATTCCCTCTCCACGAGAGCCCTTTTTCTATAGCGCAATTTCCATTTGCCCAAATCCCACCCATCCTTTTAGAACCCTGTTGAGGGACACCTCCTCCAGGAAGCCTATCCCGATTGCCTTCCAACCTTCCTTGGTCATGTTACCTGATTATAATGCCTCGTATCAGAAATAAGCCTGAGGCTCTCCCCCTTGCAAGATTTACAGTCTCCCCTCCCCAGTCCACCCAGGGCACAGACCCCTGCATTCCGGTTTCTGCAAATGCATAAATGTATGAGTGAAGAAATAAAGAGACCATGAAGCCTATGGGAGGGATTTGTGGGTTGGTGGAATATAATTTTTTTTGGGGGGGGCAGGATTGAAATTCTTTAAGACCTAAAGAAACAGCTCTCTGGTGAAGAAATCTGGGAGAGACAGAGATTCAGGGGAGGCCACCCTTACCTATGCTCACATTGTACCCATTTCACAGCTGGGGAGAGAGAAAGGGAGGGCAACTGGCTAAGTGGATACTATCTGCAAGGCTGCCAAAGATCCAATATCCACCTGTCATCTACACAAGCGTTGAGGAAAATCGGGGGGCGGACGGGGGAGGGAAGTGCCAAAGAATATAAACCCCAAACAGCACCCCCCCCAAACTAGGGTGCAAGAAAAACCTACAGGATGGCGGAGACTGAACCCATGTCCCAGAGATGTGACAGGCTCAGGCCGCTGCCCAGCCCCCGCCCCGCCCCCACCAGCCATCCCCATTTGCAGGCTGTCATGGCAATCAACCTGCAGGGACAGGTGACAGGGCCCCTCCTGGCTTTCCCAGGAGGATAACTGTGCCTCCCACGCCCTTCAGGCAACCAGTTCCTCCTGGACCGGCTTCTAGCACCTCGTAAACCTGTCAGGGCCTGGCCTGGCAGCCTCGGGGCATGACAGGCAGGCCCTGCTCCTGGCACAGAACCCGGGCGGGCGGGCGGGCGGGCGGGCGGGCCTCTGCTGGAGATATGTACCCGGCCCCACTACCAGAAGGAGACCCCACTGAGCTGTTCCAAGTCTATTCGATTGCTTTTGTCTTCCCACCTATTAAGTGCTGGGCCCTCGGAAAGCCTGGTATGAATAATTACCATCATCAAATCACTAGTTGAGCCCTGGTTTTTGTGCCATAAATTATTCACCCGTTGTAAGGAGTCATGACCTATAACATCACGAGAACAGTTTATTTTGACCTCTCAGCCCCTCTGCCTTAAACACAGGTGGGTAGAGTAGCGGCTTTGGTTAATGAAAGGTTCCACTTCATGGTGGCTCCAGGAATGAAGCCATGCATCCACTCAGGGCACAGAGCACCTGTGGTTTAGACTGAGGACTGCCACATGTCCCCGCGGTCACCCTTGCCCCTCGGCTCCAGGTCCATCACCATTACCAACTGGAACACAGGGCGCTGACCGATCTCTACCCCCAGGGCTGGAATTCTGCAATAAGGGCGCAGTGGTTCAATTCCCAAGGTTCTAAGGCATTCTCCTGGGATTCGCTGGGGGACATATAATGAGTTACAATGAGTACAATCAATCTTTAACCCTTTCGGCTAAAGGCAGTTACAAAGAGTTTCAGGGGGGAAGCTACAATTAAAAATAAGTTTTAAATTCGCTCCCTGGGAGGCGGGGAAATGGGTGGGTGGGGGACAGAGATAAGAGGGAGATTTCTCACCACCTACACTTTGGTCACTCCCCGCTCTGAATCTTGAGAGTGTACTGCCTAGCCAAAGAAATAAGTAAGAGTTAACATGTAAAACACTGAGGTGCAATATGGACCATTAAGATCTCATTTCTCGCCCGGCCTGAGTGGCTCAGTGGTTGAGCGTCAACCTATGAACCAGGAGGTCAAGGTTTGAGTCCCAGTCAGAGCGTATGCCTGGGTTGTGGGCTTGATCTCCAGTGGCAGGCGTGCAGGAGGCAGATCGATGATTTTCTCATCATTGATGTTTGTGTCTCTCTCCTACCCTCTCTGAAATCAATAAAAACATATTTCAAACAAAGATCCCACTTCTCATTTTATATAGATGCACATGGATGGGTATGTAAATATGAATGTATGGATCCTTAGAGAAAGTAACGGAAGAATATATAGGAAATGTTCCGAGAGGTTAACTCTCAAGAGGGGAAGATGAGACAATAATTGATTTTAATCTTTTTGCTGAGTTATAATTTTTTAATTTTTACAATAACAACAACAACAAAGTAGTTTCTATTTATCGAGTGTGCAGCTGGTTTCATGTGAAACACTTCACAGGCAAAAACTCATTTCTCCCGGCAACCTCTGAGGCAGGGATATTTTACTCCCATTCTACAGATGAGGAAACTGAGGCTCAGAGACACTAAGATCACGAAGCCCACCCTCTCAATTCCTCTGCTGTGCAGCTTTCTGTTAAAAACGAATGTGTTTGTAATAAAGAAAAGTTTTTTAAATGCTAAGTGAAAGCACGAAGGGAAACAGACTGAATTTCTGAATAGAATATGAACCTCAGAGTGTGCAAGCGTTTCTCAAGGAGGGTGCCGCAGACGCCTTCGGTGCCCTGCGCCCTCAGCACTCAGCCCCAATGCAGAAGGCTGCTTCCTGAGGGGCCTGCGATTCACTGTCTGGGGGGGCGTGGTTTCTATCCTGGGAGCACTGGCCAGAAGTGCCTGGGGCTCAATGCCCATGGGCAGCTCTCCACCAAACAGACTGGGGGGAACTGGCGCATCAATCCCAGCTTCCTCCCTCTCTGGGGACATCTCTGAGGTGAGTGACCTGCACTGTCTTTTTTCTTTTCTTTATATTTATTGATTTCAGAGAGGAAGGGAGAGGGAGAGAGAGACAGAAACATCAATGATGAGAGAGAATCATGGATTGGCTGCCTCCTGCACGCCGCACATTGGGGATCGAGTCCACAACCTGGGCATGTGCCCTGACGGGGAATTGAACCGCGTCCTTCTGGTTCATAGGTTGACGCTTAACCACTGAACCACACTGGCCGGGCTGCACCGTCTTCATAACACTCCATCAGCTCCTTGCCTTCCGTGTCCCACCTCCACTCTCGCCACTAGTGCTTTTTGGGGTCACTTCCTCAAAGAACCACGCATGCTCCCATCCGGGCCTCAGGCCTCGGTGCTGGGGGAGCCCGACTACAGCACCTCTGGGTGCCCAGCATCTCTGCCTGTGTCCGTGGTTACCGATGGTAACCAGGAACCCCCTCCCTCCGGTCACGGTGACAGCTGACTCCCAAGCATTCCCCAGGGGTTGGGAAAAGACTCCACGTGGTTTTCATCCTGGATCTTTAAACTATGGCACCTCCGTGACAAATGCTGACTCCAGAAATGATCTTAGTGTCTTCAGGGCAGGACGCTGGGAAGGAGGTGACCCCGGGGGGACTGTGTTGGGAGAGAATGTGTCCTAACGCAGAGGCAGGCACAGCCCGTCAGAATTACAACTAGAACTTGGGCTCCCTGATCACCAAGCAATTTTTTATATGTAACATGTATACATATGACTATACATTTATATGTATTTATAGGTATCATTAAATACTTTATATATGTTGTCTATTTTATATAATCCATATAACACAATGCTTGCTATTATCTACTTAGTTATATATTTATTTACCTGATATAAACATAGTATATACTTGTTTATATGAAATGAAGATTGTTTTTGCTCAAGGGTTCTATAAATACAGGTTCTCCCAGCTACGGGAATCCTGAGCGAGCTGCCAACACAGCATCATCGGAAAGCTACCAGCCACTCCGCGGGCCCGGCTCCGAGAAAGGCCAGACCAGCTTGGCCAGTCGCTCCAGTCCGGGACTCACCGGCTAGCGCTCTTCCAAACAGAACGTGCCCTGGAGGATGCTAAGGGATCATGGCCCGCATCCACTCCTATTCAATCTGCCCGCTCACATCTCTCCCCAGGCCCCCACTTCTCTGCACCCGCTCCCTGGGGCCAGCCTGGAGGACCCCAGCAGCCTCCTTCCTGGTTTCCTCCAGGAAGCCACGCGACCTTTCCAAACCTGTCAGTGAGTCAAACAATGAACCTTCTAGAAGAAAACACGGGATAAATTAAATCAAGGAAGCAAACCTTCTTCCTTCATCGGCAGGCACCACTCAGAGGGTGAAAAGGCGAGCACGCCCAGTCAATGGCTTCCACAGAAGGTCCATCCCAAGCTCTGCGGCTGGGGGACCCGACCTAAGACAGTCAACCAAGACCACCTGCCTGGCACCAGGTGGATGGATGCGCCGGCCCCGGAACAGAAGTCTAAAATAAATGACAACATACTCCTGAAACCATATAAATATCATGATGCAACTGTAATTGAAAATAAACTTAAAAATAGCCGGCTGGCGTGGCTCAGTAGTTGAGTGTTGACCTATGAACCAGGAGGTCACGGTTCGATTCCCAGTCAGAGCACATGTGGGGCGTGCAGGCGGCAGCCAATCAGTGATTCTCTCTCATCACTGATGTTTCTATCTCTCTCTCTCTCCCTTCCTCTCTGAAATCAATAAAAACATATATATACACACACATATATATACATATATGTATATATATGTATATATATATATGTGTGTGTATATATATGTTCACCAAGCAACTTGGTGAACATACAGAAAAAGATAATTTCTATTAAAAAACAAAAATAAAATGAGTGACAATGACAGGGATGAACTCAGGACGTGCCAGGAGCCCAGCCTGCAGGGGAGGCTGATGTCCATTAGGGCGTGTGCATGTTGGGGGCAAGTCTACCCTCTGTTTCAAATCCTTTTACTTTTATCTCTAAAAGGCACGCAGAAGGACCCCATCGAAACATCCCTGCTATCAGCCACGGGCACTGACGCTCTAAAGCAGCGGTTCTCAACCTGTGGGTCGCGACCCCTTTGGGGGTCGAACGACCCTTTCACAGGGGTCGCCTAAGACCATCGGAAAACACATATATAATTACATATTGTTTTTGTGATGAATCACTATGCTTTAATTATGTTCAATTTGTAACAATGAAAATACATCCTGCATATCAGATAGTTACATGACGATTCATAACAGTGGCAAAATTACAGTTATGAAGTAGCAACGAAAATAATTTTACGGTTGGGGGTCACCACAACACGAGGAACCGTATTAAAGGGTCGCGGCATTAGGAAGGTTGAGAACCACTGCTCTAAAAGGTCGCTCTGAGTCCAGGGAGGCCTCCGAGAGACATCCTGGCAGAAATGCCACCTGGGCAGACAGGGGCCGTTCCCCATGAGTCACGGTGAGCCCCTCCCCTGAAGGCAGCTTGCCCGGCCAGGTCACAGAAAACACTATACCATCTCCCAAGTTCAGATAAACACCGTCTGCTCTCCGTTCTCCCAGACCCTAATTTTGCCCGGCATAACCACCAGTTATTCAGAGCTCAGAGGACACAGTGTCTGGGGGATAGCATGCAGGACTGGCAGCCAGACGCCCCCGGTCCCTGGCCCTGCCTGTGTCACTCTGCATGACTGTGCAGAGCATGGATATGCCGAGTCAACCAGCTGGGAGTCCAATCCCATCTAGAACTCTACCAGCTGTGTGACCTTAGGCAAGTCACTCCACCTCTCTGAGCCATGGCTTCCTCATCTTTAAGAGTCTATAGTCACGTGCTTTTCTGAGGATTAAAGATTACGTATATGTGCCCTGGCCGTTTTGGCTCAGTGGATAGAGTGTCCGCCCGAGGACCAAAGGGATGAACTCCCAGTCAAGGGCATGTACCTGGTACCTTGGTTGCAGGTTCCCCACCCCTGGTAGGGGCACATGCGGGAGGCAACAAATCGATGTGTCTCTCTCATATCAATGTTTCTCTCTCTCTCTCCCCCTCCTCCCTCCCTTCCACTTTCTCTCTAGAAATCAATGGGAAAAATATCCTCGGGTGAGGATTAAAGAAAAAAGGAAAAGACATGTGTGAAGTGCTTGCCACAATACCTGTGGCCGCCACGTGCATCGATTACTGTCATCGACAGTATTATTATTAATCATTTAGAGAGGGGGGGGGCGTCGGGGGGGCCTGTGGAATTAGACTGCTGGTCAGAGCCTGCACATGTGCAGGAAAAAGGTATGAAACAGGAGGACAGGCTGCGTCTGGCATCCCAAAGACCACATGAAACTAGAGAGGCCTGACAAGTGTATACAGCAGGCACTCGGCATACAGTATACAGGAGCTCTGATTATAAAATCCCTCCTCGGAAAGGAGACCCAAGAGAACGGCCTCTCTGGGCTCAGAGATCCTTCTATGTCCAGGGGGGCAATTTCGTGCAAACAGCCCCAGCTCTGGGGCGAACGCAGGAACAGGTCGCCTCTCCCTGGTCACAGCCTCTGAGCTGGGTTCACCTGAGCCACAGTCGCCCTCTGCCTGCAGGAGGCAGCAGAGCTCACCACCTGTCAGCCACCAGGGGCAGAGCCTGCCTGGGCACAGCTGAGCCTTACCCAAACCCTCCTGGCACAGGGGGACAGCTCCCTCCCGCTGGTGGGACAATTCAGAGGCCCCGCCCCCAGAGGTAGCCTGCGCACCAGCACACCCTCATGTACCACCACCCAAGTAAACCGCTTGCCTGGGCATCCTGGGCCCTGCCTCTGGGAGAGCCCAACCCGAGACACCCCGCTTTCCTAGAACCGCTGACTCATAAGAGGTGGACCTGTTCAGAACACCCGTTCTCCCCTAGGGTGTCCTGACAAGGTGATGCGGCAAAGCCCATTGTGAAACGGGTCCACAACACGCTGACTACCGCGGCGATGTGTGAGGTTCCCACGTTTGCGCTGGCTGGATTTTTTTGGTTGCTCTTTACTGATGTATTCAAAAGGTTTATTGACCTACTATGTGTCCTCCCATGTGTTTTGCGATGGATGGGAAGATACTGATAACCCCAAAAGTTGGGGTCCCTGTTCACATAGAGTTTAGAGTCGGGGAGTGAAAAAGACAGGGAATGGATAAGGCAACATGCCAGGACAAGACAGCAGCATATGGCAAGGCAGGTGAAGGGAACTGGTCGGTGATGAGGATCACAGGTGGGCCCCACAGACTGGGTAATCAAGGAAGGCTTCCCGGGGGAGGTGGCATTTCAGCCGCAGGACCTAAAGGACCAGAGGGAGCCGGCCAAGGGAAGACCATGAGGACTAGTGAAAAAGAGAGCTCAGGGGACGGATGGGATGGAAGTTTCTGCCAGCCCGGATGAGTGGAGTGCAGGAAGGGGGCATGGGCTGAGTCCGGAGAGGGGGTGCCGGTGCCGAGCAGATCCGACAGGGCTCCGAGGCCACCTGTGACAGTGCATCTGAGGCTCTCCCAGAATCACCTTCCTCTCCCTGTCTCCCTTGCATTCTGATCTGCTTCTCTGAGTGGGAGAGGGTGGAGTTACCGCCCGCCTGCCAGGAGCCTCACTGAGCCCCCAGGTCCCAGGGGAGGGCGTCTCACATGTCAGCATCCTCCATCCTGTGCGTCCAGGTGAGAATTGCTGGCTTCAAGGCAGGTAGAGAGAGAGAGACGGAGGGAGGTGCTTTGAGATCAGCGCCCGGTAAGTGGGCGTCTGAGTCGGAAGAGAGCTCAGACTCACACTCCTCTCCTGCCTTTATGAGGTTCAGCAAGTTTCTTCTCTTCCTCAGCCTCTGTTTGCTCACCTGTCAAGTGGGTTAATAATCCCTTCTATTTCCAAAATCGGCTGAGAGACTTGCTAAGAGCCTGTGGTACATGCAAAAGCCCTTGGCACTGTTTATTAATTGATTCCACTTTTACTGGTCTCCTGCTATGCACCAGGCACTGTACTGGGAGCGGGGCCAGCTGGGTGGGGCAGGGGAGACATGCGATGCTCACACAAGTCAGTCATCGCAAGCACGAGATTTTATGAACGTACAATAGGTGTGTTCCCTCGACCTGAGACCCTGTCCCCCACCAAAGCCCACAACCTACAGCTACAACCTGAAGCCTGCAGATGAAGACTTTTGTCTCCTGGCAGAGACCCACGCACGGCACCCTTAAAGAATTCAGCTCTTGCCTGATCACTGTGCCTCGGTGGTTGAGCACTGGCCCATGAACCAGGAGGTGGTCATGGTTCAATTCCCGGTCAGGGTTGTGGGGTCGATCCCCAGTAGGGGGCATACAGGAGGCAGGCGATGAATGATTCTCATCATTGATGTTTTCATCCCTCTCTCCCTCTCCCTTCCTCTCACTGAAATCAATATACATATACATATACATATAATGTATATGTATATATTTTAAAGAATTCAACTCTTTAGGGGCAACTCAGCTCCGGCAGGGTCCAAGCCCAGCCCCCTACCCTCACCCCCACTGGCAACATCTCTAAACCTGAGGGCCAGCCTCTCAGGAGATCAGCTGCGGGTGCGGTCACTTATGCCAAGGGCGGTGTCCGTCAGCCCAGGCATGAGTCATGTCCTGCCCGCTCTGTAGAGGGCGGGGAGGGGTCCACCAGACCCACATCCAGTAACGCTGATGTGATGCGGCCATGCCAAGAAGCGGACAGGCAGAGAGCGGGGCGGGCGAGAGTGGACAAGACCAGCCCAGGTCCTGACCGCCCACCGCGGCGGAAATGGCCCCAAACGCAAGCTCGAAAATAAACTCGGGGCAGAGGTGACCTCCTGGATTCTTCGCAATTACCCTGGCACGACAGGTATTGTTCCTTTTCCCACGTGAGAAAGGAGGAAACTGAGGTTTAAGGAGATTAACTGCCTCGTCCCAAGCCACTCATCTTGTCAAATTCCAGAGGCCAAAAGGCCGAACCACAGCTGGACTGGCAGGAACGCAGAGAGGGGACAATCTTAAAAACACAAGGAGGCGGGTCCCCAAAGCAGGCCTGAGTGCCAGGTGCTGCCTGACCGGTAAATGAACAGGGGGTCGCCCGTGGCTCCGGCTTGCGGCTTCAGCTGTGTGTCCTGAGCCTCAGTTTCCCCAGCTGGACAAAAAGAGCCTAGCACAGTGCCTGGCACGCCCCCCAACCCCAGCCCTTCCTGCTGCGGAGGAAAGACAGGCATCCAGGCTTACAGCCGGGGTCCGAGGCCAGCACGTCTGAATCTGTCCACTCCGCCCCTGGAGGCAGGGCAAGGCCAGGGCGCAGGCTGCACCTGCTGCGTCATGCCTGTGGATACCCAGAGGTGGCCTGTTCACGCTGAGGCCAGGTCAGAGGCGGAATATTCTACAGCCCAGAGCCAATACCACAAGCCAGGGCTGGGCATGTGTGTAGAAACCTCATGCTTGGGTTCAGGGATCAGATTTCCGGGGGGGGGAGGGTACGAGATGTGTGTATATGTGGGGGTGCTGGTTGTGGGTGTGGGATGCCTGGGGACAAGCACAGGTACAACAGTGGATGGTGGAGGTGTTCGCTGTGTTCGCTGTGCAGCGCTTCCTGCCATCACTAGTGGGTCAGCAGTCAGGGGAGGAACTGGAGGGGATGTCATGTATCTGTGGGGATCATTGTTTCCTTGTGCTTTGGAGGCTAAAATAAAAATTTATTTCCCACCCCATCATTAAATGTATCCACTCCCCACTCAATGCAGAGGAAACTGAGCCCCCCCCCCCTATCCACAACACAAGAATGAACATCGATGGGGCATGAACCTTAACAGTCCCCTGGCACCCTCCAGACACCTCAGAATGGACCCTAGGTTACAGCAATGAATGGCAGTTATGACACCCCTGTCCTCCGGGCGCTCACAGGCTAGACTAAGGGCAGATGGGGCAGGACTCAAAGAGGAGCCCCAGAAAGGTTTCCAAACAAACTGTGGTGAGAGTCAGGGGGGCACATCAAGAAGGTACAAGAGAGAGAGGCAGTAGAGCAGCTTGTGCAAAGGTCCTGGGGCAGGAGTGCCGTGAGGGAGCTGAAAGTGCACAGCCCCCCAGGGGCCGAGGACACCAGGGCCACAAGGCTGGAGAGATGGGCCCAGAAACGTGAAACAATCTACTAGTAAATTTCCAACGAGCGGAGATTGGTGACACAGACCGCGGTACTCGACTCTTTGGCAGTTTATGCACTTGTCCCAAATGAAGTTTACAAACACCGGTGATGAGAGAAACCGTTCGTGGCCTGATGTTAAGTGCAAACAGGAAACTGCAAAGCTGCTTACATCTGGGGTTTTGCTCCCCCTCCAACATGTAATCAGCATAATCCATCTACATGAAAAACAACCGCCTCCCCCCAAATGCAAAATCCCCCCACCATTTCGGCGCTTGTACGACGGTGAGGTGCTGGGCTTCGGGATGGTGTTTCTTCTTCCTACTGCCGGGCATTTACAATGTCCAGTCCAGATTTTTTTTTTTTTTATGTTTAACAAAGTCCAGATTTTTTTTTTTTTTTATGTTTAACAAAGAGAAAAGCTCCCTGCCATCTTCTGTCCAGATCCCCACACCCTCATGAGTTTCTGGAGCTCTGTTTTTACGAAGACAGGCTTTTTTTTTTTTTTGGTCAAATCTCAAATAAACAAAAGTCCATTTGGCAGAGGTCCCGGGTAGGGGGATGTTCCCCCATGCACCCTCCCGGTACTGACACTGCAGCTAAGACAACAGCGAGTGTTTTCTTGGGGGGGGGGGCTTGGGGAGGGAGCTGGGGAGCTCTTGCTAAGGCTCGGGAACTTGTCCCAAATAGTTTCTTCCCCACCCAAGGACCCTCCCTTTCCTGTGGCTCAGGGTCAGCCTTCCTCCCACACTCTTATTTTGAGCCAGCGTGTCCCCCCAGAGCCCTGACTGGCCCTGAATTCCTGGGCCCTGCAAGCCCAGAATCTTCCATCTTAAAGACCTCGCAGCCCAAACTCCCCGGTCAGACCCCAGAGGAGACGGAAACCCGAGAGGGGACGTGAGTTGCCCAGGGACATCCAGGAAGTGGGGGCCAGGTCCACACTGGAGCCTGGACCGCCTCACCAGGACCATTCACTCAACAAATAGGCATTACTTTAAAATATATATATATATTTTTATTGATTTCACAGCGGAAGGGAGAGGGCGAGACAGATAGAAACATCAATGATGAGAGAGAATCATTGATCGGCTGCCTCCTGCACGACCCCTACTGGAGATCAAGCCCACAACCTGGGGATGTGCCCTGACCGGGAATCGAACTGTGACCTCCTGGTTCGTAGGTCGGGGCTCAACCACTGAGCCACGCCGGCCGGGCGGCAAATAGGCATTATTTAAGCATCTACTAGGCGCTAGGCACAACTCTAAGCCACAAAGCACACTGATGGGGTCTCTGCTCTGCAAGGTGGAGCTTTCGGTAAATGAGAGAACAAAGTCATTGCTGAGCCAACCAGGTCTACGAAGGCAACACAGCAGGTTGCAGGCAAGTAAGAGTCAGGACTGGGAGGATGGGGAGGATGTTCTGAGCAGGTGACACCTGAGCTGAGACCTAAATGCAGAGAAGGAGCCGGCCATGCAAACAGCCGGGGAAAGGGTGTTCCAGAGGGGACGTCCCTGGAGGGCCTTCGCCGGGCTGTGACCGCGAGGCAGCTCCCGCCGGGCACACAGTGGGGATTAAACTGTGGAGGGCAAGGGTGAGGCCCGGAGTCAGGACCGAGAGCGCGACACTGCACAGGGCTTCCAAAAGGTACCCCGTCCTCTTTCCTGGGGTGAGAGCCCTGCTACCTCCCATGGGAAAGGGGTCTTTGCCGATGTGCTGACCTTAAGGATCTTTTTTATATATATATATTTTATTGATTTTTTACAGAGAGGAGGGGAGAGGGATAGAGAGTTAGAAACATCGATGAGACAGAAACATCGATCAGCTGCCTCCTGCACACTCTGTGCCCGCAACCAAGGTACAGGCCCTTGACTGGAATCGAACCTGGGACCCTTTAGTCCACAGGCCCACGCTCTATCCACTGAGCCAAACTGGTTAGGGCATCCTTAAGGATCTTGAGAAGGGGGGTGACCCGGGGTGACCCGGATGGGCCCTGAATGCCATCACGTGTGTCCTTGTAAGAGGGAAGCAAGGCGAGATCCGACTACAGAAGAAAAAAGGCACCCGGCCCATGTGGCTCAGTGGTTGAACATCGACCTAAGAACCAAGAGGCCCCAGGTTCGATTCTCAGTCAGGGCACATGCCCAGGTTGCGAGCTCGATCCCCAGTGTGGGGAGTGCAGGAGGCAGCCGGTCAATGATTCTCTCTCATCATCGATGTTTCTAATGTTTCTATCTCTCCCTCTCCCTTGCTCTCTGAAATCAATAAAAACATTTATTTTTTTAAAAAATCCAAAATGACTTGTGTTCTCATCTCTAGGACCTCTCCACCCATCTCTCTCCGCTTGGCTTCTTATGCTTCAGCCACAAACGGTTCTGTCCCTTGTCCTTGCTGCTCCCTCCCCACCCACCGCAGCGACTTTGTACCACACAGGACCTTTGCCCGTGCCGTTCTACTGTCTGGGAAGAGGGGGCTGGCTGCCGCCTCTTCCACCTTCAGTTCTCTGCTGAAAGGTCATTTCTTCAAAGGGGCTTTTTCTGAACAGCCAACAGCAGTGCCCCTGCCCCACGGCCCTGCCGTATTTATATTCTCTGAAATGATCCTCTTTATGGTTTACTTCCTTTAGGATCTGTCTGGAACGGAGGGTGACAAACTTTGGGCCATGGGCCACGTCTGGCCCACCGCCTATTTTTATACGGCCTGTGATCTAAGGATGGTGTTTGCATTTTTTTAAAATCATTTGGGGGAGGGGGGGGAGATCAAAAGAATAATATTTCATGATACATGAAAATCAAATCTCAGGGTCAGTAAATAAAATCTGATGGGCGCACAGCCACGCCCCCTCGGTTACCCACTGTCTCCGGCAGCTTGTGCAGTAAAAGGTCAGCAGTGAGGGGGTAATATGGTCAAAAAAATCCAAAAAATATTCACTACCTAGACCAGCGGTTCTCAACCTGTGGGTCGCGACCCCTTTGGGGGTCGAACGACCCTTTCACAGGGGTCGCCTAAGACCGTCGGAAAACACATATATAATTACATATTGTTTTTGTGATGAATCACGATGCTTTCATTATGTTCAATTTGTAACAATGAGATTGGGGGTCACCACAACATGAAGAACTGTATTAAAGGGTCGTGGCATTGGGAAGGTTGAGAACCACTGCTCTAGACCTTTATGGCTGACCCTGCCCTAGGGCGCAGGGCCTTGTCCGCACTTCCTTGGGTGAGTCCCGCCAGGCAGGTGCTCAAACCGCAAAGGAGGTAGATGATTAACACAAGGCCCCGCTCCCACCAGGGGGCTGAGTCCCAACAGGGGGCTGAGCATCCCAGGCTTGCAATGTGTGAATGAATGAATGAATAAATGAATGAATATCTAAACCTCAAAGGGAAGCCACAGGCATCATCCCTTAGGGCACCTCCCGGGGCCCCCACCGAGTCAGGGTCTGGCATCCCCTGGGCAGGGGTCTCCCCGAGAGCACCAGCCTGGCCCTGACGTTCATTCTGGGAGCCCAGCACTCTACAGGGAGGACGTGATTCATCCCACCGGGAGAGGAAGGAAGTCAGCCCTCAGATCTGGCACCAGATTTAACTCCTCTCCTCCACGCACCTCCCCTCAAACACACACCACTCAGATCTGGCACCAGATTTAACTCCTCTCCTCCACGCACCTCCCCTCAAACACACACACGCACACGCACACGCACACACACCATCTCTCCACCTGGCTGGGTGAGGAGCCCAGCTCAGCAGTCGGGGTGGGGGATGGAGGCATCAGCAGTCACTGCTCAGCTCTCTCCTGGAAGGAGCACCCAGGACTCTCAAAACACAGAAAATCCTCAACAGAAAGGCAGTAATTCAGAAAAACTCCTCCCTCTCCCCCTCCCCCTCAGTCTTTCCCTGTCCCTCCCTCCCTCCCTTCCTCCCTCTGCACTGAGACAAAGAGGCAACCAAAGAAACAGGCGCGCCCAACCTGCTGGCTCAGTGGTTGAGCCTTGATCTATGAACCAGGAGGTCAAGGTTCGATGCCTGGTCAGGGCACATGCCTGGGTTGTGGGCTCTGTCCCCGGTGGGGGGCTTGATGATTCTCTCCCATCGTTGGTGTTTCTATCTCTCTCCCTCTCCTTTCCTCTCTGAAATCAATAAAGATATATATATTTTCCAGCACTGAGACAAAGAAGGAACTAAACAAACAAGAGACAGCAGGAAATAAGGACCTGGGAACTTCATATCCAGCTAATCAGCTGGTCTCTCAGGAGGATATTAGCGTCCTCAATACCTGGGGGACGGCACCTCATTTAGGTTTTAATTCCCAGTCGGGGGAAGGGGGTTGACATGCTCACACTTCGGGATGTTTTCGGCTGTACAGATAGGGGTTTTTATTTCCCGAGATGACAGTTCTTTTCCATGGAGATGGCATATACATCCCCAAAGTCAGAGAACTCAGCTCCAGAACAGCTGGCATGAGCCTGCTTTCCTCTGAGTCTCAGGCCCCGTTTCATCCCAGCCTCCGGAATGCTCTGGGTGAAGAGGGCCGTGTGTGCCGCTCTGTGCCGGCTCTTTCTCCTCTGGGCCCCGTTATGAACGGGCAGGGTCGCAGCAGCTCACAGACGGTAAGTGTTAACTCCACACGCACTACGTGGCTGCCTTCAGCCGGTCCCATAGCTAACCTTCCCTGGGCTGGGCACATAACCTGGCGCAGGCAGGTGCAAGATCAATGCTCCCTGAAGGTGGACCTTACAGGTCCAAGGCCCTTCACCTCCAGGTGCATCACGTGATCGTAAGACAGAAGACTCCAGCCAGGGCCCCGAGCGCTCTTCCTCCTCGCTGTGTGCTCCGGGGAAACCTGCTCAACCTCTCTGGGCCTCCCTTTCCTCAGGGGACAGTAGTACTGCCCTACCTACCTGCCAGAGCCCTGGAGAGTAAGGAGCCCCAGGGGAGTACATGCGCTTGGGGGTACACCTTAAGGCATGTGCACTGTTAGTCTTTGCCATGTCCCCTCCTGGTCTATAGTTAGAATGACCTTTTCCCAAAAGGGAGCCCCTGCTTAAATCCCCCAGAAGCGCTTAGAATGAAATCCATCCCCTCTCCCTGGCTCTGTGCCCCAGCCCCCTTCTCTCCGCCCTCAGCTCCCACTGCTGATCTTGCTCACTAGCCTCTCCTGCACTCCCGCCATGCTGTTCCCTCTGCCTGGAAGGACTCTTACCCCCCCCCCCCCCACACACACACAAACATCCTTTAGGTCTCAGCTTTCATGGCCCTTCCCAGTGTAGTGGGTTGAATGATGTCCCCCTGAACGTCACGACCACCTGGACTCTGGGAATGTGACCTCCTTCGGTCTTTGCAGATGTAATTAATTAGGTCTCGGTGAGGTCTCACGGGGTTAGGGTGGGCCTTCATCCAAGGACCGGTGTCTCAGGAGAAAAGGAGAAGATGCAGAGATGCACAACCAAGCTGAGCAACGGCAGGGCTGCCAGGAGCTCCCAGGAGCTGGGAGAGAGAACGGAAGGGCTCTCCCCATCAGCCTTCAGGGGCGTGTGGCCTGCTGACGCCCCGATCGTGGACTTTTAGCCGACCCTGAGAGGATAAATGCGTGCTGTCCTGCGCCACCCAGATTGTTTCCTCAGAAAAGCCCGGGCCCACCCACCAGCTAAAGTGCAACCTCCAGGCTTTCTTCAAAGCCTCCTGCTCCCCGCACTGAAATGCCCGCATCCCCTCTAGGCACAAACTCCCAGCGAGAAGGGGTCCCCGCCATGGGCTCCCTGCAGCAGCCAGCTCAGAGCCTGGCTCACAGCAGGCATCCACTGCAAGTTTCCAAATGAATTCATTTGACAGATGCACCAGCAGGAAGAGGCAGGTACCAGCGCCCAGACCTCTGGCTTCCACGTGGGCGATCTGGGGAGCCGGATGCTGATTGATGCCCACCCTGCAAGCATGTGGCCCCTGCAGGTGAGCCTCCTTTTCCCTCCTGGCTCCCAGCTGCCAGGCCCGTGGCCTCTGGGCTCTGCGCCTGACCAAGAGCCTGACCTTGGCAGAGACCAGTCTGGGCTCAATGAACCTATTAGATAAAGTCTCTTCACTCCTCTGAGGTTCTGGGGCCGCTGTGGGGCGAGGGATGCCCTGGACTTGGGTTACCCGACACCCCCCGGGGCCATTCCAGCCATGGCCCTGCCCAGGGGACCACTCTCCCTCTCACCCCACACCCCTGGCTCCTCCCTCACACACCCTCTTGCCTGACTCTGCATTTACGAAGGCACACAGTCCATGGGCTGGGCGTTAAATAGCACTGACTCATGGGAGACAAGTTGTTCCAGGGGAATCTCCCCTGGCTGCCAGCCTCTCCTTAACACCTCTGCAAGGCCTGCTAATCTCCCCTTTTTAACCAAGTGAGAGCAAGGCCTCGGGCTGTAGGGACTGCAGCATTTATTTGGCTGGAAAATGATGACAGGGTTTGGTTTCCTTGGTTTGTATTTTTTAAGGAGATTTCTACTTATGGCCACAGAGAGGAAGGGAGAGAGATAGAGAGAGTTAGAAACATCGATGAGAGAGAAACATCGATCAGCTGCCTCTTGCACATCACCGGTTTGGCTCAGTGGATAGAGCGTCAGCCTGCGGACTCAAGGGGTCCCGGGTTCGATTCTGGTCAAGGGCGTGTACCTTGGTTGTGGGCACATCCCCAGTGGGGAGTGTGCAGGAGGCAGCTGATCGATGTTTCTCTCTCATTGATGTTTCTAACTCTCTATCCCTCTCCCTTCCTCTCTGTAAAAAATCAATAAAATATATTTTTTTTTAAAAAAAGAAAGAAAGAAAATATTAGGTGAGTAATAACACAGGAGGTATATAGACCTGGCAAAATCAGCAAGATAATGTGTGAATGACAGAGCTTGGGCATTCACTCTTTCATTCATTCACTCACTCACTCACTCACTCTCTAGCTAAGAGGCAGTCAGTCAGTCATACGCCAGGTTCATACACCGGGTAGTTCTATGATAAATTCCTTCGCTTTCCCCAGAATTGAGTAATATGTTACATGGCCTAATATGTTATATGGGCAGGCCTCTTGGCCCAGGTGCCCCTCAGAATCACCTGGGGAGATTTTTTCCTTTTTTTTTTAAGGATTTTTTAACCTTCAGTTTACCTATTTTATATGTTTTTATGGATTTTTTTAGAGAGAGAGGAAGGGAGAGGGAGAGAGAGAAACATCGATGTGAGAGAGCAACATCAATTGGTTGCCTCCTGTATGCACCCCAACCGGGAATGGAACCTGCAACCTGGGCATGTGCCCTGACTGGGAATCGAACCGGCAACCTTTTGGTGCATGGGATGACGTTCAACCAACAGAGCCACACCAGCCAGGGCAAGAGATTTCTTTTTTTAATACCGATGCTCAGACCCCGCCCCACACCCAGTGAGTCTGAGCCTCCAGGGGGTGGTCCCAGCACCTGCATTTTCTTAAAGATCCCGGGGCGGGTTCTTCTGAGCAGCCAAGTCCCAGGTGCTCAGCTGCTGCCGCTTCCCCCAATGAGCGGGGAGCTGGGTCCCTGGTGTGCAGAGAGCATCCTGGGAGAACTAGACGCAGGCCTTCTGCGTTTTCCCACCAAACACACATGCCAGGGCGAGCCCTGGGCCAGTGAGAAGTGGCTCGTTAGCATTTCCTCGGCGTCTAACCCAGGCCAGCTCTCTGAGAAAGTTCACGGTCGGGTGGGGCAGGCCGAGGTCGTTCCAGAAAACACATCGTGATGCAACAGACGTCCTAACGGTAACCGAGGCCCCACAGATACAGATCCTAAGACTCTCCCATTAGAATGAGGCGCCAGCCACTCCTATTAGGACGGCTGGTATCAGAAACCAGAACATAACAAGTGGTGTCGGCTGAGTGGAGGTGCGGAGCCCTGGGGCACTGCCGGGGGGGATGCCAAATGGTGCAGCCGCTGTGGGAAACAGTCCGGAGGCCCCCCAAATAACTAGAAATAGAATCATATCATCCAGCAGTTCTAGGGTATAGACCCCAAAGAACTGAAACCAGAGATATCGGCACACCCGTGTCCACAGGGGCATTGTTCACAAGAGCTAAAACGTGAAAGCAACCCGGGTCCATTGACAGAGAAATGGATCAACAAAACTCGCTGGCAGTGCCCTGGGCAGTCCCGGGTCTGCCTCTTGCTTCAACAGTGTTTGCACGGAACAGACCCAGGGACGCCCATCCTTCCAGCCTCCGACCACTCTATCTCCTGCGTCTTATCCAGTCACCAGTTTCATAACCTCCTCTGGGACCAGCCAACACACTGTGGGGTTTTTTTTTTTCAACCTTAACTCCTTATTGCCCAACAACCATGAGCTCCCAATTTCGTCAGAATTACTCCACCGAGGTGGAGGCTTCGGTCAACCGCCTGGCCAAGCTGCCTCTGCGGCCCCCCACACCTACCTCTCTCTGGGCTTCCATTTTGACCTTGAAGATGTGGCTCTCGAGGGCCTGGGCCGCTTCTCCTGCGAGTTGGCAGAGAAGAAGTGCGAGGGCGCCGAGCGTCTCTTAAAGATGCAAACCCAGCGTGGCGGCCGCATTCTCTTCCAGGACGTGCTGAGGCCTCCCCAAGGTGAGTGGGCAAAACTCAGGACCATGGAAGCCGCCCTGGCCTTGGAGAGGAACCTGAACCAGGCCCTTGTGGAGCTGCGGGCCCTGGGTTCTACCCGAGCAGACCCCCATCTCTGCGACTTCCTGGAGAACCACTTCCAGGGTGAGAAGGTGAAACGCATCGAGAAGCTGGGCGACACCTGACTCACATCGGCAGGCTGGCTGGTCCCCAGGCTGGGCTGGCCTGGGTTAGTATCTCTTCGAAAGGCTCAACCTCCAGCAGGACTAGGAGCCCGTGGAGCCCAGAGGCCTTTGAGGGCCACTCTGCATCCCCTGGTGTCTGGCTTTTACCTGAACCTCT
>NW_005871277.1:1870671-1872086 GCF_000147115.1 Myotis lucifugus | reverse complement strand
ACCACCCTGAAGCCCTCTCCCATGCATTGGACCACATGACACAATAAAACCTTTTGCAGAAAAAAAAAAAAGTACTATCTCCATTCAATGGACTATTACTCAGCCTTAAAAAGCAAGACAATTCTGACAGGTGCTACAGTATCGATAATATCATGCTAAGTGAAATAAGCCAATCAGAAGAAGACAAATACTGGATGATTCTCCTTATGCGAGGTATGTAAAGTAGTCAAATGCATAGAGAAAGAACTTGGAATGGTGGTTGCCAGGGGCTGGGGGGAGGGGAATGGGGAGTTAGTGTTTAATGGGGTCGGAGTTTCAGTTTTGCAAGATGAAAAAATTTCTGGAGACGGGGTGGTGGTGACCATAGCCCAACAATGTGAAGGTACTTAATGCCACTTTTTTTACATTTAAAAATAGTGAAGATGCCAAAACCGGTTTGGCTCAGTGGATAGAGCGTCGGCCTGCAGACTGAGAGGTCCCAGGTTCGATTCCGGTCGGGGGCATGTACCTTGGTTGCGGGCATATCCCCAGTAGGGGATGTGCAGGAGGCAGCTGATCGATGTTTCTCTCTCATCGATGTTTCTAACTCTCTATCTCTCTCCCTTCCTCTCTGTAAAAAATCAATAAAATATATTTTAAAAAAATAGTTAAGATGATAAATGTATATTTCACTACAATTTAAAAATAAATACTTTTTTTAAAAAAGGTAGGGCTTGGACCCAGCTGTCTGGTTCCTCTGTACCTCAGTTTTCTCATCTGCAAAATGGGTATGAAAATAATGATGCATGCCTCCTGGGACCATTGAGAGGATGAAATGAGTTACAAGGATGAAACCACGTGCTTGTTTAGCGGAGTGCCCGGTTCACAGAGGCTTTCAGTACGTTAACAGCTACGCCACGGGGCTGGTCACTACCATCCCCCACAGCCGGCTGGAGCTCTGAGTGTGAAGGACACGCACACAAATATGTGGGCCCACAGGGACGGGTTTTGGCCTTGTGGTTTGTTTAATGCCAGGTGCCACTGATGAGTAAGGAATGAAGACTTCCTACATGTAGGGAAGTGGAGAAATTAAACCCATTGAGGACAGAGGCCAATTCAGCAATAGTTACATGTCCCTGCTCAGAGCCAGGCCCAAGCGCCCTCTGCCCTCGGCTAGCTGGGCTTCAGCTCCCCCTGCTCCCCCTCCCCAGGCCCCTATGAATCTGAGGGTGAGAAGCCAGTCCATGGCCCCAACTATCAGTACATCAGGCCCTGGGCCTCACCCGAACCCCAGGGGCGGGGTGAAGGGAGGCAGGTGCCCCCAGGTGGCCACAGGTCAGAGGGTCCAGACACACGCAGGCCTTCTGTTCCTCGACCCACAGGCTCCAGGAGGCCAGACCTGGGAAATGTTCCCAGGGAAGTGGGGGTGGAACCTG
>NW_005871277.1:1865988-1869947 GCF_000147115.1 Myotis lucifugus | reverse complement strand
CGGGCGCCGGTGCAGACTGACCGGGCCGGTCGCCCGCAACCCTTCACCCCGGTGGATCATTTCTGACGACATTTTGAGGAGCTCCGTGGGCTGTTCGCCGATAGGAGTGACAGGTGGGTTGCTCGGCAATAGGAGTGAAGGTAGACAAAATAACCCGTGTCTGGTCTCGGAGGTGGTGCCGAAGGTGGTGCCTGGAAAGGAGGGCGGAGGGTACGAAGGCTGGAAGAAGGGGCGTCCCGGGGTCTGTTCCGTCCAAACACTGTTGAAGCAAGAGACACATCTGGGACGGCTGCGGCATTAGCCAAAAGGTCATCTTTTTCTTTTTGAAGAGAGAGGGTCAGGCCAAGGCGGGTGGAGAGAAGCGAGAATTAGGAGCAGGAATCCTGACATCTCGTCCCAGCTCAGGCTCAGCTCCCGGCTGGCTGTGTGACCTCGAAGGAAACACTCGTCCTCTCCAAGCCTTTTGTTCCCTCCCCTGGAAAGCAAAGCTTCCAAAGGAAAGGCACACAAATCCAGATCCAGACGGCCTTGTCAGGGCCGGGATCCAATGCCTGCCCCTGGGGACGGCTGCCTGCTGCACAGACAGGGAACGCGAATGTGAAGCAATCCTCCCCCGGGGCGGCCGCCCGGCTCAGCATCCCCAGCGGCGGCAGCGCCAAGGGCCTCGAGGCCCTGGCTCAGGAGAGGGAGAGGGAGCAGCAGGCTGTCAGGGGCCCTGGAGACAGGGATCCGTGACCGTGCTCAGGCCCCAGCCAAGCTGCTCACCCCGATAGCCAAGTCCCCCAGGGCAGGCCAAGCAGCGAGCCCACTCTGACTCCAGGGGAGTGTGGATGTAGCAGCACAACCATCCCCACGACTCAGCGAAGAAGCCAGAGCTCCCAACCTCCGCCAGTGAGTCAGCACTGTCATCGCCAAGGGCCCAGGGGCACCGAGGCCGGATGAAATGAGCGGGGACTTTGGATCCCAGCTCTGCCCGTCCTGCCTGCATTTCCTGACTCACAGCCCTCTCAGTTTTCTCATCTGCAAAAAGGGATCAATGCTGCCTACTGGGTGGGGCCACCCGGAGGACGTCCCCGGTGAAAGTACAATATTCCACCACGGTTGACCTACGAAGAGGGCACGTTCCCATTTTCAGCCACAGAGGTGGATGGGCGAGGCATCCAGCGTGAGGGCAGTAAACGCTGGTCAAAACTGAGCAGGACAGTGGGATTACTGCTCAGAGGAGGAGGGGGCAGTGGGAGCAGAGCGGAGGGATAAAAATCTCTCCTCTGTGTTAGCAGAACGATGTCTCATTTACAGGGCACAACGGGAACCGTCTTGCACACACACCCAACTATAACACCCACACAGCAAACAGTTCGCCTGCGGGTGGCCTATTGCTTTACAAGGTTAGGTTCCCGGTACAGCAGAACACGGGGTGTGTGATCCCCCGATACATACGCTGTAATTTTTTAAAAAAATATATTTTATTGATTTTTTACAGAGAGGAAGGGAGAGAGATAGAGAGTTAGAAACATCGATGAGAGAGAAACATCGATCAGCTGCCTCCTGCACATCTCCCACTGGGGATGTGCCCGCAACCCAGGTACATGCCCTTGACCGGAATCGAACCCGGGACCCTTGAGTCCGCAGGCCGACGCTCTATCCACTGAGCCAAACCGGTTTCGGCTTTATACGCTGTAATTTATGTGGTGCATATCCATGTGTATTAGAGCAAATGTAACCAGCACATGGAACATCTTGTGAGATGTTTGTTAAGTTTTGAAAAATGAGTCAAACGTGGTTCTCTCCACACAACGGAACATTATTCAGCCAGGAACAGGAATGGAATCCTGATACACATCACGGCACAGGTGAGCCTTGGGACATTATGAAAAGTGAAAGCAGTCAGTCACAAAAGGCCACATATCACTGTATGATCCTATTTATATAAAATGCCCAGAAAAACCCAGAGACAGAAAGTAGATGAGTGGTTACCGAGGACGGGCATAATTAGAGGAAATGAGGAAATGACGGCTAACGGGTACAGAATTCCCTTTTGTGGTCACAGAAATGTTCGAAAGCTGATTGTGGCGAAGGTTGCGGAACTCTGTGAATATACTAAAAACCACTGAATTGTACACTTTCCTAAAAGTGTGCCATTTTTCTTACTGAACGCATTTTCTATTGTACACTTCTGAAAGTGTGCAACTGTTTTATGGAAGTGTAATGGACACATGACATTATGTTAGCCTCGGGTGTCCAACGTCATGATTCCGTGTTTGTAAACATTGTGACATGACCGTGATCCTCAAGGTCGATCCCCGAAGGAGACGCACAGAGACCGACGCTCCCCATTTCGCAAGTCGGGTGGGCGAGGGGGCTGCTTCTGGTGCAGACGGCTCTGTGCAGCACCAGCAAAAATAAGACGAGTCAGCACCGCAGCTGCCTTTTCTTGATCACCTACTGTGTGCTGAGCGCTTCGTCCCACTCAAGTGTGAACTCACGGTTAATTAAACATACTCACAAGCAACGCGGAGTCAGACTGCAAGACAGGAGTATCAATAACGGCCACTCTAATGTACTATGAGGATTCAGCAAGACGGTGCCTAGCAAGGAGTTAGCACAGGGACTGCTCAGTGTTACTGTTATGAATAAGTGGTGGAGGAAGAGGAGGAGGGGGATTAGGAAGGGGAGGGGGCCCTGACTATGTACCTGGTTGTGTTGGAGCCTTTATATGTTGTGGCACAACCACCTTATCAGGTGAAACTTACTACGATTCGTCCCATTTTACAGACCAGGCAACTGAGGATGGATGAGGTCGTATCACTTACCCAGGGTCACAGAGCTAGTAAAGGGCAGCATCACTTCCCCCCGCCCCCATGGATGTCACCAACCCCACCTTCACTTCTGAAAACCGGGCTCCACGAGCCCCTTCCTCTCTCTGGCAAGTCCGGGTCCCCACTGGTGCCTGGATGACTTCCTAGTTTACAGACACTCTTCCCAGGTGTGGCTGAGCCTCCTGAAGCCACGGCTGCGGCCAGAAGGGGTGGAGGAAGGCTCCCCATGAGCTCATCTTACAGGGGCCACCTCCCGCCCGCTGGGTGCCAGCAGCGTTAACTTGGACAATGCCCAGGCCTCGGCGGAGACAGGAAGCATCCCTGAGGGATAAAGATCAGGCCTGGCCGGTGAGCGCCCACAGTGCTTGGTGTGGGCCCAACTACCTGACCAGCATCCCCATACTGAGCCAGCCCCGCCTCTGAAATGCCTGCCGGAGAGGGTAACCCGGGGTCCTCCCAACCTAATGTCCAACCCTGCCACACACCCCCCCCACCCCCGTTGTAAATTACAGAATCCCAGAAAGGGGCTCCTCGCGCAAGGCAAGAAAAAGCACACGTCCCTTAAAAACGCTAGTGAGAATGAAGCATGCGCTGTGGGCGGGGCACCTCTCTGAGCACTTCACGGACATGAACGCAGGCAACCCTCACAGCAACCTCATGTTACAAAGGAGAAACCGAGGCTCCGAGAGGGGAAGGGACCTGCCCAAGGTCACACGGCCAGGAGGTTACAGAGCCAGGATCTGGTTCCAAGCCACCTGAGAATAAAGCCCGCATTCCAAATCCCCAGATGCATTGCTGACACCTCTCAATCATATGCATGGCATGACTGACAGGTCTAAAAATCATATTCCAAAATATCAGCCCTGGTTATCTTTAAATACGGGTTCATAAGAGTTTTATCTCCCCCTTTATATTTACCTGGATGTCTAAATGCTGGGCAATGAAAATGTATTATCATGTGAATGTATTGTAATAAGGGATAAAAAGAGAATAAAATTATTAATTAGGAAAATGAAATGAGCCACCACGTGCCAGGCATGCAGGTGACAGCCGAGTAAACCAGAAGGGCCCACCAAGGTACAAGACCCTCACTGTGCTCCAGAGGGATGCGTGCGCACAGTGGGGGCTTTACCCAACATC
>NW_005871277.1:1861641-1863504 GCF_000147115.1 Myotis lucifugus | reverse complement strand
AAGCACCCTGTGTCCACCTTACAAACAGGCAAACTCACGGATGCTGAGAGAGGTGATGAGGCTGAGAGAGGTGATGAGGCTGAGAGAGGTGGTGGAAGGTCATATGACCCGTTGGGGCGGAGCTGGGATCTGGACCCCGGTCTGTCTCCTGTGCAGCCTCCCTTGGCCTCGCCCGCCATGGGCTCCCACTCCACAGGCTCCAGGTGCCACAGCCTGAGGAACTGTAAGCCACACCCAGAGCAAAAATCGTCATGGAGACGACCATCCCTCCCCTTCACATCTCATGTCACAGGCATGAAGCACCTCTTCACCCACGAACAGCAGTTCTGTCCGATAGAATGCATTATTCCCATTTTCCAGATGAGGAAACTGAGGCTCAGAGAGGCGAACCGCCTATTCCAGGTCATAAACTCAGACCAGGTCTTCTAACCCAGAGCCCTGTTCCGACGTGTCCCACACAAGTCACGAGCCACGACTCCCACCGCCACTCTGGGCAGACCCTCCTCCCCTGCATGGACCCATGCTGCCCCGTCAGAAACATGACTGTGGCAGGCTGTATTAACTGCTCAGAAAAAACATCCCGACTCCCTCTCTGCCTCCTCGATGCTGGGCATGGCTACGTGACTTGCTTTGGCCGACAGAATGAGGTCAGAAGTGACACCTTCCTAGTTCCAAGTGGAGGCATTCAGAGGCACTACGGGTTCCCGTTGGGCTCCCTGGCCGGCTGCTGCCTGTCAGCCTGGGTATCAAGACGAAGATACAAAGGGCAGACATGAACCCAAAGGCTGGAGTCCAGCCTGCCGGCCAACCCCAGCCACAACCCGCAGACCCACAACCATGAAACCAATGCTCGCTATTAAAGGCTGCTGCGATTTGGGAGATGTTTGTTACACACCGTTTACCATAGAAAAACCTGACTAATACACGGACCACATATCTCCAGAAGGAAGCATGTGGACTTGTGTATACATGGGCAAATATCTTCCAAGACACAGTCCCCAGCCAGTTGGATTAAAAACAAAGAGCCACAAAACCTGCTGCCTGGAGGATGGAGGAACTATAGCCTTCCCTACCACCACGCCAGAGGCTGTATCCCATGGCCACTGATAAGACACAGTCATCCACTGTAATGTACAAACAGGCTGGCTCTCTCTCTCTCTCTCTCTCTCTCTCTCACAGCCTGGGTGGGAGTGTGAAAGGTACAGCCACTCTGGAGGGAAACTGGGCAGGCTAGATCACCATTCTAAACAGGCTTTATCCCAGCCTGGGATAAAGTTCCCCATCCTGAAATCTGTCCTGCAATCGACCGCAGTGAGTGTGCAAAGACGCGGACAGGGAAGTTTATTGCAGTGCTGCGTGTCACAGCAAAAAACAACTCAATGTCAGCCAACGGGGGATCTGCTCAGTGAGGAACCGCACCTCACGCTTTGGAGCGTTGCTCAGCTTTCGGAAAGAGTGGGCCAAGTCAACACATTCTGAAATGGGAACGTGTCCAAATCTGTTTTTAACTTAAGTGCGAAATGTATTGTTTTATGGTTGCTGTTAAAAGGCTATGTCTGCATCTGCTGATTCATTTGTTTATTCCACCACGATTAACTGGAGGAAACAGCAGTGAATGAAGACAGACAGGGTTTCTGCCTTCTGGGAGTGTAAAGTCTGGAGGAGAAAGCGGCAACAATAAACAAGTCCACTAAGACCACCACAAACAACAAGGGTAGTAACAGCAATGCACACGCCTGAGCACTGGCCGTGTGCCAGGCCCCTCTCGTTTACTCCTCACCGCCCCCTCCGAGGCAGGATCCCTCATTATCCTCATTTACTGACAGGAGACTGGGGCTCAGAGAGGGTAAGCCACCTGGACAA
>NW_005871277.1:1856969-1860108 GCF_000147115.1 Myotis lucifugus | reverse complement strand
TTCCTGTTTGGGTATGTAGGGAGGGGCAGGGACGTGTAAAGAGAATTTTAGTGGCAGGTGGTCTAACTTATATTCATTCAACACATCCTTCATTCTGGGTATACCCATCAATACATAATTCTCCAAAGGAGCCATGCCTCTGCCTGTGCTGCTCTTTCTGCCTGGACTGTTCATTCTCCCCTCCTTGCCTCCTCCTTGAAAACTCAGCTCAAGTGTCACCTGTGGTCACCCCCTCTCCCCCCCACCCCCCCACACACATCCTGCCTGAAACACATCCTGATGCCAGACTGTCGTAATAGTCATGCTCATTGCTTAGTGAGCACAGACCAGTGCAGACACTGCCCGGCATTTCCATGCACTGGTTCACTGAACTCACATAACAAGCCCATCATGAGCCCATTTTACAGATGGAGAAGCCGAGTCTCAAAACAAGTACCATGCCCAAGACCACAGCCAGGAAGGGGCAGGGCCAGCATTTGGCTCCAAACCTCCCAGGTTGGCTCCCTCCTTTCCATGCCGGCTTTCTCCGGAAACTCCCCGGTTTATCCTTGTTTCTCCTCCCAGGCCCTAACGCCAACCTCAACCTCTTCTTCCCATAGCAAGCTCTCCAATAACTAAACCCTGAACCTCTTTCTCCCCACCCCCTCACCCCCAATCCTGAAGGCATAGGCCCCTCCTCCCATTATCACAACTGGCCCCTTCTAAACAATGGCTTCCTTTCACAAAGCCTTTACCCCTCCCTTAAGGATGTGACTGCCAGTGCCTTGAAGTACTTGTTGAATGGATGGATGAATGAATGAATGTTTAAAATATTCTTCAGGGGCTCTTTCTCTCAGCGGATCAGAGATGAAACAGGTGATGCTGACATGGGAGAAATGCTCAGGGCCAGACAGTGGGATCCTCCATTCTCTTACCAAGGTCAGCCCTGAACAAAAGCCAGCCCCCAGGACCTCCAAGGGGAACGAGGCCCTTCCAGCCTCAGAATCTGGGGTGAGGGCTGCACCCCCATCAAGAGCCAGCACAGCTGCCTCACTGGACTGGAGGGAAAGCTGATTACTTCACAGCTAGAATGTAATGCCAGGAGGACAGATTCTATATTGCCCTGGGCCATAGCACGTCTATAGTAACTGCCACATCATAGTAGGTGCTACACACACACACACACACACACACACACACACACACACGAAACATGTGCCCAGACACTGTACTGAAACCCGGCTCTTCTCTCCGGTAACTGCACCCTTGTCAAGCATGTACTAGTAAATCCTTTAAAAAGGATTCCTCCTAAAACCACCAGAACGGGAGCTGGTGTCTGCACAGCTCCCTCGGGAACTGTCCCCGGGCTGAGATGCCTGTGTCTGGGGGTGAATGCATGTTTGTCCTGGAGCCTCGATGGATCAGCAAAGGGAAAGCTGGGCCAAGGGAGAAGCCTTGTCCAAAGGCCCTGGTTACTGATTAGCCAAACCCCAGAGCTTCTCACTGCAAGGACTGGAGGAGGGCGGGGTGGGGTGGGTGGGGTGGTGGGGAGTCAGTCTTTCAACCCCTTTGGAAGAAAGACCAAGTTAAACATCTCTCTAACCCTGCAGTTTACAAAGGCAACAAGTTGGGTTCCCGGAGCCCTCCCTCGGATATTGTAGAGGAAGCACAGGGGATGGGATGTGGGAGAGAAGGGGACACAAATGAGGGCCCACTAGTATCTGTTCCATACCTATCATACCCACTAGTCTTTCCAGCGGAACAAGAGGAAGGGTTGTGATCCCCATCCTCACCTAATTTTGCTCAGAAGAGAGGCCTGAACTCAGAGAGGTTAAGAGTTTTGCCCAAGGTCACAAAGAAGCTGCGAAGAAAAAGCTCTTTCTTTGTGCAACAGGTACAAGCCCTTTCCTTTCCAAAAGGTAATGGCTGCTCCCGGCTAGAGGAACTTGTCCAGCGGCAAGAAGCATTGGGACACCTGGGCGAATCGCAGGGGTCGCACACCCCGCTCCGGGGCTCAGAGCAGGGTTTCAGGGCGCGGCGCCCCGGCTGGAGGAGAGTGTGTGCCAGGAGGGTGTGGAAAGGTCAGGCTTGGGTGGGGGTCAATGCGCCACTTCCTTTCCCCAGGGCCCCGCCTGCAGCCCCTGGCGGCGCCGCCAGAGGGGTGGGGACGGACGGAACCCGCCTGGGAGCTCGGGAGCCTGAGCCCTAAACCGATCAGGGTGCCTCAGCCCTGGGAAGGCGTTAGGAGCGGAGCGCAGGCCGAGCGGGGAGGGCGCGTCCAGAGCCCAGGCGCCCGCGGGCCCGGCGCGCAGTCTCTCCTCGGCCCCGGCTGCCCGCAGAATCCCTTTGCCCCCGGGGCTCCGCTTCGCTCGGCACCCCATTCCCCAGTGACCACCTCCGGGGTCACCAACCCGCACCGACGTCCAGATCTTAGCAGCTCCAGGCTGGGTACCCCGGATCTGCAGCGATCACCCAGCTCCCGACCACCAGATTTCCTCTTGGACCAGCGTGGGGGGAGTGAGGGGGGGGGGGGTACTAGCTTCTAGTCTCCAATCACCGTTCACCGTCACCCTCACGGTGGGACCGAGTGGAACCTCAGGCCGCCGGC
This sequence comes from Myotis lucifugus, assembly GCF_000147115.1. Taxonomy (NCBI): domain Eukaryota; kingdom Metazoa; phylum Chordata; class Mammalia; order Chiroptera; family Vespertilionidae; genus Myotis; species Myotis lucifugus. The sequence goes on along the minus strand of NW_005871277.1, from coordinate 1,857,521 downwards.
CCCCGACCCCTTCTGGGATCTTCAGCCGGGTGGCGCGGGACCTACCCGCGGGATCCACTCCCTAGTCTCGGGAAACAGATCTCCTCGGTCCCAAATCGGAATTGCCCCCTCCCCGCAGACCCGGAGCCCGGGGAGATCCACTGGGTCTCCCCGCCTCTTCCCCGGCCAACTTTGCCAACTTTTCTCCCGGGGCCTCAGCCGAGCAGAACTTAGTGGCCATCGCCGGCCGCAGCCTCCCCAGCCCCCTCGATGGCCCGGGACAGGGGGCATTTGGCCGGACCCCACCCCCCCGCGGCCGCCGCGCAACCTACCCTGGAGCCGCCGTCACCGCCGGCCCGCGGCGCGCCGCCACCTGCCCGCAGCCCACAGCACCTGCCTTCGCCGCCCGCGGCCCCGCGCAGCCTAGCCTGCTGGGGGCGGGGCTTCGGGCGGGGAAGCGCCCCCCGTCGTCATGGGAACCGCGGCGGGCGGCGCCTGCGCGGAGGGCCCCGGGGCGGAGCATGACTTTGCGGGACCCGCGCTGGCCCGCGAGCTCAAGGTCCTGAGGACTGG
>NW_005871277.1:1855202-1856259 GCF_000147115.1 Myotis lucifugus | reverse complement strand
GTTGAAGTGGGCGCTGAACGAGTGGCGCGCGCAGACAAGTTGAGAGGAATCGGTGGAGGTCGCTCTGAAATGGAAAATTCCTGTTTTGCTATCCTTTCCTCATTTCATCCCAGTTGGTCCTGTATTAAGCCCCCTCCTATATGCTGGGTGCTTGGGGACCATAGTGGTGAAGCAGCCTGGTGGAGTTTACAGACATGGTAAACAATAACTGCACAGATAAATTTAATTGCATTTATGACACGTGTTCCTAGGGAAACATCCGGAGCATGAGTAACCGAAGGTCCTAAAATCATCTGTACATTTTGTAAATCAGACAATAACGTTGGCGGCGGGGGTGGGGGGGGGGTGGGGAACATCACTGTGTGGCCTCAGGAGAATTGGCAGGGAGCTCTCTTACCTCGTGTGTGTATGGTGTGTGTGTGTAGAAAGGGAACGCCTGTTATAGGAGATACACCATATCCATTGTTTCACTGAATCTGCACAGCAATCCTTTTGAAGTTACAATCACCACCCCCCTTTTACAGCCTTGGTGAGCTTGAGGCTCCATGTCAGAATATTCTCCTTTAACATCTGGGTGTCTTGAGCACAGTGATCAATGGGACCCAACTCAATGGCTTTTAAATACGACTCCCACTCCCAGGGAGAAGTGTGTGTGGCAGGAGTCAGAGGACGGTCTGGTAGAATACCTGCTGCCTCTCCTCTGTCTTTCCTGGGAAAAATCTCAATCAACCAGAATGTGTGGGCTGAGGGTTCTGTTTAACTGAATGTTCCATGCCCCTCAACACCACATCCAACTTAGTCCTTCACCTTGGCATCTCCCGTCTATCCTAGAATTTAAGAATGGGAGCGAGAACATAGCCTCCCTACTGACATTACCTGCGGAAACCCCAAACCCAGATGTGTCCCCAGCCCTGACCAGCTTCATCACCACAACTCTAATCCCCCAAAAAAGCCCAGGCCCAGTATCAACTCTTCTACTCCTGTAAAGCTTTGAGGGGGATGAAACTACAACTCCCAGAGTCCTCCTGGCCCCAGAAGAGGCGGGATGTCCTGGCAA
>NW_005871277.1:1831134-1854889 GCF_000147115.1 Myotis lucifugus | reverse complement strand
TTCCTGTGTCCTCTCTCCCAGGCATGAGGCTGCCAGCCAGCACACACCCAGAGATTATACTCTGACCGAGGAGGTGTCAGGTTGTACATTGTTTCCAGAGCCGACACCCCACCCCCATTCCCAGTCCTGGCTTTTCTCTTCCTAATGAGAGAGGACAGTGCCACCCAGGGACTTTCCCAGAACCCCTTCTCTGCCATCTTCTACCCCCTCCTCCAGGAAGTCTGTCTTGATCTGGCTGTTCTCAGACTCTATGGCAGTTCTGTCCAATAGCACTTGTACAATGACAGCGATGTTTTTTGTCTGCGCTGTACGACACAGCGTAGCCACAGATGACTACTGAACATTTGATATGCGGCCAGTGCGACGGAGGAACTGAATTTTAAATTTCATGTTAATTTTAATTAATTTAAATATAAATAGGCGTATGTGGCTATGGTTCCCATATTGAACAGTAACCCACACACTCCTTGGCAAAGACCATATTCATGCGTTTTGGTCAGTGTATATTTATCCACTTTGTTTCTCCTATAATTTACCTGCTTCTTGATAATGACAGCCAATATAATCTTTGAAACATTTTCCCTCAAATCCTTCAGATCTTAGCTTTCACATCAACTCCTCTGAGAAGCCATCCCTACCATCCTTGACCACCATGCCTAGCCCTGAATCTTCTCAAGCACTGATAACACCACAGTATAATTGCCCAATTACTTCTCTGCCTCACTTTCTAGACTGTGAGCATCTTGGGAGCAGAGAGTAGCAGAGAACCTGAAACAGTTGACACTCAATAAATATTCTTGCAATTCAATGTTGAATAAATGTTTTCATATGATACAACCAGCACCTGGTTCACAGTAATGATACTAATGGAAGCTATCATTTATTGAACAATCCTACGATAGGTGCTCTATTATCTCCCTTTTGCAGATGAGGGATCTGGGGCTCAGAGAGGTTAAGTAAATTGCTCAGGGTCACACAGCCAGCATCTCTGTTTGAGTTCCCCCAGAAAACAGAGCCTGAGGCAAAACTTCTCAGCTAATGCTTTACTAGGGATGTAATCTGGACCCAACAGAAATGAAGGAAAGGGGACTGTGAGGCAGGGAAGGAGGAAAAACAAATACAAATCATGCCTTACGGAGCTGGCCACAGAGTCTCAAAAACACACATCCGGGAGTTCTGTCACTCAGGGTGTGTCTGCAGAAGCCACGGGAAGCACTGCAGGGAGGAAGGGCAAGCACTTCATCTGCAGCGTGTCCCATCTCCTGTCCCCTATTAGTCAGAGTTGAACCCAACTGCTCCTCACTCCTGGGTTGTGTCACCTGAGCCTTAGGGCAGCCAAAAGGGAAGGCAGTTTCTTCACCTGAGTCTGGGAGAAGAGGCCAAGAGGTCCTCCCCTCCCCTGCCAAGAATTCCGGTCAGGGCGGCTTGGGCGACAGCTGGGGATGCTGGGAGACTGGGCCATAACTCAGACCATGCCACTTCAGGCTGAGCTGGCCACGTGACTGCAACTGACCCAGGCCACCCACGGTGGGAGGCAAGCAGAGACCGCATGGCGTCCAGTGCCGCGGGGTGTCCAAAGGGTACAGCTGAGCACACCTGACAAGGTGCATCAGTCAAGCCTGCTACAGCGAGTAAACATCACAACAGCTCGGACTCAGTCCAAAGCCCTTGAACAAATATTAACTGGGAGGGAAAAAATGTATAAATAAATGACTGAACGAGTGGGAAAAATCCCTGGCAGTCACTTATTCCAAGTGTCCTCATTTTATAGGTGAAGAAACTGAGGCTGAGAGAGGCAGAGACGCCCTCACCAAGGTCACCCTAGTGTAGTGGCAGAGCTGGGACTTGAACCTCCATCTCATGGTTCCCTGAACCCTCCAACGGCTACGTGCTCATTTGTCAGGCCAGCATTTCTAGCATTACAGTGACACATCTGGTTTTCGCCTGCCCAGCATCCATCCTCCAACCTCTGCCACCAGCACCTCGGTTTTCCTCCTAGAAATCACCCCACCCCCACCTTTACTCCTTATAGTTCCAGGGGGGTGAATGAACCTCCTGACACCCTACCCTGTCCCCAATCTCCAGCCCTCAACACCAACCCTAGGGTAGATAGGATCTAAGTCTGGCCATCAGAACATCTCATTTCCCTGGCCACAGTGATTGGCTCCCGAGTGGGCACGTGACCTAACTTTGTCCAATGAGAGTTCATCACAATATTTGCTGCAACTATGTGCAGAGGAGCTTTTTTTTAATTTTCCCTCTGGGGTTGCTGAGCCTCAGAAGGTCAGCCTGGAGCCACCAGAAGCCAACACTGTAAGGGAGCATGTGCCCAAGAGTGAAGCCACCCCAGCAGAAAACAGCTGAGAGATGGAGAGAGAGCAAGGTTCTGAGCTGGTTGCTCCCCATGCCTAAAGCTGCACCGTAGCATTTTCAGTAGGCAGCCCAATACATTTCTACCGGAGCTAACTGGAGTTGTACTTGCATTGCGTACAGCAGAAAACAAGCCCAGCACCCGCTCTGCCAGTCTGACGCCGGATGCTGGGATACAGGCTTTTCAGATGCAGTGCCCATAACTTTCACAGCCTGCAGGGGAGATCCTCAGGACCCGGAGAAAGACGTAAATCTGTTGGCAGCACTAGAATGACCAAGGCAGGAAGGTAGAGGGCACAGTGGCAAGAAGGTCCACGCCTGAGGTTTAGCTGTGGCTCGGTAATCCCTGTTCACGCCTTCTCCACCCAGAAGCACCACACCCTCACCCGCTTTGATTTGGGGCTGGCGTTTCCCTCGTTGCCCAGCCCACCAGACGGCCCGGAGTGAAAGGCTGGTGACCGAAGGAAGTGGGAAGAAACATACACACCCCCCAGCTTATCACACACCTGGGCTCTGTTCGCCAACCTGAGTGTTTCCCTCAAAGGCAAGGAGACATCTTACGAGGTCACAGACTTAGTCTAACACTGGAGTCCGAGCAGAAGAGGCCACGGTAGAGGGGCTTGACCTGAAGCGCGGTGAGTCTGGAAGCAAGAGTGTTCTGAGGTCAGGGGGGAGGAGAGAGGGGAGTATTTCCCAGGGGCCATAATGCGCTTCGGGTCCGTGAGCCCTGGAAATTACATACACTATTGTGTGTGTGATGTGGTGTGTGTGTTATGTGATGTGGTGTGTGTGTGTGTGTGTGTGTGTGTGTGTATGTGTGTGTGTACACAAGCCTGCATGGGGAATGCATCCATAGTTTTAAATCATATTTTCAAAGAAATCCATCACATCTGAAAGGTTAGGTTGCTGGTGCAGGACTTGGCCATCCTTTCGGAGGTGGGTGTCTTAGTCTGTTCAGGCTGCTGGTAACAAAGTACCACAGACAGGACGGCTTGTAAACAACAGGAATCTATTTGTCATAGTTCTGGAGGCTGGGAAGCAAGTCCAAGATGAGACGTAGGCAGACTTGGTGTCTGGTAAGAGCCTACTTCCTGGTTCCTAATGGCCTCACAAGGAGGAAGGGGCAAGGGAGCTCTCTGAGGTCTTTTTTATAAGATACTAATCCCACAGGAGTGCACCACCCTCATGGTCTCATCACCTCCCAAAGGCCCACCTCCTACGGCCATCACCTTGGGGGTTAGAATTTCAACATATGAATTGGGTGGGGGGGGGGGCACACAAAGACTCACTGCATTGCAATGGGGAAACTGAGGCTCTGAGCCATTACACTGCATGAGACCCAGCTCACACAGCCAACTTGTACCAGAGCCTGGAACAGAACCAGAAATCCAGCTTACCCGGCTGTGCCACTGGGAGGAGACAAAGGGTGCAGGTTAAAGTCCTCCCCGGTCCGACTTGCCCATCTTCAGATCTCAGCCTGGACATCATGTGCTCCCGCTCCATGCTGCCCCCAACATGGCCCTGCACTTTCTCTCGGTGTGGGGCATGCCTTTTGCTTCTGTTAGTCAAAGGGCTGGTGAAATGCACACCTCAAACTTCACTTAGGCTACATCACACTCAGAAACCCGTCCCTCTCCTAGCAACCCTGCCTCCCCCATCTCAGTGATGGCAGTGCCCCTGTCCCAGGTGCCAAGGTCAAAAGCCCTGGGGGCATCGTGGTCACTCCATCAGCAATTCCGGCTGGCTTGACCCTTGACCTTCAACAAAGATCTAGACTCCATCCATCCGCTCCTTGCCCCGTCCTCCCTGTCCCTCCATCCCACCCAGCGGTGTCCCTCACCTGACTGTCTGAAGCTGCCTCCTGACTGCTTCTCCCTTGTCCTCCCTTCCACCTACTCTTCATCCAGCAGCAAGAGCGACCTTAAAACACAAGACAGGTCATGTCACTCCTCGGCTCAAGACCATCGGCAGACTCCCCAGCTCACTCAGAAGTCCAAGCCAACGATCTCCATTGCCAACGCGGCCCACCACTCACCCCCTTCCTCTTTCCTCCCAGTCACCCGGGCCTTTGCTTCCTCAAACATGCCAAGCACTCGCTCACCTCAGGGCCTTTGCACTGCTCCTTCCTCTGCCTGGAATATTCCTCCCCCACACGCCCACATGGCTGCCTCCCTCAGCTCTTGCTCGAAGGTCACCTTCTTTGAGGCTTCCATGACCATCCCCCATCGCTCAACATCCCTCTCTCTGCTTCATTTTTCTCTGGCACTTATTAACATCTGCCACCTTATTTGTTGACTTGTTTGTTTCTTACTGTCTTCCTCCCAAAAGTGCGAGCTCCGTGAGGACAGTAATTTTGCTAAATCCCCAGCACCTAGAATAGTTCCTGGGTGGATGGGTGGGAGGGTGGGGTGGATGGGTGGATGGAAGGACAGATGCGCCGTATTTGTTCTACCCTGTTTATTTGTCTAGCCCACAAAGCCCTAAGCTCCTGGAGGGCAGGGACTTATGTTCTGTTCACACTGTATCTGCGAGGGTCACACAGAGCTGGGCACGTGTACACTGAATAAATGATAAGCCCCTTCAGCTGACCAATGGGGATATGGAAGCCAGGATAAGAGAGGGACTTGGCCTGGGGACATAACAAGGCACTAGCAGCCACCTCTGGACTCCCAAATCCCAGCTCTCCCGCGCTGGCCGACGAGGGCTCCCCAGGGACTGTCCATGCTCCCTGGCCGCAGCAGTGGGAGGGGCAACTGCCCGGGCAGCCCCAGGAAACCACTGGGGTATTTGGCTTTTAATCTAACCCTTTAATATCGCTTTGGGCTTAGGGCCCAGAGTCAGGTGCCCGATTCCCGGGGTGAAAGTCCCTGGTCCGCCACTCTGGCGGGTGTAAAATCAGCCTTCATTTTGTCATCTGTAAAATGGGAACCAAGACAACAGGACTTAGCACCCAGCAGCCGTGCGGCTTAAATGAAACAAGATGCTCCACGTGTGTAGCACGGGGCTGGTGGGTGCTCCAGAAGCGCTGACCGCCACTGACAGTTACTGCTGAGCAGGAGGAGAAATTGCCCAGGCCCTTGCAAGCATCCCTCAGCTGGAGCCCAGCTCAGGGGAGCCTGGCCGGATGTGGTTGTGGGTTATAATGCCTCATTTAGCTTTCTGGGCACCTGGACAGTCAGCGTGATTTTCCCAGGTGACATTGAGCACATTATCTGGAGAACAAAACTCCTTTCAAGGTCAGAAACGCCCGGAGAGCCACCGGGACGGCCAAAGAGGCGAAATCACGGGCCTCGGTCCGCCTGGGCTCCCCGGCTTCCTGGCTGGAATTACACCCCTTGGGATCCTGCCAAACCCCAGGGAGAGTCCGGTTTTGGTGGAGGAGGGAAAAAAAAAATCCATCTTCCCTCATTCAAAGGGCCACCTCTCACTTGCTGGAGAGCAGCCATGAGGTTATTCTAATCCTGGGAATAAAAAGTCTAGGCAACATAACCTCGGCCTACCTACCTGACCAGGCTTCTCTCTCCTTCCCCCTGCAACACACACGTGATTTTATCCCTTTTGACCTTCACAGCAACCCCACCCCCATTTTCCAGAGAGGTGAGGGGACATCCCCAAGGTCACAGCACTGGACAGGGGAGGATGTGGTCTGTCTACAACATCACCTGCTCAGTGACGGAACCCAATGCCACCTGCCCCTTGGGGTTTCTAATCTGCTCTCACAGATGGAGAAACTGAGGCCCAGAGAAATGGGGCCACTTGCCCCAGTCACACAGCTGGGAAACGGCAGAGTGACTGGCCGGCATCCAAGCCCAGGGTTCCTGCCATGTGTAAAGTGCTGGCCAGGCTTTAGTGCCTAAAGTGAAACTAAGGTTGAAAAGGACGGGCCCTGGGAAGTCTGCGTAGATGCCCTTGGCTTGGCTGACAGCTCAGCTGCTTTTGACCTTGAGCGCCCTTGGGTAGGCTCAACCCTCTGGGCTCAGTTCTGGCCATCAATGACAGCGTGGGCATACCACCTTCCTTCTTCCTCTATTATTGTGTAGGTGAGACGTTATGTTGACTCACTTTTTCATTTAAATAAATTCCAATTGTAAATGGGCAATCACTTTTGTGCCAAAAACAAAAACAAAGCCATCACTACAAATACAAGGAAAATCCAGCTGCATCCCCACATCCCCGCTTGACTCTGCCGCCTGCTCGGGGCTCCCTGTCGTTGTGAAAGAGAGAGGGTGACAAATCAATGCCTGAGAGGAGTTTAAGACCCAACAGCTTCCACAGAGACTTAGTCTTAGATGTAGAGAGGGATGGAAGGAGAGCCGAGAACTAAGCAATTCCGGCATTCTATGACTGAGTGACTCTGAAGGTCCAGGTGCCATCTGAATATGTCCCCCAAGGACCACCGGAGGCACCGTGGCATCCACATTCCTCATTTGGAAAACTCTACAGCAGGTACTATAGAGGCCCTTGCAGCTCGAGGTTGTCACAAACTCTCTGTATTTGTTGATGTGTGTTGGAGGGGGCTGGGAGGAGGGTGGGGAGGGAAGGGTGTCATGCTCACCCCTTCAGGGAGGGGTGGAGGGGACTCTAAGGGGTGCTTGCTGGTTAGTGGTTGAAGTGGGGTCTCGCCTTCCCTTTGGAGCAGTTTGCACTCCACAATCGCACTCTCCCTGTCCTCATGGTTCACCCTCAGTTCTCCATCCATCGCTGGAGTCCTTCCCTTCCTTCCCCACCTTCCGCTCCTCTTCTCTCTCGGATCTAGCCATGGGGACACAAACTTGGGGAAGAGGAGTGGTAGGGATATGGCTGGGGGAAGAAGGGGTGTTTCTATAAATCAGGGGCAGGAGTACTGGCTTCTATTTCCAGTTCTCCCCTGATGTGTCAGGGGATCTTGGGCAAGTCACATAACCTCTCTGGGTCTCCATGTGGTTTTCTAAAATAATGCCACTTACTTAAATGAAAGATACCTGCAAAAATACCTCTGAACAAAAAGATATACATTAGATAATTAAAGCGGTCACTGATTGGCAGGGGTTAATGGGCAGGGTGTTGCTAGAAACACAGCATGTTTGTGTGACTTAGAAAAGGTGACTCCTCTGGGCAGATAGAAACAGTCCTTTTGGACAGTGCAAGGCTTGATGGGCAGAGAGAATGAATGAATGAACGAATGAAAGAATGAATGAATGGAACTGAGGGGGCCTTACATGGAGCAGTGATGATGACATGCAGTGCAGGGTGGGATTATTCAAAGGTCTAAGCACTAACATTTATTTGGAGATTTGGGGTCCCTGCTTCCAGGACTTGTTGGGACAAACCACTTCTCCACACCAGTTGTTAGCATCTCCCATTGCATCGTGAGGTCGAACGGAGTCGGATGACCTGGGGTATGAACATAGAACCACATCCCTAGCTTGGGGGGGGTGGGGTGGGGGGGGCACCTTTAAAAGCCCCGTTCCTCTCCTTGCCCCACAGTCTCCACACTAATCTTGCTCGTTGACCCCCAGGTCACTGACACGCCACGATGGTGGGCAGCGTGTGGGTTGCTCTGGGACTCTCCCTGACCTGCATCTCGGCCCTCAGCCTCCTCTCCCCTGCCTGGTTCCAGACGCCCACCTTCTCCTTTGGCGTCCTCTCCTACTGCTCCTGGCCTCAGGGTGACAGCTGGAACCAGAGCTGTGGGATCTTCAGGTCCCTGGATGACATTCCGGACTTTGCCTGGAAGGTGAGTCCTCTGCTCATCAATTCACTGGGACCTGGGACCTGGGGTATGAGGGAAGGGGGACTGTCAAACCCACGGGCGCGAAACAAAGCTGCACCACCACCACCAGCCCTGACCTGAGCCTCTGACTCGGGGGGTGGGGGTGGCCGGGGTGGGGGGAGGGCTGGGTCTGGCTATTTGCATTTTAGCAAACACCCAGGATGATTCTAAAAGCAGCTGTCAGCCCATATAGCACCTTTGTACAAATTAAGACAAGGGGCCCCTTCTTTAGGACACTAAACTGCCATCTGCTGGAGAATTACTGTAATCAATATGCAAATCTATGATCCCCGTGCGTCTGAGTTGTGCCTTGTACAACCTGCACACGCCTACCTGGCCACCCTCTACGCACTGCTGGGTTGGAAAACCACAGCCAAGGTGTTGGAAGTCTCAGGTATGAGGCACATAACCAAATTCAACAATGGGGGCAGTGGGCCAGGACTCCCAGTCCAGTACCTGTAAGGAAAATTATACAGCCTTCAAAACCGGTAACGACAAAGGTGATCCGCCGTATAGCAGGTAGTCAGTATAGGTCGGGTGTGGTGGTTGTACACCCAGATCTTAATCCTGGCTCTACTACTTAATTAGCCGTGTGCCCATTGGCCAATGACCCTACCTCCTTGGCCCTCAGTTTGCTGACGTGTAAAATGGGGATAAGAGCACAGACCTCTTGGGGTTTCCAGGACTCAGTAGCAGGTCAATATGCAGGGGAACATCCTCCTGCCCCCACCCAGTCAACACCCTGCCCCCTCCTCTCTCCTCCTGGCAGGTCTCAGCTGCGCTTCTCCTGGGAGGCTGGCTCCTGGTGGCCTTCCATGCAATTCTCCTCCTGTCCTGGGTCCTGGCCCCCAAAGAGCTGTGCCCAAGGAGGGGCAGTGGCAAAATGCGGGGGGTGCAGGCAGCTGCAGGTAAACCCACTGTCACATAGTAAGCAGCCCAGACATGTTGTGGAATGAATGATGAATGAAAGGGAAAAACCTGTCAGCAGTCTGCCCTCCTGGGTCAAATCTCAGAGATAAGCCCTAGGAGTGAGAGTAGATTCTTCCTGGTCCTTTAGCAAGCCAGAAATGGTCAGGGGCGGGGGCGGAGGGGATGCTATCCTTAACAGCACCCTCTCCTGCCCTGAGCTAATCTCAGTCCTAATGGTCGGTCCCCCTTTATTTCTCTCTTATCCATTCACTTTGCATCATCTCTACCTGGACCACCACACACAGCTGGGCAGCACGGGTACTGCACAGGGTGCCAGCGGAGGGCTGACAGACGCTGAAATCTAGCCTACGCTCCACTTGCTAAGCTGCGAGACTGCAGGGTTGCATCTGCCCTGAACAGTTGCTTTTCCCTGACTCACACTTAGTCTCTGTAATGCGCTAGCCCAGGCCTTGATGGTAATCATACCCAATTAATTCTCCACCATCTTTCATCTGCAGTAGAACAATAACCACCTCATGGACCCCTCTGCTGCCTGCCACCTTAGAAGGTTTGCCACACACTGGCCAAATGGGTCCTGTTAAAACTGACATCAGATCCTGCCACCAGACAGGCTCATCCACCCTTCATTGACTTCCTGTCTCACGGAGTAAAATCCAAACTCCTTATGGTGGCCTATGAGGCTCCACCTGATCAACCCCCCATTCTCTTACCAACCTCACCTCTGGCCCCCTCTGCCAGGCTCCACGTGCTCCAGCCACCCCGGCCTGCCTTCTGTTGCTCATATACACCCAGCCTGTTCCCGCTGCGTGGACTCCTGTTCTCACATCTTCACTTATCTTGCTTCCCTACTTCATTAAGGGCTCTGTCTCAGCGAGGTCCTCCATGGCCTCCAGGTAGGAGCTCCCCTCTCCTTAGATTCTCCTGCTTGTCTTGCTTTGTATTTTGCACAGCACTTACTACCTGAAATCTCTTATCTGCTTTCCTGATTACCGTCCAGTTCTCTCCACTGGAACATCAGTCCCATTAGGGTGAGGATATGTCTATCTTAATATCACCAGCATCTACCACGGTGCTTTGCACATAACAGATGCTCAATGGTTGGAGATACAGTCCTTGTCCCAGGCTTGCACAGTGGCTGGTGAGGATGGGGTACATCAGGCATGTACAACTAATAGATATTTGGCACAACGGGGGTAAGCACAGGGTGCAAAGAAAAATTCCAGGACGGTGAAGGATGTTAAAGAAGGTGTCCTGGAGGAGGCATCACCTGAGCTGAGTCTGGAAGGACAAGTGGGAGTTGGTCAAATGTAGAAAGGCATTTCATGTAATGGAACATCAGGGACAAAGGCACGGAGACAAGAGAGCAGGGGTGTGCAGGGAACTGCAAGGAGACTGGTGTGGCTGAGGAGCAGCAAGCGAGGCTGAGGGTTCACCTGATTCTCCCGCACTGGGAGTGCCCAACGTGAGGAGGTGTCTGGCCCATTTCCTTAGCATCATCAGTGCCCACAACAGCACCTCTAACAATTGTGGTGAATGAATGGGTGGACTGGTGAATGAATGAATGAATGAATGGGTGGGAGGGTAAGTGGATGGATGAATTGATAAGTGGACAATGGATGTCTTAGTAGATGAATGGATAAGGATGAATGGGTAGATTGGAATATGAATGGAAGGTGGAGATGGATGGATGGATGGATGGATAGATGGATGGATGGACGGATGCGGGGGGCAGGTGGATAGATGTTTGGATGAGTGAATGGATAGGCAGATAGAGGGATGGAGAGAATGAATGAGAATATGGTTGAATGGATGGCTGAGTAGATGGACAAATGGGCACAAGGATAGTTGAGTGATGGGTGGATAAAAGGAAAGATGTGCTATTATGATATTAACTTTGCATGGTGACAGACCGTTACTAGACTTATTGTGGTGATCACATCGTAAGGTATATAAATGTCAAATCACTCTGTTTCAGTTGTACAACTGAAACTAATATTATATTGAATGCCAACTATACTTTAATAAAAAATTTTAGGGCTAGACAGGCTGATAAATTAGTGAATGAATGGATGAATGGGTGGATGGATGGATGGACGGACGAGTGGACAGGAGGGTGGATTAGTGAGGGAGTCAGGAAAGGTTAGCCCAGAGGCCCTGACACACTGGCTTTCTTCTTTGCTGTCTCCAGCCACCACCACTGTTTTGGGCCTGCTGGCTTTCCCTATCGGCCTGGCCTCCCCATTTGCCAAGGAGGCCTGTGGAGCCTCCTCTGTGTACCGCAGTGGACAGTGCCAGCTGGGCTGGGGCTATGTGACTGCCATCCTCAATGCAGTCCTGGCCAGCATCCTGGCCGTCATCAGGTGGCCCCGCACGACCAAAGTACAGGGGAGGACCATCCGCTTCTCCAGCGACACTGGGAAAATCATCCTTATGCCAGAAGGGAGGAAATAACATTTTCTCAGGAGTGAAAAGAGCCCATTTTACAGCTATACGAAATCACCACGTACCTAGGTTCAAATGCCACCTCTACTGCTTCCTTATGACCTCAGGCAAGCCACTTCACCTCTCTGGACCTCACTGTATTTTTCTGTAAAATGGAGGTGTGTGAAATATTGCCGACCTTATCCGGTTGTTATGATGGGAACTCGGGGAAACTGGGGTCATAACCAAGAAATCATCCCCACCTGGGGACGACTCTTGTGCATGGACCTTGGGGTACATGGTACACTGTTTGCAAAATGGCCTCAATGATTTCCCCACCTGTATCCACAGCCCTTTTTTAAATATATATTTATTGATTTCAGAGAGGAAGGGAGAGGGAGAGCTAGAAGCATCGATGATGAGAGAATCACTTATCAGCTGCCTCCTGCATGCCCCAAACTGGGGATTGAGCCCGCAACCTGGGCATGTGCCCTGACCATGACCTCCTGGTTCATAGGTTGATGCTCAACCACTGAGCCGTGCCAGTCAGGCTCACACCCCTTTTCAATGTCACTTTCCAAAGCCTCCCATGGAGTGGTGGAGTCTACTTCCCCATTCTCTGAGTCTGAGCTCAGCCATGTGACTTACTCTGACCAAGAGAATATGGTAGAAATGACCTGATGCCCATCTTGAGCCTTGCACACTTCTGCTCACCGTCTTGGAAATGCCGTCATGGCCATGTAAACAAGCCTGAGCGAGCCAGCTGGAGGACCTGAGACACAGGGCCCCGCTGCCCCACTGTCCTGGCCAACAGCCAGCCCAGCTGCCCAGCTGATCACAGACACATGAAGTCCATCTGAGACCAGAAGAACCTCCCAGCTGAACACAGCCCACATTGCTGACAGAGTCACCAGCTAAATAAATGTCTACTTTAAACCACTAGTCTTGGGGTGGTCTGTTCTGCAGCATTACTTGTGGGAACAGCTAAGAGACAAGGATGCGAAGTGATTCACCCGCCTTGAACTTGTGTGTCCACCGGGGATGTGAGCCACTGCGGCGGAAGGACGGAGTCTTCAGAAACAAACATTTCCTTCAAATTAAAAAAAAAAAATTCCCCCAAACACAGAAACAAAATCAACTCAGATTCACACACCTCTTGGTTTATATATGTTTTCTCTCTATATAGACACAACTCTTCAGTAAACAGTTACAAGATGTGCTGGTAACACTGAGAAAGGAGGGCACGCAGCAGACAGAACGACTCCCACACACTCAACTCTAGGACACGACGACGACGCGGCTCACGGACACCTGAAGAAGCAGAGAGCTGAACAGAGAGCAGTTAGTCCAAGCCACAACCACGACGTGTCCCAGGACACCATGAGAGAAGGCAGAGAGGAAATCTTGTGCTGTGCTGTGTGACTACTCTGTCAAAAAATAAGAAAGAACCAGAGGGTCTAGGCCCTGGGTTGTGCTAACGAAACATCCCCTGCTATGAGCAGCTATGTGGCAGAATGCACTTTTCTCGGAAGGGGACTTTCACACAGTTTTCCCATCCAAGGAAATTGGGGGACCAGGGTGAGAGGATGATCGCTCTTCGGAAGCAAGGGCCCTCTGGGCCTTGTCTGTCCCTCCCAGGACGCCCCACTAGGGGAAGGTGGGGACTCAGATGCAGTTGGAGGCGCTGTGACCGAGGGAAGAGCTTCCCCAGCACGCAGGGCAGGGGCTTCTCCGGTCCTGATTTGCTCAGGGTGGGAGGAGTAAGCACCCCGTGTCAATGCTTCAGTGTGTTACGTGTCTCCTGCCATCTCCAAAACCCGACCTGCCATTCCTGGGAAGAGCAGTTCCCCGGCTCTGCTGCCCCCGATTCTGGTGCATTATCAGAACGGAGTGGGCAGGACCACTTTCCTGGAGGACGGGTGGGCAGCTGAGCCACCGAACTCAGGATCTGTTTGTGGACTGGTGACCCTTTGAGAGAAGACGTGGCGGGGACCATTTCCTGACGGAGCCACCGTGGAAAACACACACATCACCCTGGCTTCCCTCCGTCTTCCTCTTCCTTCGTCCTGAGTGAGCAAGGGCACTTGGGGAACAGCTGCACCAACACACACATTCCGAGCTCCTGGAGCACCAGACCCCACGTGTGGAAGGAGAGGCAGTCTTTCCTGGGGGGACCACAGGGCGCTCTGGGTGAAACCCAGAAGAGCCCCGGACTGTCTCCCACCTGCAGACACTTCTGGGATCCCACTGCCCCGCAGGGAGACTCCCTTCTTGAAAAGAAGTCTCTCCCAGAGTCAGGTGGAGGAGAAAAATGAGAGAACACAGCAAACGGAATCTCACCCCTCAAGGGGAGACGTGTGAGGCCTCCTGCGTGCCTTTCCTAAATGGGAGGGGGCCTCAGGACACAGGCAGCTTAGGTAGAAAGAGAACCGGTTGGGAGATTCACTGGTAGCCCCTCCTCTAAGCCGTGGGGACATTTGGCAATATCTGGGGACATTCTGGGTTGTCACAATGGGGTGGGGAGGAGGGTACTACTAGCATCTGGTGGGTAGAGGCCAGGGATGCTGCTCAACATCCTATAATGTGCAGAACACCCTCCCGCCCCCCCGCCCCAAAAGGATGACCCAGTCCAAATGTCAACAGTGCTAAGTGCAAAAACCTTGCGGCCAGCCGGTCTTCCAGGCTGTTCTGGAACATCTGCAAAGGCCCCTTCCAGAGTACAGAGGGCACCCCACAGACTCCTACACCAACGTCCAAAACAATCCCATCCAAGTCTCATCTGACAAGACAGTCTGGAGGGATGGGGAGAGAAGAACAGAGAAGACGTCTGGAGGCCTTGAACAAAGACGTTCCCTCCATCCACCGACAGTTCCCGCAAGGAGAAATCCCAGACACGGGCGATCTTTGGTCAAACAGGAAAACGTAAGGCTGAACTCAAGGGGCAAGCCCTCGACCCCACCTGCCCGACGGCCAAAGTCGGGCCAGTTTCTCTTTGCACAGAAGTCCATGCTCACAGACAGACACCAGGACCTCGCTCCCCAGGTGGCTGGGAGGAAAAGTGGGCACGACAGGCAGGTGGCAGCTTGGCTGGCGCTGCCTGAGTGAGGCGGCCCTCACTTGTTCTCAATCAGAGTCTGCACCTTGTACACGAGGTCCCGGGCCAGCTTCAGGATCTGCTTGGTGTTGTGTCGCTCGGCCATTTCTGAAAGAGCAGAAGGGGACAGCTCGTGAGCCTCCCTCTGTTTCCATCCTCGGGACACACTTCCAGCACCTGGAAGGGTCTCTGGGGTGTTCCCATCATTGTCCTCTGACTTCAGCCCCAGAGGGATCAGGAAGCAGAGACCGTGGGGAAGTCCTGAGGCACCTCTGGACCTCAGTTTCCTCGTCTGTAAAATGGGGATTGTAACAGTACCTGCTTCACTAGGTTACTGTGAGATCAAATGAGATGACGTTGGTTCAGTGCACGCTTAAAAATGTTAGGTCTTCCCATCCCCTGGGAACTTTAAGAAAGCAATGCTGGGCACACAGTAGATGCTTAGAAGTGTCAGGGGAAGGAAGCAAAAGAAGTGTCAGGGGAAGGAAGCAAAAGAAGGGGGAGGGAAAGATGGAAAGCAAAATAAAAAAATAAATAAGGTTATCAAGAGCCACACAAAATGGTGAAATCTTTAAGGCAGAATAATCATAAACTTGGACATATATCATAAGGAAGTCATTTAGCAGAGGAAAAAGGTAGTAAGACCCTGGTTCCCGAACTGGGTGCCGAGGTACCTGAGAGCACCACTGTGAACCCAGAAAAATTTAGAGGGAAACGCCGCAATAGGCCACATCTATTGAACACGAGAGTGAGTGAGTTCACTAACTATATTGTATTCCTGTCCATGATTTTATAGCTTTGCACAGCTAGGTTTTCAGAAAGCGGATGAAAATCACATGGCACAGGGAGTGAAGGTGGTGGTGTCAACCAAATTCCAAGGCTTGAGAAGGCGGGCCAAGCCCAGCGGGTGCACACCCCCCATCAGTAACTGTACTTATTAGCACTAGGGGTAGCTGGGTAAGGGGCATCAGGAACACTTGGTACTCTCTTTGTAACTTTTCTGTAAATCTACAATTATTCTAAAATAAAATAATGATGTTTCCAGGGGAAGGTCACAGATGGCTTTTTTTCTCCTTTTGCTTTTTCCGAAACCTTCTTTGGTTAAAAAAAATGTTATAAGTAGTAAAAACAGTAACAACAGCTTCCTGCTATGGGCCCCTCATATGGATTAGCTATCATGCGATGGGCTTTATTCATGTCTCATTTAACTCTCCTGACATCTTTGTGATTGAGGTCTAGCACCATTTTCATCCTCCAGGATCTGAAGCCCAGAGACAAGAAGCCATTTGCCTAAGGTCCCCCAACTCCTGAGTGGCAGAGCTGGGATCAGAATCCACATCTGTTCTGATTTCCAAGGCTATACCCTTTTTATTCACGTCAACTGCCTTCCTTTGCTTGCTTTTCCTACACACACCAACCCTCTGAAGCAGACACTGCTACCCCATTTCACAGATGAGAAAGCAGATGTTTAGAGAGGGAAGTGACTTGTCCATGGGCGCAGCTGGCTAGTGGCAGAGCCAGGGTTTGCCCCGAGCTCGATTTCAACACCCCTGCTCCTTCTGCCAGATCCCAGGGGAAGACATATCCTCAGCATTACAGGAGGTCGACTCATCCATTGGGAAGAGACACAAGAAGTGGGCAGAACCCCCTCCAGCCCCTCCTGTGTGTCAATCTCAGTAAATTTCCATCCCTCCCAAGGACCCAGGAAGGGGCCCTCTAGAAGCCTGCACCCCTCAGACGAGACCCCGGTCGTGTGGGTACCATTAAAGAACTTGATGATGTCTGTGAAATCCATGTTGTTCTCTAAGATGATGTCACGGTAGACCTCCACCAGAGCCAACGCGATGAATAGGACGTAGTGGGTGGATGAGACGTGTTTGGCTGCCCAAATGGTCTCCCAGACAGAGAAGACATCATCATAGACGAGTTCTGCCGAGACAGACACCAACGCACACACACATGGGGAGAGAGTCAGCCACAGGGCTCATGGTGCTGGAAAAATCCCAGGCCAGCTGTGCTCTGAGCTTCTGTCCTGGTGCAGCAGACAGAGCTCAAGCCAGGAGCTAGGAGACCTGGACTCTGCCATTTGACCATCAAAAGCCTCAGTTTTCCCCATCTGTAGAATGGGCTAACAAATAAGGTGGGTTGTAAGTTTCCAACTCTGACATTCTGCAAGTGGAGGAATTAAGCAGTTTGACTGACACTAACCTATCCTGGTTCTACCCCTTGACCAGTCTCCCCCTTTCTTCCTGTACCCTCCCATCTCTTTTAGCACCCATGGGGGGTGTATCTCCCCTCTCCCCTGTACACAGAATTGGCTGCTGCATCTGGGTCTAGTGAAGAGCTAGAATAGAGCAATGGTTAAGAGCAAGGCTTTGTATACCTAAAATTTATATAATGTTACTATGTAACCCCAATAAATGTCATTTAAAAAGAAAGAGAAGAGAGCAAGACTTTCTCTGCCCAATAAACTCAGTCTGAATTCTAGCTCCATCAAGGTGACCTTGGGCTAGATACTCTCTTTCCTCATCTCTAAGTGGGGTGATGGTGATGGTAGGAAAAGACTAACAAGATAATACATAGAAATGGCTCAGCACAGTGCCTGGCACTTAACGAACACCTCCGTATGTGTTAGATGTTATTCTTAGTATCATCCCAAATTAGCGCAATAGCAGTGTACTGTGTTCTCCATAATATCTAAGTCCCATGTGAAACATGCTCCAAAGAGTTCTTGGTCTCTGATAAGCAGCATCATAGAATGGAAGGGAAATGGCTCTATTCCTCCCAGCTCGGAGTTCAAATGTTCTCAGTCTCAGTTTCCTCATCTGTACAATGGGGACTGCAGTACTACTACTGCATGGTGTCACTGCAAGATAAGGTAGGCGAACTGATAATGAGAATTCAATAAGTAGGTGCTGCTCTCTTACACTAGCTTTTGCTCTGCAGTATCTTTTCCCTGAGGTTCTGCTACAAAGAGACTGGGAACCAGGCCCCAGTTTGAAGTTTGTACCTCGTTTGAAATCCAGCAGGAACCAGCGGTAGCAGAAGTAGAAGTGAGTGTAGTCTCCATTCTGATGCATCAGCTCAAAGAGCTCTGAGTCCAGGATCTGTCAGAGGAAGGAAAGGTGGGCATCAGCCTCCTGAGGAAAGGCCAGACCAGAGGGGACAGCTGGATAAATGATGGTCCATCCCCATACTGGACACCATACAGCCCTTAATAACCAGGTGCAGTAAAAAATGGGCAAAGGATTTGAAGTAGAAATCAGCCTCGCTCAACCTAACCCAGTCATTTCTCCGAAAGAGATATGCAAATGGCCAATAAGCACATGAGTAATTCTCCATGTCATGAGTTATTAGGTAAATACAAATAAAACCATAATGAGATACTATTTGACACCTCTAGGAAGACTATAATAAAAATGACAGGCAGCAAAGTGTTGACAAGGATGGAGAGAAACTGGAAGCCTCATATGTTGCTGGTAGGAATGTAAAATGGTATGGCTGCATATTGATTTATATCCCCAAGAGAAATGAAAACATATGTCCACATAAAAACGTGTACATGAATGTACAACATTATTCATAATAGTCAAAAAGTGGAAACCACCCAAATGTCCATCAACAGATGAATGGATAAAAAAAATGGTATATTCACTCAATGGAAGATTATCTGGCAATAAAAACAAATACTACATGCTACAACCTGGATGAACCATGAAAACACTGTGCTAAGTGAAAGAAGCCTGACCCAAAAGCAACATATTGTATAATGCCATTTATATGAAATGTCCAGAAAAGGTAAATGTGTAAGACAGAAAGTAGGCTTGCGGTTGCCAGGGGCTGGGGAGAGGAACTAATGTTACTGGGTATGGAGTTTCTTTTTGGGAGGATGAAAATGTTCAGAAATTAGACTGTGATGTTGGCTTCACAACTGTGAATATTCTAAAACCCACTGAATTGTACATTTAAAAAGGGTACATTTTATATGTGAATTACATCTCAATAAAGGTGTGTGTGTGTGTATAATATACCCAAACATTACTTTGAGGAAAAAGACCAATACAACCAAACATCCTCTTAGGGCTGGGGCCGTGTCTTGGTCATTGTATGGTCATAGTGCCTGGACTGAGTAAATGCTCAGTGAAAATGAATCTGGTAGAATTGATTTGAGTTGTTGACTTAAGGTAGAGCTGAACTAAATTTTTTAGTTCAATTCAGAGATTAAGTGGACTTGAGTTTTTTAAAAATATATATTTTTATTGATTTCAGAGAAGAAGGGAGAGGAAGGGAGAGATAGAAACATCAATGATGAGAGAGAATCATTGATCAGCTGTCCCCTGTACATCCCACACTGGGGATCGAGCCCGCAACCTGAGCATGTGCCCTGACCAGGAATCAAACCCTGACCTCCTGGTTCACAAGTCAATGTTCAACCACTGAGCCACGCTGGCTGGGCAGACTTGAGTTTTTGAGTTCAACTCAGCTGGGCTGAGCTACTAAGTTGAGTTAAACTAGGAGTGGCTATTAAGTTGACCTGAGGCCCATTGGGTTGAGTTGGAATAAGTTATATTATTGAATAGGACTGAGTCACACCTGGATTAGTGACCTCATGTTGGCAAAGTGTGTGTCCATCGCGCCTCCATGGGGGAAGTTCTGGTTCATTCTCTTCATAAGCTCCGTGAAGCAGCTGAAGGTGAGGGCCTCTGGGGAAAGAGCACAGGAGCAACCATCAACTCCACCACTGCCCGAGGAACTGCAGGTCCCAAAGTCATGGTCGCAGGCCCTGAGCTGGCCACACATGAGAAGCACATGGACAATGGAATGCTGGTGCATCCATTCCAAGGCAGGGTTCATGAAATTCTCATGCCTGGGAACTTCTGTATTACAACAGCAAACATCAATATTGGAAGGATGCTATGTAAAAAAATGCTAAAATAATGTTGAGAAAAGCTGCTTTGAGAGTCACTACAAATATTAGGAAAAAGCTCGCTTTCCGAGGACGGCCACGGAGTGTGAAGCCGCCACAGGATCTGGAGCTGTCATATCCCCTCCTTTTCCACTTCCTGTTGCAACTAAATGCCATTTGTACCGTTAAAAAAAAAGAAAGAAAAGAAAAAGCTCTGAGAAGTCCTACAATAAAGAAATCTGTTGCATATTGTTCAACCCAGTGTTTTAAAAACTTATTTAAAAGGGGTACCTTTTTTCTCTTAACACCTAGTAATTTTGGGGAGAGTTATGAGGTTTCCCAAGGCATAGTAGGATCACATTCATTTTTTAGACTATTTTTTAAAACAGTTTAGATGTACAGAACTGAGAACAGAGAAGAGAAAATTTCCATATACCTCCACACCCAGTTTCCCCTATTACGAATATCTTATATCCAATATGGTACCTTTGTTATCATTGATGGCCCACTGATAATATATTATTTACTAAAGACCATAGTTTTTAACCTAATGCCCCTCTTCCGTTCCAAGAACCCATCTGGGGTAGACATATTTGTCATGTCTCCTTAGGTTCCGCTTGGCTATGAAAGTTTCTCAGGCTTTCCTTGTTTCTTATGACCTTGAGAGTTTTGAAGAGTACTTGTCAGGTATTTTCTAGAATGCCTCTCTACTGGAGTCTGTCTGATGTGTTTATCATGATAAGACTGCGATTATGGGTTACTGGGAGAAAGACCGCATAGGTCACGTGACATTCTAAGCTGGGCCTGGGTTTTTCCTTTAATTCCCATTCCTGTTTGTACCATCAGTGGCTAGCAACGCCCTGGCTGGGCGGCGGGCACTTGGCATTCAGAACTGGCCATCATGGAACAGAGGACTTTTTATTTCATGAGGACCCTGATGTGTTCACCAGATAGGCCTTCTCAGCACCTGTCCTGACACAAAGTGAAGTTCACCGCCCATCCCCGCCCCCCTGCAGTAGGAATGAAACTGCACCCCCAGCCCTTGGCAGGAGAACACACTCACCATCATCCAGAATGACCAGCAGTGGAGCCAGGAGGTCACACATGCCCTGGACATAGCCGATCTCAATGTGCTGCCAGATGTAGCTACGACAGAGACACAGGGGCTCAGTGTGGACACCCACAACCTGCCTCTCCAACCCATTCTTCCCTTGCCTCCTCTGTGGTCCAGCTCCCCACCCCTCACCTGGACCACGCCCTCAACCTCCTGCCTGCATCCCCATCCCCAATCTCACTCTCTTCAAACATCACATGCTCAGCACCAGGATGACCTTCCCAAAGCCCAGCTCAAGGTCACTGAGTGCTCAAAACCGCCACAGTCTTCCACTGTGTAACAAGACAATATCCAAGCCCTTAAATGGGGGCCCAAGGCACTTACAGTCCCTTCCCTTCCATATTCACAGTCTCACCCATCCGTCCCAGTATTTCTTCCTCTCTGGGCACATGGAACTATTTAACTTGCACAGATAAAGCACACGCTCATGCCCCTGTGCTTCCACAGTTCCCTCTGTCTTAAATTCCCATCTGCCACTTAAAAGTATTGAATATTTACTGAGCATTTACTGTTTACTCAGCCTACTATACACATATATTGCATCATTTAATTTTCAGAATAATACAAAAAAGGAACTATTATTATCCCATTTCACAAATGGAGATAGGCAGAGATAAGTGACACACACAGAGTCATATGCCTGATTATAAAGGACAGAGGCAGGATTTGAACCCAGGCAATCTCAGGGTATGTGCTCCTAACCTGTAGGCCAAATGGTTTCTTCAGTTTTTCCTAATTTTGTCAAAATCCATCTCGATTGTCACCACCTATGTGGTGTCTTCCATGATTTTTCCCAATGCCATAACCTGGCAAAAATCAGTCTATCCTTCCTTCTCCACCAGTAGTTTTTCATTTTAATGTGACATTAGTATGTTACATTATATTTGTACCTCCTAGACTAAATTTTGGTTGCTTGGGGGACAGTAATAGAGAATAGTTAAGCAGTGGTGCTTATTAATAAGAATGTGCTAGAGCGGGGATTAGTAAACCTTTTCTGAGAGGTCTAGACACCAATTATTTTCAGCTTTGAAGGCCACATCTTCTCTTGTCAACTGCTCAACTCTGCAGAAGCAGTCACAGCACTATGCAAACAAAGAGGCATGGCTGGGTTCTAATAAAGCTTTATTTACAGAAACAAGTGATGGGCTGGAGCTGGCCTGTGGGCATAGTAGTTTGCCAAACCAAGTTAGAGAAGCATGAAAAGAAGTCCAGGATGTATTACTGAGTGCAAAAATCAAGTTGTAGAGAAAGTTTGTAGTATAATTCCATGTAGGTAAAAAATTTTTTACACTATAAAACATGATGTTACTATATGTCATATAATATACTATCTATGCTATATATATAGCTTTAGAGGAATATTCCCTAACATATTAGCAGTACTTACTTCTTCTGGTGAGTGGTATTGATGGCTGGATATGGGAGAAGTTTCTCTTTATATCTATGAACTGATTTCCTTGGTTGATTTAGGTTTTTAATCAGCCTGGGTTACTTCCATACTTTTAGAAATAAAAATAACTTTTAATGAAAAGTAGTAAGTAGCCCCAGGTCTTGGCTTAATAAAATACAGCACAGATTCCAGAGCCCCAGAGATGTGGGGATGAGTTCCCGCTCACCTATAAAGGGGGATAATACTTACCTCAGAGGCTTGTTGTGAGGATTAAGAGAGATGATGTTGGTGAAGGGCTCAGGACAGAGCCTGGTATACAGTACATGCTTAATAAATGTCCTCTATTATTAACACTACTATGACTGTTATAGTGTCAGTGTGGGCTGGAATAAGATCTGGTGGGCACGGTGCCAGCTGCAGAGGCTGCAGTTCTAGCTGGGCTCTCCGCAGTCCACCTTCTACCCTCCCCATCCGATCTGATCCCCTACAGATGCAGCCCCGCCCCGGCCCCAGCCACCTGCACATGATGTTGCGCAGCTTCTCCAGGTTGGCGGGCGTGAAGTACCAGTAGTTGCGGTCGCACCTCTGCACGTCCTTCTCGATGCGGTGCAGGTTCACTGTGTACAGGTCCAGCAGCTCCGGCTGCCGGCCCACAGGAGGGGAAGGAAACAATTACACCCCAACTCCTTTCAGAGGCTAATTTTAGAGATTCTCACCCCTCCCCTTCCCCTCTCCTGTCATCACTGTAAGGACATCCTCTACCTGGCCCAGTTGAGGGTTTGTTTTGGTTTTTGTTGTTAGTTTTCTAAGAAATCCCCTTCACTTTGTATGAGGAATATTCTTTTAATTTTTTTCTTTGATAACACAAAGCAATCCTGAGGTGCATGGATGTATTACTCCCATTTTATAGATGAAGAAACTAAAAGAGAGTTGTAACTGTAGCTGGAAGTGTGTCCCTCTCTGCCGAAGACTGGATAAGTGGAAGAACTGAAGTCCGATTCTGGAAATAGGCTGGACCTGATGCCTTGACCCCAAAATCCTGATGACATGGCTCAATGATATGGCAAGAAAACAAAAGAACATCTAAAGGCCAAAATTAATCCAAAAAGGCAAGAAAATACCAAAGCTGGCTTTCGCTTGAGGGACGCTGCCAACACGGGAACATTTAAGCTTGGATTTAATGGTGCTGTGGTTCCCCCACCCTCAAGGTAAGGAGTCTAGTGAGACTTTCCACATGGAGGCAGGACTCCAAAGAGCCAGACTCAAAGATTTAGAAGATATTGGACCTGCGCATAAGTCAAGGTGCTCATCATCAAGGCCGCTATCGATTGATGGAGTGCTCACGATGTGGTAGGCACAGAGGACCTGACTCAGTGATTTTGAAAACAACCCAGGAAGACAGACAGGGAAACTGAGGCTCAGAAAGATGAAGGGACCTGTTTAACTGGTCACTCTAAACTCAGGACTGTTTGACGGCTAAGGCTGTGTTCTTTAAGTATTTTATCATCATTTCCCCCAAATGGGTTTCCACCGTGAACTCTCTGTGATGGGGAAAATGTAATGAACCAGGGTTGTCTGGAAACTGAGGTTTGGGGTGCACTCCCTCCCTACTGCAGCTGTAGGAAACTGAGTGGAGAATTCTAGACACTTACGGAGTAGGTGACCCCGCTGGATGACACGGGGGACGCCTCGTTGTTGGCAGCTGTGCTCACGGCCAGAGAAGCCAAGGCCGGGAAGAGACTCTCCATCTCGGGCTCCTCTGAGAGGTTGCCCTCACT
>NW_005871277.1:1826133-1830683 GCF_000147115.1 Myotis lucifugus | reverse complement strand
GAAGACAAGGTGCACAAAGACAGATGGACCAGGAGGGACAGTGCTTCCAGCAGTAACCTAAATACTCATCAACAGGGACTGGTTCAAATATGGAACATGCACGTGATGGAATACTGCCCAGTCAGTAAAAGGAGTGAGGCAGCACAAGGTGCGATACATGCTCCCCCCTGTGAAGAATAAAAGAGTAATCTATCTGTATGAAAATGCATAGAATAATCCAGAAAGAAGCAAGGAAGCATTGCAGTTGACTCTGTGGAGGGATAACTAAGGAATTTACATGGATATAATATGCTTTGTTTAACCTGTTCCTTATGTTGTTAACTAATATTTTACGTAAATTATGTGCACATAAGTTTGTATGATGGAAGTCAAAGCCAAATTTAGCTTTCTCTGCAATATTTTAACTTCTTTACAGGGAAAATGGATTCATGGTTACGTACGTAATTAAAAACTCAATCTTTAATGCTAGTATAACGGCTAAAACAAATAAACCATAAGTGACTCGGAGATGATGGGCATCCAAGCCCATTATTACTCCAGGTTGGAGGGAGGGTGATGGGCAGGTAGGGGGCGTGGCCTTGGGAAGGTCACCTGTGTGCTGCTGCTGGAGTCGCTCTGCAGGCGGATGTTCTGGTGGCCAGAACTGCAGCTCTGGGAGGACTGAGAGAAAAGAGGCAGGAGGGAGCCTGGGTGAGGCCGCAGCCTCCCGGCTCAGAGCCCCTGCACTGAGCTCAGGAGGGGTTGCTGGGGCGGGAGTCAGAAGTCTAGTTTCATTTCTATTCCTGACTTCAGGAGGCCCCCTCTCAAGGCCTCAGGTTCCTATCTATGAAATGAAAGGGGTGGGGGTCTCATTGTCTGCTCCCTGGAGCCTCTTCAGAGGCCACTCCACCAGCCCCTGGGCCTCCACCTCCCACCCCTGCAAGCAGGAAACCCCATCTTTCACTGTTCTCTACTTGAGACTTCTGGCTAACATTTTAGTTAGACACAGAGTAACTTGTATGAATGGCCTGATTTTTTTACTCCCTCTCTGTATTTGTGCTTTTTGCCCTAGAACTTCTACTTCCTGCCTACTCTGATGCTAGGCTTGGCCGTGTGACCTGCTTTGGCCAATGGGATGTTAGCAAAGTCACCAGGGCAGAGCCTGAAAAAGAGCTTGTGTATGTCTCTCTTTATAATCTGCGTTCACTGAGAGAAAATACCAGGTAACCAGCTGAAGGGTAAGACGTGGAGCGCAACTGAGTCAGTCCGGGCAGGTGAGAGCACTCTGTGAAGGTCAACAAAACTTTTAGTTGACCTTCAGAGTTCAGAACTGCCTTGTTGACACACAGACTCACGAGAAAAAGGAAATGTGTGTTGTTGGAAACCACTGACTTTTGAGGATTGCTTGTTACGCAGTATTAGTGTAGCAAAATGATAGCTGATACATCACTAGTGAAGAGAATTAACTTTTTTTTCAGCTCCTGCTTTGGGCCACTAAACTGGAGACTCTATGAGAACAGATATGTCTGACTTGGTCACTGAAGTATTCCTGATATCTCAGAACATTCCTGACAGTACCTGGCATACGGTAGGCACTCAATAAGCATTTGTTGAATAAATGGAAGTCTAGCACTGTGGTAGGTGCTTTATGTACACTACTCATTGAAGCGGCACACAAACCTCCCCTCTAAATGATTATTTCCCTTTGACAGGTGAGGAAACTGAGGCCCAGAAGTATGGGTGCTTGCCTGAAGCACCAGGGCTAGAAAATGGGCTAGAGTTCAAACTTAGGTCTGTCAAACTACAAAGTCTCCTTCCACCCAAAAACCAGGGGTGAGGCTCTGTCCCCAGGCCCCCAGCCCTCACCATTCCTACCATAGCCTGATGGAGAGGATCCTGGCTTTCACACCCCACCCTCCACTCCCTCAGGTGAGCCGCCCATCACCTCGTTGCTGATGGTGGAGTCCCTGTGCATCATCCGGTGCAGGGGACCATCCAGGCTGGCCCCTGATGAGCATTTGGCCAGGGCGGCTGCGTGGGACTCCCGCTCCCTCTGCCGCACAATTGCCTCGCAGCCCAGCCATTCGGACATGGTCTGTGCATAGCAGGCATGAATCTGCTCGTCCACCTGCAGGGCAGATGCAAGGTCACCAGAAGTGCTGGGACCCTGAGCCCTGGCAGCACCCATCTAACATTCATGGCATAACATTCAACCCACATTAACTGAGCACCTACTATGTGCCAGGAAGGCGAGGTGGAAGGTAATAAAGAAGGGTGTGAATCCACAATTATCTCAAAATGAAAGTTTATTTTTAAAAAATGACATCCATGGCTTGTGCTGTATTTCTGTTGGAGAGCGCTGCCCTTGAGCTTCCTGGCTCCCCCCAGCTCCCTGCCCCACCTTGGTCCAAAATGGGACCAGAGCTCCCCCAGCCTCACAGTACCTGGCTCCTTCGGTTGCCAAAGACCCAGTGCCCTTCAGGGTAACCAACCTCCTTCCTTTCCGCTTCTGTCATCCCGAACTGGTAGTGGCCCAGCAGGAAGGGCCACACGGCCTTGCGGATCTCGGGCTGGATGCCCCCGTAGTAGATAAGGCGCAGCAGCTCCTGCTCCTCGTAACTCTGTGGTGGGGGGACAGGGGAGAGCAAAGGGTTTGTTTGGTCAACAGAAAGCCAGGGGCAGACTCTGTGATCCAGCAGTTCTTCTTTTCAGCCCTAGCCCTTAGGAACCCTGGCATGAATGAGCAAAGCCATAGGCACCCAATATCCACTACAATGTGACATGAAAGAGCAAAGCCCTGGGAACCCCCCAACTGCCCACCAACGGGAGAACAGTAACCCCCGACATGGGAATACCACACAGAGAGTAGAAAGGTGCATCTATGAGAACCTACACAAAATGATGTTCAATGTGTACTGTTAGTGGAAAAAAACAAGATGCAGATCATGTCTAGTATGAACTCATTTTTGTTAAAGAAAAAAGGAAAAGCCCTAACTGGTTTGGCTCAGTGGATAGAGCATTGGCCTTCGGACTGAAAGGTCCCAGGTTCGATTCCGGCCAGTGGCATGTACCTTGGTTGCGGGCACATCCCCAGTAGGAGGTGTGCAAGAGGCAGCTGATCGATGTTTCTCTCTCATCGATGTTTCTAACTCTCTATCCCTCTCCCTTCCTCTCTGTGAAGATTCAATAAAATATATTTAAAAGAAAAAAGGAAAAGCCAGGGTATAAGGAACTTATATTTCTACTTAATTTTCAATCAAATTTGTATACTTGCTTATTTGGGAATATTATCTTGGAGTTTTTCATCTCAACTAAGCTCTAAGAAAATTGTTTTAAAGCAAATTAATCCGCAGTGAACATTAGTAGCTGGTTCTGTATACACTAATGATT
Organism: Myotis lucifugus; assembly: GCF_000147115.1. Taxonomy (NCBI): domain Eukaryota; kingdom Metazoa; phylum Chordata; class Mammalia; order Chiroptera; family Vespertilionidae; genus Myotis; species Myotis lucifugus. Next base: position 1,827,314 of record NW_005871277.1, on the reverse strand, counting down.
TAGGGGCACACTAGGGTGACTTTAACAGCTGTCTCCCTCTAACTTAGCTCCTCTCATCATTCTAAGTAGATTCGACCGTATTATGAATTCCTGCTCACTGGGGACTCATAGCACCTCATGCAGGACTGAGCATACAGCTGGTGCTTAATAAATGCGTAACCACTGATGGATTCTTACTCCTTCCAGGAAAGCATGTGTATTTTCCATCCTCCCTGATCCTCACCCCAATGGGCAGAAGCAGGCTATGGGTCTTGGAACTCTTGAGTTTGGGTATGCGGAACCCAAAGATATCACAACATCCTTGAGTCCCCGCAGGCAGATAGGTCTATTCCTTAGATTGCAAGATGCCCCCCACCCGCTGCAGTCCCACCACAGGCCGAGCCAGGCCAAGCCTTACTGTGCTGTCCTGAAGGTACTGCTCCCAGATCCCGGCCGTCAGCCCGTGTCCAGCATCGCAGGGCAAGTCTGGAGACACAATCATGTGATTGACCAGGGCTGACAGGTGGGTCCTCACGGTGGACAGGTGTCTGCAGTAGGCAAGCCCTGTGCGGGGAGATAGAGAAGGGTCATCATCCACCATCCGACCCTCCTTGCCTCTTCTCAGAGTCTCCAAAATGCTGCCCATAAACTTCCTGAACCCTCATGACCCAACGAGTTCTCATCACCCCCTTTTCCAGGTAAGGAGCTTAGGCTCAGAGGGGGAAGTCACTTGTGGGCTTGACTGCTTAACTGCTCTGTGACCGTGGGGAGGTCCTATCACCTTTCTCAACCTTGGTCAGGGTGATACCACCTCCGCTAGAATCCAAGGTATTTAACTCACAGGCTGGAAGCAGAGTAGGGGTGGGCTCCCTGTGCCTCTGGGTGCCTCCAATCCACACACAGAGAGAAAGAGAGTGGGAGAAAACGTGGAGCTGGATAAACAAGGTCCCAGTGAGTCATAACCAAGAGGATGCTGAGGGCACTGGTTTGCTTTCAAAGATGGCCCTGCACTCTAAACAGAATGCCTGCCAACCTTCACCAACCATCCTGGGCACCTGGAGGGCACGGTGCCTGGAACACGAGGCACTTGGCAAATACTGGCTTGTGCTGTTTTTGACTGCATACCCTTCTTCTGGATCTCCCCCACCATCTCATCCTTAACTCCCAGAGAGGACCCTGGACCTTCCTGAGCCTGAGGACTC
>NW_005871277.1:1624795-1814394 GCF_000147115.1 Myotis lucifugus | reverse complement strand
GTCTTAAGGGAGAAAAAAATTGCAGCTAACCTCTGTCTGCTCCCCCAGACTTACCCAGAAGCCCCTCCCCAAATACCCGCAGCATCCTCCCCGCCCAGCAGCCTGAGCCTCTGGCTTCCCAATCTGCCTGCAGAGCTTCCCACCTGCTATACTGTATCCCAAGTGGGGAAGGGACTGGAGAGGGGTGTCGCTAAGCCTCGCCCATAGAGGCGGCAGCTCCTCCACCAAATTCACCTCAACAACATTTGTAGACCAACAACTAACATTTCCTGAGCATCTGGTATGTATCCAGTATGGCTCAGGGTCACATGTCTCAATTGAACCACCCAAGCCTGCAGCCCCACCAAGGGAGCACAGTGGCAGTCTTTCATCCATTCTAAGATGCGCATCTGTCTTTCACATTTCAATGTGCCTGAATACGAGGATGCATCTTATAATCAGCAGCATCTCACCACTGGGATGCCGTTATCATTGCCTGACTCATGTACACTCAGTCACAGCTGTTCATATTGTTATTTCAATTAAGTTTTGTGCATGGTGGTTACTGCACATGTGGAGAAAAGTTCTTGGAAGGAGGCCTGGCATTTATAAAAACTATATCCAAATAAATCTCAAAGAGCTTTCAAAACACATAAAAGAAGAGTTTCAAGTAGAGAGAAAACACTGAATATAATTTAATAGCACTTTCAATTTCCTGATAGTTATATAAAAAATGGCGCATCTTAAATTGATGCTTCTTAGGTCTCAGGAAATAGGGTGCTGACCCACTATGATGTGCATACTGAGGAGTGACTTGCTCAGGGTCACCCAGTGATTGTAACTGTGACCACAGAGCTGGGTGGCCAACAGCTGTTCCTCTGCTTCCTCTCAGCTGAGCCCAAACACTACACTGACCCTAGTGTTTCCGGGGAGGGGAGAGCAAAGGAGAATTCCCATGAGGGCAGGGGCACCATATGCCTGCTCATCGCTATTCCTGGGGCCTGGCCCAGTGCAGGGCACAGAGGGTGACTGGTGAGTGGCAACTTCTGGCACCAGCCATCCTGAATTCAAATAATGACTCTGTGCCTTACTCTGCCCTCATGGGCCGCAGTGTAATCAGCTAGGATAACAGCACCGGCCTCAAATGGTTGTTGTGAAGTTTAAATGAGTTGGTAGAATTAAAAGCACTTAGCACAGTGCCCGACACACAGGAAGTGCTTAATCAATATTAACTATGAAGATGTTTATCTTGCTATCCTAAGCATCTAACACTTAGCAGGTTCCGTATAAAGGTGTGCTGAATGAGGTAACGAGAGAATGAATGAAGAGATGGCTGGATGAACACGTAGATGGACAGATGGACTAGAAAATAAATGGACAAATGGATGGATGGATGGATGGATGGATGGATGGGTGAGTGAATATAAATACAGGAAGATGGATGAAGGAATGGTGGGAAGTGCAGGAACAGAAGGATGGTGGCTATAGACACTGCAAGAGAAGTGATAGGCTGGCTGATGATATTGACATATGGGTGGATGTATGGATGGATGTGATAGAAGGAAATACTGGCATGTGGTTGCATGAATGAAGGAAATAGTAGCATATGGATGAATGAATGGATAGAGAAAATACTGGCAGATGAATGAATAGATGGGCGAGTAGGTGGGTGGATGAATGAATGGGCAACCTAGAGCCAAAGGGAACTTCTCTATAACATGGAGCCAGACCCCCAGTGGAAGATCTGGGCCCACGATGAGCTCTCACCGGCTGAACGAGAACGTTGTTCTTGCCATACAGCAGGGTGGCCCTGGAGTTCTGGTGCAGGGACTCCACATAGTCGCGGGCGGAGAGGGATGGGCGGTCATCCATGCTGCCACTCGAAAGCCTCTTCTGGATCTGGCAGTGGGCGCGGAGGTAGAGGATGAGGCTGGAGTGACCTTCAAGGCCCCACTCCATCCCCTGTCCCCACGCCCAGTCAGGAACTCAGCCTGATTCCCCCACCGGGTCTCACTGTCCACCCCACTCACGCAGAGGGCGGGGCGCTTGGTGGGCGAGTCCTGTCGCAGGTGCGAGCTGTGGATGCGGTGCCTCTGGACGAGCTCGTCGGCGGAGGGGTCGGTCCAGAAGTGATCCGCCGTCTTCATCTTGGTGTATTCCAAGGCGCAGGGCCCCACTGCGGAGCAGAGGGGCTGGTAATCCTTGGCCCCTGAAAGTCTGCCCTCCCGTCTACCTCCAGGTGGGCCACCCATTGCACTACCCCTCTCCTCTGGTCAGCTAGGATGCCCCAGAGTCCTGCTAAGGCGAGAAACAAGACCTGGGAGCAACAGACAGGGAACAAGTGAGTTTGATGGGGGAGGCTGGAGGGAGGTGAGCGAGGCCCTTAGGAGGGGCCCTGTGCGCGGAGACTAGAGTCACAGGGAGCTCAGAGCGCTGCACTTACCCAACAAAGACGCAAGGATGGGGCCATCCACAGGGTCCATCAGGAGTGCTTCCTTTTCATAGTATTTACTGGCAAGAGAGGAAAGAACATGCAGGTTTGGGAAGTGACCGGCAGAGGGTGCACCATGGCCTGGTGGTTAAAAGCAGACAGGATGGGTTCACACTCGCTCTTGTCACGCGGTTACCTCTGTAAGCCTCAGCTGCCCCATCCGTAACAGGAAGATGATAATGTGTCACATAGGGTTTTTGGAAGGACTTTCAAGAGAGACAACAGATGTAAGGCACTGATTTTAGCACAGTCACTCCAGCAAGTCGCTTCTGAGCATGTCACTGCTTAATACACGACTGTAATAAAAGCCTTAATGAGGTAATGGGAATAATTAGAAGGCTGCTGAGGCCTGGCTGGTTTTGTCTGCTTCTACCGCATCTTCCATTTCAGACAGGAAGTCATTAGGAGGCACAGATGATATCTACCCCTCTAATATTATTGAGGCGATAAAATGCTTTTCAGCTGCCCTTGTCCCAAAAGGCTGTATGAACAGGCCTTCCTGCCCAGATAACTAATGTGGACAATGCTGGCCTGACCCACACCCCTGGATTCTGGCTCTTCAAAATGACACGAGAAGCCATCACATACAGTGTTTGTGCTGAATGTTTTCAGTCTTTGAGTTGTGTAGTGGTGTGTAAGTCTGTGCAAACCTTTCAGCGGTTCTCAACCTGTGGGTCGCGACCCCTGAAAATACATCCTGCATATCAGACATTTACATTATGATTCATAACAGTAGCAACATTACAGTTATGAAGTAGCAACGAAAATAATTTTATGGTTGGGGGTCACCACAACATGAGGAGCTGTATTAAAGCGTCGCGGCATTAGGGAGGTTGGGAACCACTGCAAAGATAACAGAGTTTCAGAGTTGGAAAGGACCTTGTTCTGACCTCCTGACGGATCACAGTCCCAGAGAGGGTAAGTGACTTGCTGGAGGCCACACGCGGATGGCTTGGCTCTTTCCATCCTATAGTCGGGGATGAAGGGCAAAGGATCTAAAGTCAGATAGATCGAGGGGGAGCCCATCTCGGCTACTCTCTCCCGCGCTGTGTGCCCCTGAGCAGGGGATTACCCCCTCTGAGCTTCGATGCAAAATGGAAAGAATGACAGACGCATCTATCCAGGCTGTTGGGAGGATGAAATGCTGACCTGCATGTACAGCAACAGCACCAACTCTGACACCAGGAATTTCTCACTAAATTGCTGCAGCATCATTGTAATTTTACCCCAAAGAAACCTTCTACCAACCAGAATATTGGCTGAGGCATAACTGACATGCCCCAGGCATGCTCAACATCAAGTTTATACAGTTTAGTGTCAGATATAAAGATAATGCTTCGAGACATTTTCCATTCCACCATTCCGTGTCCCTTCCAAAAATTGGCAGTTATGTGACCTTGGAAATGGTGCCTGAAAAGACATCAGGGAGGCCTGGGAGCAAGGTGTGACTGTACAGGTACCTGAAAAAGTTTCTTTAAGGTGATGGGTTTCTGTCGGACAGTTCTTCATCCTGAGTGTGGTGATGTTTATATGAAACAACGCGTTTTAACATTTCATAGAACTACATAGCAAAAACATGAGTACGTGTAAATACTGGTGAAACCCAAATAAAGCTTGTAGTTTAGTGAACAGTGTTGTACCAATGGCAACTTCTTGTTTTGGGTCTTGTACTCTGGTTGTGCAGAATGCTATCATTGGGGGGAGGCAAGAACTCTCTGTACTAATGTTGCAACTTCTGTGTGAATCTAAAATTCAAAATACAAAGTTTAATGAAGCAAGAGCAGGTTAGCATTGATGCTCAAATCATTACTCATTCTTTTTGACTGACATATTCGGTAGGAAAACACAAGGTCACACACCACAGGCAGTAACCTCAGAGGCCCTGGGGACAGGGCAGGGGACAGAGACGTGTTACAATTTACAAGAAGGTGAAGAGATTAACTGCAGCCTCAGAGCCTGGATTTCTTTCAGTTCCTCTCCTGCCTCAAGGCCTCTGTACCTGCTGTTCCCTCTGCTGGGAACACTCTTCCTCACCCCCTTTACCTGGTTAATGGAAGCTTAACTGTCATACCTTCCAGGACACTTTCCATAAGCACCAGGAGGAGGTGAAACACCACCCTCTTGTCTTGGAACGCTCACCACGTATTATTAAATTACTACTTGACTGTTTCCCTTGTTACAATGTCAGCTTCATGAGGGAAAGGACCTTGCTCTGTACTTTCATACATATTTTCCTAGCAAACAGGCAACGAATAAAATATATTCTTTTATTACCTAATATCCACGGTGTGTGAAGATGTAGTTAAGTTAAACAAGCACTTTCATATCCCAAAAGATGGGGAGATTATTAGATATTTCTCTCTATCTCTCTATCTCTGGCTGGAAAGGAGTACTGGCCATGAGGAATCTCAAAATATAGATTCTTCAGGGCTCCCCACTGCTCTTGGCATAATATGACAGGTAGAAGCAATGTATCCCCAACATCTAGGTTAGTGCCTGGCACATAGTAGCTGATCACTAAATACTTATTTGGATGAATACATGAATACAGGGATAAATGCTTGCCAAGAGGACTCATACTATAAAACCTTTACAGCAGGTAATTCTGAGCCAGGAGAGAAGATGCAGAAAGAGTCATTATTCACTTCCAAAATGACTAACTCCCTTTCTCATCTCTTCTCCGAAGTGGCAGCGATCCCTATCCCACTTACCAAAAGAGAAAACAGGCAGAGAGCAGCTGAGTGATTTCCCTACAGCCATATGGTTGGCGGCGAGTAGACTCTAGGCTTAACTCGCTGGAGAAGAAAGATCACCAAAATCTCAAGATCCTATAACCCATTCCAAATGCGAAGACCCCGCACTGCTACTAAACACCTGAATCTCCCCAAGGTTCTAATCCAGGCCAGTTCAGATTCAAATGTCCAGACGACCTGTATTTAGTACCTTTAAATCAAGTGCACATCAAGTGGGCAAAAAGAAAGTGGCTTTGTGCAAGGGGTGCAATTCCCAAGACTGCCAGAAGGTGGAGGCAGAGTGCACCCAGGTGTCTGGTCTTTCTGGCTCACCTGCTGTTTTCCACAAGGTAATGCACAATTTTGTCCAGGACCTTCTCAAACAAGGCCGTGCGGATCCACAGGTGCTTGATGGCAAGCGGGGACAGGTTGGGTAGCTTCGGCAGCTTCCGCACATTCTCCTGGAGGCCCTGGATCTGGTTTCGCCTTTGAGACCAGTAAGGAAGGAGAAAAGATACTCACCAAAAAGGAAAATCCAATAGGATCAATATGCAAATGGGAAAATGGCCAACCTATCTAGGAAATAAAGAAATGGCAACCAAAACCATATTGCTCTTGGCAAATAGTAGAGTTGAAAAAAAATAATACCCAGTGAGAGTGAAGAGGTGGTAAAGAGACAAGTTCATACACTGTTGATGGGTAAGCTAGAATCTCATACTGATATTTCTCTCTCTCAATCTCTCTCTTCTCTCTTCCCTCTTCCCTCTTCTCTCTTCTCTTTCTCTCTCTCCTAGAAAGGAGTGCTGGTCAAGGAGAGTCTTGGATTATAGATCCTTCAGTGGCTCCTGACTGCCCTTGAAACGCAAGCTTCACATGACAGACAGGGCGCTCGTGACCTTTCTCCTGATCACCTCTCCATCCGTCCCCTTACTACTCTCCTTTCTGACCCCATGATCTAGCTAGACAGAAATCTGCAGATCTCTGAGGCTGCCAGGCTCTCATCTGAGGACTTTCCATGAGCTGCTTGTTCCTGCTTTCCCTCCCTATCCCATTCCAGGCTCACCCCTTCTCACTCTTTAGGTCTCAGTGAGGACGTCCCCTCCTGCAGAAGCCCTCTCAGACCAGCCAGAACTGGGGGAGGGGCTCTCCTCTGTGCCCTTATGACTCTGAAGTATAACTTCCTGCTCACTCTTCTGTCTTCCCCTCCACACTGTGACCATGAGGGCATGAACTAAGTGATGCAATTATTTTTTAAATACAATACTTCCTGAGAGTCTACCCCAGGGTAAGAACGGTTCCTCTTCATGTCAGGGCCTAGCACGGTGCCTGTCATGTAGGAGGGGCTCAGTATAGCTATTCATAAATGCATGATTGTATGAATGAATGATGGCACTCCTTTACCACCTGCTATGGGCATCTTGAATTCCTCCATTAACAAGTCACTCCCAGTATTATGAAGTCCCATAGAAACCCATCCCTTTAAGAAATTTATCAGCAGCATCTGGAGATTTAGCAGATGGACTAGAGCAGCAGTTCTCAACCTGTGGGTCGCGACCCCTTTGGCGGTCAAATGACCCTTTCACAGGGGTCGCCTAAGACCATCCTGCATATCAGATATTTACATTACGATTCATAACAGTAGCAACATTACAGTTATGAAGTAGCAATGAAAATAATCTTATGGTTGGGTCACAACATGAGGAACTGTATTTAAAGGGCCAGAAGGTTGAGAACCACTGAGCTAGAGGCTCCTGAAGACCAAATAGCTGGGGATTCAGATGCCAAATGGGAGCTGGCAATGCCAGGTCTAGAGCCCTGCCCATCATGCAGTTCTGATCAGCAGCCCTGGGCAGGCAGGGCCTGAAGGTCAAGAAATGGGCCACTTCTCATCCAGTGAAGTGGAGTGACCACCCGTGGCAGAGATGGTAAACACATGACATGCATATATCTCTCCCCCTTCCCTTGCCCGTAACAGACATGGCTAATCAATCCATGCACTCTTTCCCAAGAAGCCCAATCACAGCTGCAGAATCTTTCATAACACAGTCCTCGGGCAGCCACCAGGAGCCACTGGAGTTGCAACTTATTTGCCATCCCTGACCAGGCTCCAGGTGGGAACTCTGGGAGTGACACTGGCAGGAGGCACTTATGTACAAACACTCAGGCCATGAGCCTCCCTCTCCCCACCCCAACACATACAATCAGCCACCAAGACCAGCGCGTGAAGCCACCTCTCCCCTTTGGTGGTTGCCTCAATGTGAGTTTTATCCAGAGGCCCATGTGAACAAGACCACACTGGTTCTATTAAACGTTGGCCTTGCTGCATTTAGAAGAGGACTTAGCTCACAGGAGGCACTTACTCATTCAACACCTGTTTCTTGGGTATTTACCAGGTGCTAGGCTCTCCCAGACGCTGGGGACATACGGGGAATAACACAGATGTAGTTGCCTATCTTCATGGAGTTCAGGCAAAAAGGGGAGACAGACAATAATCAAGTAAATAGTAAACAAACAAATGAATGAATAATTACAGATGGTGATGACAATTGGGAAGAAAATAAACAAGATGATATGAAAGAGAAATGGGATGAGGGTTGGAATTTACCCTTAGCTAGGGGAAGGCCTGACTAGGACAAGGAACCAGCTATGGAAAATGAGGGATGAGAACCAGGTGGAGGACACAGCATAAGCAAAGGCCCTGGGGTGGAAAAGAGTCTGACGGGTCAGAAGAGCAGAAAGGAGAGCGGAGAGAGTGCTGGGAGGCCGGAGCTCTCACAAAGCCCGGGGAGGAGCATGGACTGTCTGGGGGACTCCCCCAGCCTGTACACCATGCTCTGCACTCACGCGTTCTCTATCAGCTGCTCCAGGTCCTGGACCTTGCGGCTCAGCTCATCAGCTGGTGGGAAGCTCTTGCCCACCTTCATGAAGAGAGCCGCGATCTTGTTGCTGCGCAGGAAGCCAGCCGCCCGGCGCCGCAGCCCGTGCAAGACGCAGGCCTCCACAGCCGCTGCAGAGACAATGGTCAGCAGGCCCAGCCCTGCCCATGCTCCCCAGCACCCAGCTCAGTCACACGGGCACCTGGGAAAGGGGGGGGCCCCCCCAGAATCGCAGGTTTGTGACAACATCACAGGGAAAAGCATGTATGCCTCTCCACCTTCAACCCCCTCAAAAGAGAGAAGGAGAGCTTAGTGGTTAACCCGCACTCACAGCCCAAGGTCAGACCACCTCTCTCACATCCTTTCCCAGCCCTCCCCAGCTGCGTGACTTAGGCAATGACTCCCCCTTCCTGAGTCTATTTCCTCAGCTGTAAAATGGGGACAGTATGAACATTAACCTCACAAGGTTGCTGTTCGGAGGAGGTGGGAAAAATGCATGAAAAGCACTTAGCACAGAGCCGGGGACCTATGAGTGCTTTCCGACTGTTACCTATTCCTCCTGTTAATGGGGGAGACTGGACCATAGGACTGTTGAGTGTCATCTGTGTTAAGGAACCACATCATCATCATCATCATCACTATTGAGACTCCAGGAACAGCTGACATGATAACATTATAACAGGACCCTGGTGGTGTCCCCAGTCATCTGAACAGAAGCTTCATGGAGCTAAGACCAGGAGAGGGAAATTACAGCATGTCCTTCATTACGAGACACTCCAATCGTGAAATAGCTTTTTGGGGAGAAAAAAAGAAACATGTCTGCTTATATCTACACACTGATTATGAGCTGAATCCTGACTTCAGGGACACGCAAAACACGTGTCCCTCTAGCCATTTGGAATGCACAGTAAGAACCTGGCAGTGAGGTTATTTCGGGAACCTTGTGAGTGGAGCTGGTTCAAGGAGAGCAGTGAGTCACGCTCTGAGCGCCGGTCTTGCCTCCTTTGCTGAGCCAGCTAGACAGGATCCCTCAGGACCTCAGGATGTGTCCACAGCTCTTCATTCCATTTTTTAAAAGTCCCCATCCGTCCTCTCCTTTTACTTGGCAGAGTGAGGAAAGGACATGAGTCCATTCCTCAGATGCAGGACCCCTGTCGCATGGGACAGGGTCACTGTGAACTGAGCCCACAGCAGGGGAAGCCAGGCCTCCAATGTTAACCATGATTCCCTCTTCATGGGGTCCAGAGGTCATGCTTAATTTCCTCTCTAAACGTTTCTGTATTTCCCAATTCCCTAATGAAGGAATCCAAAAATACCTTCAAAGTTACAAAGCAAAAAAAAAAAAAAAAAATGAGGTGAGAATCCTTGCTCAAACACGCCCTCCCCAAGGCAGCCCACAGAGGAAGAAGCCACTGTTCAAGGCCACGGGCCACAGACTCACCACAGAAGGAGATGATGTGGCTGCTGTCTTCGTGGACAAACTTCCGTGTGACGGCCTCCTCCATGATCTGCTTCACCTGGAAGGCAGAGGCAGCTGGAGGGGAGACCCCAATGCGACCTGGGGTGCAGACACCCCCGGGGCATTCCCAAGCTGTCTGGAGAATTTTGATAACTGCTTTCCTTCTACACCCTATGCACCGTGTCTTCTGTAGGTCCAAGGCCTGTGGCCTGGGATAGCTGCACCCTTCACATTTTACTGCATCATTCTTTCAGGCTCCTTGCATGGCAGGCTTCTTCTCAGGTGTCACCCAAGATGTCATCTCTTTCCCTGACCACATCATCTGAGGCAGCCCTCCCGCCTCCATCCATCCCATTCTAGAAAGAATACTCATACTATTCCCATCCCAAGTGTTGTTCTGTCTGCCTCCCTCTTCTAGAATATACATGCCCGAGGGGAGGGCCTCGTCTGCCTTGTTCGCTGCTGTGCCCATGGGGCCTGGTGCATAGTAAGAACAGTGCCTGGTGCACAGTAAGTGCTCAATAAGTATTTTCTAAATGAGTGGATGAATGAATGAACGAACGAATGAACGAAACAGGTATATAAAAGAATCAGGAGGGTGTTGTGTAAAAGTTCAGCCCCGGAAGCTGGCAGACCTGGTTTCAAATCCCTAGTCGTCACCTGCCAGATGGATCTGTGATCTTATTTGGGGAAACAGAGGCTCGGGAAGTGAAGCGACTCACCCAGAGAAGTGGCGCCGGCCTAGAGTGGAGAAAGAATTCCAGCCTGCGTCTGACTCCCAGGCTACATGCTTTCCCTACCAGATTCAGTCACTCAACAAATCCTTCTCAAGCACCTCTGATGTGCCAGACAGGGGGATCCGGTCCTGATAGCAGCTTTCTCTGGATGGGAAACCCTTCCAGTGAGGCCCAAGGCAGGACAAGCTTAGAGAGATGCAGGATCCAGCAGCCCAGCACCAGCTGGGAACGGGTTCAAATACTATTGCTCAAGCTCACCCAGACCCACTGAATCAGACTCCAGCGTGTTCATCAAGCATTCCAGGTGATTCTCAAGCACTTGGACTGCAGTAGAAGGCTGGAGGGGAAGGAGGAGGAGGGGGAAAGTGGGGAAGGAAGAGGAGAGGGGAGGATCTAAATGATCTCCCACAATCCTTAAGGAAGAGCCGGAGCAGTCAGAGCTCCTGTCCAGGGACCCTCCCACACAGCCAGCCCCCCTCTCCTGGCTTCTCCCTCGCCGGTTTCTGGTCCTACTTGCCCCCATTAACAGTCGCAGGGTGCTGCCCCCTTCCTTGTCTCCCGGCATCCCTCGCCTCCTTTATTAAAGTCACCTTAATTTACTCCGTTTGGGGGAACCATCTGCTTCCTATTGGCACCTTGACTACACACGCTGTGTCCAGTCCACACTGCAGAACAGAGCAGGCTGTCTGTTTACAGTTGTGGATCCTGAATCTCAGGAAGGGCAACCCCTCTCTCAGCCACACAGCCGGTAAGTGCTACAGGGAGGAGCCCGTGGCTGTCTGGCCCCAGGCCTCCCGTCCTGGGGATGGATCTCAGGCAGTGGGTGGTGCAGGTGGGACTGCAGCACCAAGGGTTCCAGCAAGTGAGGACTCCCCCCACCGCCCCACCGGCTGCCAGCCGTGGGCTAGAACCTCGTCCTAGTTAATAACAGGCTGAGCCTGAGGCCAGGAGAGGAGATTAAAAAGGCAATGCGGATGGGAGCCTTCCCCAGAAGGTCACTGAGAGTCTCACAGAAGACTGCACTGCCTCACTGCAGGACGAAAGATGCTGCTTCCCATCCCGGGGGACAGACCACACAGACCTGAGCTCAAACGCTGGGCCATTCACCATCCGCATGATGCTGGACCAGGTTCCCCATCTGCAAAATGGAGACAACAGCACCCCTACCTCACAGGGGTAATGAGAGGCTTCTACAAACTGTAGGGACTCTTGAGTCGACAGTAACTATTCAGTCCACACCCTGGCCCACAATGGATGTTCCAAATCAGGGCCTCACTGGCCTGCGGGCCTGGCCTGGCCCCGCCCCTCCACGTCAGACCTCAGAGCGCATGCCCACCCCATCTCCAGTCCCACCCTGCAAACCTTTGGAAACCAGCCCCGCCCTCCCGCCATCCCTCCCTCTTCCTGCAAATATTTAAACAACATAAAAGGAGGATTAATCTCTGGAGGGAGTCAGGCAGGGAAATCCTGGCCAATATGCAAAGCAGGAAGGAAGGCTCCTGGGGCTCCCAGGCTTGCCCTGTCTACTCCCCTCCTCATATCTGCCACCTGCCTACACCCAGGTACCCTCATGTTGCCCACCTTGAACCCTGCCAGGTCCCAAACTAACTTGCTACTCCTCTCCACCCTGCTGTGTTCATGCTCTCTAAGCTCCGAAAGGAAATAACATGGCCCAGTGTTCAGGGCTATCAAAAGGATTGTGGGAAATGCAGGCCGAGGGCCTCAAAGGACCCAGCACAGGTTGGCACCATCTAAAGGGAGGCACTAGTGCACTGAGTAAGAACATGAGCTTGGGAGCCACCAGGCCCAGTTCAAACTCCAGTTAAGCCATTGGCTGGGTGACTTCAGGCCTCAGTTTCCTCATCTGTGAAATGGGGGTGAAACCCACACCACCTCTCAGGGCTGCTATGTGAGAATTTCATAAAAACGTGTGCAGAGCTCTGGGTGTTTTGTCTCGAAGGGTGTTTTCTGGTTTCTGTCTGAAAGAGCTGCAGATGATACCAGTCTTTGCAGGTGACACTCACCAAGGTCTCCACTACTCAAACTGATAATCACCGGACCTGGTTTCAAAGAAGAATGCAGACAGGATATTGGAGTTGGATCTGCAGATGTTTCGTGATTACGTTTTTCACTGTTTGTGAGCTGATGGCCACTGAAAGATAGCAGCAGTCAGAGGAAATCACCAGGACCCAACTAGAAGAATCATCAGGGTGTTTCATTAACAAGGATCAAATAGATGCCTTAGTAATGGAGAAACCAACAGACATTGCTTCAGGATGATCTTCTATTAAACCTGGACGTCTCTGGGCCTGCTTAAAGTCTCTTGAGAGTTTCTAAATATAAATTCCTGCTTTAAAAACTTAAAACAAAACATGCACAGAGCTCAAAAAAGGATGAGGGCTCAGACCACCCTGTCTAAAATAGTGTCTGGCTTTCCCACACCTCTGGGGGTTTATCCATCTAGTGTCTGTCTGTCCCACGTGGATCTTGAGCCCCTAGGACAGTGCCTGGGATGCGGGAAGTGCTCACTATCTGTTTGGTGATCACTCTGATGAATAACACTAGTACCAGCAGCCAGTGCTTAGGGACCTCGGCTCCAGGCAGTGTCCTAAGACCTTCTGACCCCTGATCTTGTTTGCTATGTGTAAGGCTGGGGTCGGCAAACTTTTTCTGTAAAGAGGCAGACAGCAACTATTTCAGGCTTTGAGCTGGGGCTGCCAGATAAAATGCAGGGTGCCCAGCGAAATCCAAATTTCAGATAAAAAAGGAATTTTTTTTTTTTTAGTGTATGTACCAAATATGGAACACACACGAAAAGATTTGTTGTTTTTCTGAAATTCAAATTTAACCAGGCATTCTGAAATTTTATTTGCTCAATCTGCAAAACTGTTTTCAATCATAACTGTCTATGCTGCATAGTCTCTTTTGTTTTTACAACCCTTTGAGAAAGTCAAAACTGTTCTTGGCTCAGGAGCAGTACATAAACAGGCTGGATTTGGCCCTCAGGGCCCCCTGGTTTAAAGCACCCAGCACAGGGCCTGTGGCACAGAGCAGACTTAAATAAACATCATCGAGCTGCCACCTGCTCCTCAGAGGCCTTGCTGCCTCAGCCCTGACTCAGGTGGTGGGTGCCTGGCAGTGCAGGTGGGTGAGTAACGCTGAACCAGCACTGGCCTAGGAGAGGGAGGCCCCCAGGCAACCTGACTCTTACATTTGTAAGAAACTCCGGGGTGGAGAGAATGGTTAAATTGGGTTGCCTGGGGGGCCTTGAGGTGGCTTTAAAAATAACTCTCAGCCTGTGGGGAAAAGAGGGGGGTGACTCAAAGGCCCCTTGACAACCACTAGGGCTAGAGGGGTGAGCTGAGGATGGCTGTGCCGCTCCGCAGGCACCCCAGCTCCTGAGAACAAATGCACACACCTGGCCCTGGTGAGGGCATTGTCCCCATACATCAAGGTTGCGGGTTCCACCTCCGGTCATGGCACATACAAGAATCAACCAATGAATGCATAAATAAGTAGAACAACAAATGGATGTTTCCTTCCTTCCTCCCTTCCTTCCTTCCTTCCTTCCTTCCTTCCTTCCTTCCTTCCTTCTCTCTCTCTCTCCTCTCTCTCTCTCTCTCTCTCTTCTCTCTCTCCCTCCCTCCCTCCTTTCCTTTCACATAAAATCAATAAATATATTAAAAAGTGGTTCTTCCTAAAGGAGGTGACAGTCCAGATCTGAAGTACGAGTAGAAAGGAACTCTCTGGGGCCTCGGTTTCTCCAACTTCAAAGCAGAGGGGAAACTGCCCCCACAGAGCCACCTCGGAGCTCAGAGGAAGGAACAGGTGTACAGACGATGCGGTGTGGAAATAGCTGGCGGCTGTTTATTTTTAATTTGTTATGGGCGAGGCATGCAGGAGGTGAGAGGCAGGAGGGGCAGGAGCGGGGCTGATGGTGGGTGGGGGAAATAGGAATATTTTAGGAAGCTCCCAAGCCTAGACACCAACAGACACGACGCAGGGGCTGGGGGAGGATGGTGCCACCCTGCAAGCTGTGACTGTTTTCATGGTGTGGCCCAATCTCCCTTTCCTGCCAAATCCTCTCCCTTCCCCTTCCCACATGCCGATCTCTGGCTGCACGTGCCATTCCGCTGTGTGACCCAGGAGACTCCACCCCCACCTGGCCTTTGCTGGCACAGTCCCATCCACCTATATTCCCATCCATTCCCACCTCCATCTCCAGCTCTGGAAAAACCACCCAATCCTCTAGGACCTGGTGCCCTTCATTTTATTCCGTCCTTAAACCTCTGAAGTTGACATTATCGCCACCCCTACCCCCCTTTATGGCTATGAGTATGGGTTCTGGAGTCAAACTTCCAGAATTCAAATCCCAGCTCTTGCACTCGTGAGCTTGCGCAAATCAGATCCCTTCTCTGAGCCTCAGCATTCCCATCAGTAAAATGGGTGACATTAGTACTTGCCTCATAGGTGTAAGATAATGCATCAAAAGCATTAAATATAATAGCAGCCGCATAGTAAGTTTTATGTAATGACAACCAGCATTTATTTATAAAGTTTTCACTGTGTGCTGGCACCGAGCTTCGGGGCATTATTTCACCTAATCCTCAGGGTAATTAGGTGAGATGGGTACAGTTACCCTCCCCGTCTTACAGGCAAGGAAAGAGAGTGTTGGTGAGGTTAAATGACTTGCCCAAGAGCCCGTGGCTTGCAAACGGCAGGATGGAGATTCAAACCCATGACGGTCTGGCCTGTACAGAACCTGGCACATAGTAGGGTCACCTACAGGTGCTTCCCACAAGCCGAGTAGGAGCTTTACATACACGAGCCTAAAGAAGCAAAACAACCATGCAATACAGGTGTCCCATTTTCCCCCTGAGGCAGCTGATCTGGGAGGGGCAAAGATCATCTGGCTGTGAAGACGCTGGGATTTGAATCAAGGTCTCCTACTCCACTGTCCCGGGTCAAAGTGGGGACCTAAGCAGCCAGGTGGCCAATGCACCTGCTCCCTTAACCCACGTCAGCGGAGTGTCACATTCACAGTCAACTCCCTGCTCCCAGAACCAGGGTCCAGCAGCACCTGCCAGCCTCCACCTCTGCCCCAGGCATCATTTCTGATCTCTCCCAGGACACCCGGCGCCTCCTAGCTCCCTCTCTGTCACACGTCTGTTCCCAAAAGGAGAATCGTGGTAAAAACAAACAAACAAACAAACAAAACCTGTCCAACCTGAAATGCTTATTACAGAGTGAAAGAAGCCAATCTAAATAGGCGACATACTGTGTGGTTCCAAGTATATGACATTCTGGAAAAGGCGAAACTGTGGAGACAGCTGAAAGACCAGGGTTGCCAGGGGTTGGCAGGGAAGGAGGGATGAACAGGCAGAACACAGAGGATTTAAGGGCAGGGAAACCATTCTGTATGATATTACAGTGGTGGATGCATGCCATTATGAATCTACCAAAACCCACAGAATGGGCACGACTGAGCGTGAACCCAAATGTACCCGTGGACTGTGGGTAACCATGACCCATTCTGGTGCAGGATGTTGGTAGTAGGGGAGGCTGTGCGTGTAGGAATAGGGGGTATATGAGAAATCTCTGTACTTACCACTCTATTTTTAATGTGAACCTAAAACTGCTCTAAAAAAATCAAAGAAAAATAATGTCCTTTCCTCGCTCTGCCACTAATGGAGGGTGTCAGCAGGGATCGCGACCTTTCAGCAGACAGGCTAAGCTCCTCCTTCCAGATGGGCACCTCCACACCCCGCTCATGGCCTGCCAGGGGCTTTGGGGCGGGCATCTGGCAGGAGCTGGCAACCACTGGCCAATGGCTCAGAGCTTCCTTCTCTGGACTCTCTCACTCAGGTCCTGGACAGCCCTGCCTCACCCTCCTGCCCAACCCTCCATCCTGCCCTGACATCCTCGGATACCGGATACCGAAAGCAAAGCCACAGGAGTGTCCTCCACAGTTGCATCCCTGTGATGGGAGTGAGCGAGAGGGGAGGGGACATCAAGGCTAAAGCAGTGGCATGTGGATCGCTGGAGTGTTAGGAAACTCCTCCCTCCAGCTCCTCCCTCTAACCTGGCCTCACTGTGGCTAGAGGGCTGGCAGGAGACGGGAATGCCTCCCCCTCAGCTGCTGCCACCCTGGCCCCAGTTAATCATTTACTGGTGCGCTATACACAGGCGCCAGCCCTGTGCCCTAACAGCACACAGACTGGCCAACCTGTCACAACCTGGATAGAGGGGTATCCTGGGGCTGAGAATGGGGTTCCCATAAACGGGCCTCCCATCACCGCCCTGCACAGGAGCCTCAGACAGCCCCTGACAAAGGGGGTTCCCCCAGTGCCTGATCCTGGAGCATTCGCCTGGGGGCACCTTGGCGAAGGACCTTCTGGCCAACACTCCCACGCACAGTCACGGCTGGAGATGATGGGGCCTTGAAGACAATGCCAGGCCACCCCCCACTCCCAGAGAAAACAGCACCGCGTGTCACGTTCCCAGCCCACATCCTGGAGACCGGACAGCTTTCTCCTGGGTACGCTGCCCACTGCGTGTGGCAGCTCCCCTGGCAACGCGCCCCACTTCCAGACCCACGGGCCTCGTGCACGAGAAACATACACACAGACTCTCAAGCGTACCTAGATTCTCTGGAAGGCTGCCCAGACTCCGGGGGCCGGGCAGCTATAGGAAAGTCAGAAATGAGATTCACAGATGGTTGCTTAAAACACACACAGCGTGAACCAGAAAACAGACCAGCCACCTCTACGCAGGCTTAGGAGGAAAAGCAGTTGAGTCTTCTCTAAAGACTGGATTCGCATCCTGGCTCTGCCTCCTGCCAGCTGTGTGACCTGACTTCACTTCCCTGTGTTTTCCTTTACTCCCTGGAATACGGGATAATGAATAGGATCTACCCCTCTGAGGCTTTCGTATTAAATATGTTAATGGATGTAAAGCATTTAGCACGAAGTCTAGGACACGACAGAACCTCTGGAAATGCTCTAACCTTGTGTTGTCCAACTGTTAGTATCACTAGCCACACGTGGCTTCTGAGTACTTGAAACATAGCTAATTGGCAAAGTTTTTTGTTTTTGTTTTTTAATACTCACCTGAGGACATGTTTTTATTGATTTTTAGAGGGAAAGGAATGGAGAGAGAGAGAAACAATGATGTGAGAAACATAGATCGGTTGCCTCCCACAGGCACCCCAACCGGGGACTGAACCCGAAACCTAGGTATGTGCCTTGACAGGAATCAAACCCGAAACCTTCGTGATATACGGGATGACATTCTAACCAACTGAGCCCCCACCCAGGACAGGAAGTATTATTAGTTTAATTATACATAATTTAAATATAAGTAGGCACATGTGACTTGTGGCTCACATTGGACAGTGCAGACCTGGAACATAGTAGGTACCCAATAAATGCTAATTATGATTATCATTAGGGGTTGTTACATTGTAGGCTCACTGGGTTAGAAATTAGGAGGCACCATTTCATTCTGAGCATGGCGCTGTATTGTGCTGACCTATGTATCCTGGCATATTACAGGGTGGTCCTCAACCGTATTTGGATATTTGGGTTGTGGACCACTTAGAGGTACTAATGATAGCTGAGGATACCCTCTCCACACACCAAGTACAAAGTGTTGATACAATTTCAGGGCTCTGTACACCCCCCGAGTAGAAATCTCTCACCCTCATCCGGCAGACACCTGGCACACAGGTACCCAGGCAGCACCTGGGATCACAGCCAGGCACAGAGCACTAGAGTGGACACGTCCACTGTTAGAGGCTGGGCTCCAAAGGCAGGGACCCTCACTCCTCTGAGATGGACATTTGTGACTTCTCTGCCTGGTTTCCATCTCCGTCTGGTCCTTTCACCTTGACTCTCCTCTGGGACCCCTTCGCTCTCAGAGATCTGACTCCACACTTCACCTCTCAGACTGGACCAATCAGAGCACTCCATCCCACAGTGATTGGCACCAAAGAAGCACTTGAGCCAAACTGGTCCAACGAGAACTAAGACTTTTGCTTGAACCATGGGGAAGGGGCAGCTCTCTTTCTGTTGTGATGCCAAGTTGGCAGATTGTGCCCTGAGAGCTGCTGGGAAACATTCTACCTCCCCACAGAGAGGGGCAGAACCTAAAGCCAACACAGAGACAGGAAGCCCGGAGAGATGGAGAGATGGGGGTCCTCATGACACCACTGGAAAACCTGGATACAGCTGTACCTGAAGCTGGACTCATCCAAACCTCCCCAAACTCCTATTTTTAGTGTCTCTTTTTCACTTTGTGTCGATATGTTTACTTATTGTTCTAGCTAGTTTTGTGAGCACGTTATTATCCAACTTGAAATGAATGGAGCTCACTAAACTATCCTGTTCTGCTGCTTCTCAGCTATGTAACCTTGGTCCGGCTTCTTAACCTCGTCAGTAAAGAGGAGTTTCTATTTGTACCTACTCTATAGGAAGACTGCTTTGTGGAATGAATGAGATAAAGTAAAACATTGTTTAAGAAATGGTAGTTGCTATAATTCTAAATCACTAATTAAACGTAATTTACTAACTAAGTAATTCAAGAAGAATTCACTCAGTGCCCAAGTATCACCAAGTCTCCTGAACTCTTAGGACTTCAATTCTCTGATTTTTAAACGGAGCCTTACTGCAAAAGGACCTGTTCCTGTCCTTTGTAAACACCCACAATCTGAATTGCTTCAAGATTTTGCAAAGAAAAGGCACAAAATATATTCATCAAATATATGTGTACACACACACACACACACACACACACACAACGCGCGCGAGAGAGGAGAGAAATATACTAGATTTGCTGTTCCCCTATTTATGCAGTCATTGGCTAATTCTTGTACATTCCCTGACCAGGGATCAAACCCGCAATCTTGCCTATGGGGACGATGCTCTAACCAACTGAGCTACCCGGCCATAGCCCATCTCCTATCTTCTTGTATTATCAAAAGAAAGAAAAATACGCTGATCCCCACTGGAGTTCAGCACTCTCAGCCGCCTCACCCAGGGGCTCCTAGTGGCTAAGTGGCAGGGCCAGCAGGCTCATGGGGGTTTCTGACCTCCCTGGGCTGAGGGATTACCTCAAGGGGCCAATAAGCAACTGGACCCAGAGGGAGGATCCAGCTGCCCACCCCGGATGGCCATACAGCCGGTCAAGACTCAGTCCTCCTGATTCCTACTCAAGGGCTCGTCCCTTTGGATCCGATAAATACACCTTCCCAGTCTACAGCACTGCTCCTATGGCCACGGCACCCCCAGCCCAGGGTTTACCCTGGGAGAACAAGATCCCATGCTGAGAGCACCTGCAACTTCAGGTAGGACCAGAAAGGGTGGCAAAATGTCCTTATGGAACTGAGCCTATCTGGCTCCTCACTGGGTGAGCCAAGCACAAATTCTGTTGAATGCGTGGCAGGCAGGGATGGACACCGCACTGCTGTGTGGTCGGTGATGCCCCCACTCTCAGATGCACCAGGAAACTGAAGCCAGAGAGATTCACGCAGCTACTGATGGCATGGCCAAGACCTGAACGCAAAGCGTGGCCCTTTCCCTGACTCCACTCTCAGACAGCTCATAACCACATGTGGGTCACTGATTTTGGCTCCAGAGTGATGAAAAGCAGGGTTCTGGAACCAGACCCCCAAGCTGTGCCATTGATGATCTCCGCTCCCTTAGGCCAATTATTTGCCATCTCTGTTGTCTCAGTTTCCTTATCTACAAGGGAGAGTGTTTACCCACCTCAAGTGGTGTTGAAATAATTAAATGAGGTCACTCATATCAAATGCTCAGTAAATGATGTTTTTAAAAAAACTTTATCCCATTAGAATGGCTGGAGTCCTTGGTTTCCTTAAAGTGAAGTAAAGGCTCCCAAAAAGTCTTATCAGCTATTGAGCTTTAATAAGTCTTAAATACGGACTTGGCAAATTCAGAAGACAGAAAATATCGGAAAGACTTGGCTCTCCGAGAGTGATGTCAGCCAAATTAGATGACTCGAGGTTCTTCGAGTCCTGGATCTTGTCCAACCTTGTCCACTTAGAAAGCAGGAGAATGAGACAGGGAGAGGGGATCTGCTAGGAGGCCACAGGTAGTAGAAGCAGAGTTGGGACAAAGATTCGGTGTCCTCACTCCCCGTGGTGATGGCAAAAGTGTCCTTCCTACCTGCCAACCGGCAACAAATGTTACCACCCTCTCCCGGAGCCCCTTGGAGGTCACTGCCGTGGAGACCCAGCCAGAGTGCATGGGAGACAGAACCTGCTTTCACACTGAGCCAGGGGGCGAAAGCCCAAGCCATCACTACCAGAAGCTCCTGGAAGCTGCATTGTCCGAGACCTGGAAAAAAAATATCAAAATGCACCGACAGATATGGTTGCATTATTCATAAAGAGAAGCTCTGCCGTCTTAAGCCTGAAAGCACGACACACAGAAATGGTTTGAGTCAACCCTGCCGGCATCAGAGAGCCCCAAAATATCCCATCCAGATGTCTAGATTCCTTCTGCAAGCATTTCTGGAATCCCTACTTGGCCCAGCAGGGGAGTAAAGGGAGAGCTGTGATTTCCTGCCCAAGATTGGAAGCTCAGAGAACAAGACAGAAGTTTCCTCTCTAGCCTAATGACTTTGTGCCACCCCCATTTGTTACCTACAATGATTGCTTGCCCAGCAGCCTGAGCAGCCTACAGCATAGGTGAGTTCATGTTCCCCTCTTGCTCAAACCCTCTCACGGCTCCCATTCGCTCAGAATAAAAGCCAAAGCTTCCGAGGGATGATTAGCCTCCTGCTCCTTCTCTGACCTCAGCTCCTCCTCCTCTTCCTCCTCCTCCTCCATTTTTACTTCCTTCCAGCCGCATTGGCCCCCTTGCTATTTTTGACTCAAGGCCTTTGCACATGCTGTTCCCTCTGTTAGGAACACTCTTCCTGCAGTCGTCAGGGTGGCTCCCTCCTTTCCTTCTGCTCATGTCACCCCATCAGAGAGGCCATCCCCGACCCTCCTCTGGTGATCCCTTCTCGCCACTCTCCAGCCCTTCCCAACTTTATTTCTTCATAGTGCTTGTCACTCCTAACATATATTTACTAGAGGCCTGGTGCATGGATTCGTGCACGGTTGGGGTCCCTCAGCCTGGCCTGTGCCCTCTCGCAATCTGGAACCCCTCGGGGGATGTCAGACTGCTGAAGCAGGAGGCTGGGGAGGAGCCTCAGCCGGGCTGGGCACAGCTCCACTGCTGCTTGCCCCACTGCCGCCGTCATCACCGCCTGCTCGGTAGCACTGCCATGGAGGCGGGAGAGGCTTCCGCCAGCCATCCGTGAGCCTGACTTCTGGCTGAGCAGCGCTCCCACTGTGGGGGTGCACTGACCACCAGGGGGTAGCTCCTGCGTTGAGCGTCTGTCCCCTGGTGGTCAGTGCGTGTCATAGCGACCGGTCATTCGGTCATAATGGTCACTTAGGCTTTTATATATATAGATTGCTTATCTCTCTGACCCCCAACTGGACTGTGTGCTTCATGAGAGCATGTGCACGGGGATGTTGCTTTGCTCACTTCCCAATCTGTAGATCCTAGAACAGTGCCTGGCACATAGTAGATAGTCAATAAATATTTGTGGAAGGAAAACAAAGTGGGAGAGACAGGAGGAGGGGAGGAAGAGAGGAGAGAAAGTAAAGGAGAAAAGAAGAGAAGAAGTTTTCATCTAAGAACTAACAGAAAGGGTCCATCCTGGTTCCTGCCATCAGCTGAAAATACCTTAAGTACAATTCTACACAAGACCCTCCTTGCTCATCAGTCCTCTATAGCTCCCCACTGTCTAATGGAGCAGACAATGCAGCCTGGCATTCACAGCCCTGCACAAGCTAGAACTAATGGAATCTTCCTGCCTCATCTCCTTCCCCTGCACACACCTAAACCCAAGCCGTTTTCAGGGATTCTGCTGAAGCTCATGGCTCCCTACCACTGCCCTCTGTGAATCCGAGTCATGAAGCCATCCTCCAGGTCCTGACACAGTGGGATTTGAATCCTGGCCTCTCTGTGGACTGCCTTGTCCCAAGAGTGAAGAAGGAGACACTTGGGGAGCCTTCGGGACAGTGCCCAGCACAGAGGCTTCTCAATCTCAACAGCAGTGCCACTGTGGGCTGGATCCTTTGTGGTGGGGCCATCCTGTTATTACAGGAAGTGGAGCAGCATCCCTGGCCTCTACCTATCACCTGCTAGGAGCAACCACAGGTGTGACAACCATGTCTCTACACATTGCCAGATGTCCTCTGGGTAAGGCTGCCAGATCCAGCAATGTATACTTATACTAAAAATTATTCATGATCTGAAATTCAATTTAATTGTGTGACCTACCTGTATGTCATCTGGTAACCCTACCTGGGGGGAAAAATTAAGAACCTTCCTTATGAACCACTGGGTTGAAGTGGAATCACCTTGGCATCCCAGTAGTAACATCAGTGGTTTCTCTCACTTTCCTCCTACCTTCTTAGAAAGTCCAGCCCACCTCCCCCATCCTATGGCCTTCCAGGGCACCGGAGGCTCAGCTCCCCAAACAAACCCAGCTCAGCCCTTGTGTTGAAGGATCCTCCTGTCTCCTTCCTGGGGTCTGCCCTCCGGCCAGCAAGCCCCTGCCTTCTTTCCTCCAATTAAGTGGCCTCCTAGTCCCAGCCTGGAGGCAGGAAAACAAGGCCGTTAGTCACTTTGCTTCCTTTATCAACTCTGAGTCACATGGCTAGCTCCTTTAATGGCAGTCGTCATGGCAACGGGAAGCCAGTGCCTGCTCTCTCTGGAAACCAAAACAAAATTAAGTGGTGGAGGTGGGGAGAGAAAGGAGCCAGGATAGCGCTGGTTGGGTTTACTAGTAACTGGAGGAAATCATGCTGGGTCAACCCTGTCTCCAGCTTTCCCTTGGTGGCATCGGGGAGATGGAAAAATAAGATGCCTGCCTGGTAAAGCGCAGGCTAATGTGGTGGGTGTTTGCACATTGTTTATCCTGATGGTTGAGTAATTTTCATCTCCAGTATGAATAAACTGAAGCCCAGACACTTGGGAATGGAAAGAGGGATGCTCATCTGAGACTGTGCAACTTACAAGCCATCAATGTCAGCTTCACCCTCTTCTTTCCATGTTCCCCAAGTCCTCCCCACTCCTTCCCTCTCGCTTTTAGGACAGGACCAAGTGCTCGTCCACATTGTTCTCCTTTCTCTTGGAACTCCCCCTACTCCGAGTCCTCCCGTTACTCATGTTCACAGTGCTCCCTCCAGCCGCAGATGCAGTTCCCTCTGCCAGGAATGGTTTTCTTCTGTCTCTTCTCACTTCCTACCTTCACCTGAAAGGCTTACTCATCACCCTGGCCGGGGAGCTCAGTTGGTTTGAGTGTCAGCCCCCTACGCCAAGGTTGCAGGTTCGATCTTCAGTCAGGGCACATACAAGCAGCAACCAATGAATGCGTAAATAAGCAAATCAATGTTTCTTTCTTCCTCTCTTTCTCCCCCTTTCCCTCTCTCTTTCAAAAAAAATCAATAAAAATAAATGCACATATCCTTCACATATCTTAAGCATAAGGTAATTTAAGATATGGAATGCATGCAGTTACTGCTCTGTTAGGTTCTTGTGCTGCAAAGTACCTCTCCTTCAGACCGTGGTGCACAGCCTGTAATTATCTTTTTAATTACACTCGGAACGTCTGTTGGGGGCTGTCTCCTGTACTAGAAAGTCAGCCCCAGGAGGGCAGGGCCTGTCTTGTTCACTGCCACATCCACAGAGTCCAGCCCTGCCTCTGGCACACAGGTGCCCCCAGCACCGGCATCTGAACCCAGCTCTGGCAGATCCCAAGGCTCCTTCTCGGCCTGCTTCCACAGTGGCTCCCCGAGTTAGCACTGGACAGAGCTTCCAGCCCCACAACCCCTGCTGGCCTTTGTGGCTTCAGTGGCTCAGGCAGAGCTTGCAGACCAGGTAGAAACTGACTGTGAAGCCGCCTCTTCCACAGGAAGGATGTGGGGAGCCTCCAGGCAGACCATGACAGCAGGGATGTGGCTCCTCTGAACCCAGAGGAGAAGCAACAGCTGGCCCGACCCCCAGATTTTGAGGCATTCCACTGGAGACTGGCTCTCTGGTATTAGGGGGACATGCAAGGAAAGGAGAGAGGTCTGCTTTGGGGGGGAACAAACCTGTCACCATGTCCTTAGGGGCACCCATGCTAAACAGAGGGGCTCACAGGACAGAAGACTTGAACTTGTTTCTCTTTACTCGGCTGTACCCTTGAAGCATCACTTACTCCTTCTGGGCCAGTTTCCTCATCTGTACAATGGAAACTATACCTCACACACATGCTGAAATGATGGCGCTGGGTAGCTGTGGAAGGGCATGTTTGTGACATCAGGGCCCAGAGCCTGGCTCAGACAGACCTGGGGGTGCGTCCTCAACTCTGTCCCTTCTTAGCCGTGTGCTCTGAGCAGCTCACCCTCCCTCTCCAAGCCTGTGTCCTTGTCTGAAAGAGGGGACAACCTCACTCACTTCACAAAGTTACTGTGCACACAGGGTGAATGGGAGCTCTGGTTACTAAAATGATGTGCCCCAAGAAATGCAGAATTTAGAAACAGCCACCAACTTGTGACTGGTAGGTCCTGCCTTCTGATTGCAGATCCAGGGTCAATAGGTACTTAGGCCCTTTGTCCAAACTTGCTCGGTTCTGCCCCTGCCCCTCTCAGGTCCAAGCGGGATGCCAGTCTCTGATCAGGAGATGATCTTGGCTGGGAGCCAGGCAGAAAGCTCATTCTGAGCCCCAAACCCAGCCCCTCCCAGGAGAGAGGATGCAGGCTCAGACCACTGGTCACCAGGGACAAAGTGTTCCCTTCAGCTTGGCCAATCACCCAAACCAGACTGATATGATGGGCTCTCCAAGGGCAATGGACCAATGCTCCCTTCTCCAGGTGTGGAAACTGAGTCCTTGAGAGGGAAGGGGACTTGTCAAGGGCACCAAGGGAGCTGGTGGCAGAGCTGAGACCAGGGCCCCAGGTGCCTGGCTGACATACTCCTCTGCCTGCAGCCCCCTCCCAATGGAATCAGCCAACCATTTCCTTAAAAACACAGCCATTCCAGTGAAAACATCTGGTTTGGTTAAACAATGAACAAAAATATTGGAGGTTTTTAACCTGAAGGCTTTGGGGGGAGGGAGATACACACCCTCCCCTGAAATAGTCATCATCATGTGTGGGTTGTAGGTTTTTCTGGAAAGGAGTTCTGGACAGAGCTTTCTTCAGGTCCCCACAGGGTCTCTGCGAGGGCTGAGCTAAAAAGTTCTGGGCCTTTCTGAGGGTTCCATGTATCCCGTGTGTCTCCTTATTCAGAGAGGCCAGGATGTGCAACCCGCCCTGGGGCTGCTTCTTGAAACAGCATGGGCACACCACACCACACACACACACACACACACACACACACACACACACACACACACACACCAATGCTCCCAGAGGAGGGAGGGGCAGCAACAGGTCGAAACCTGGAGGCTGCCGTGCTGGCTAGCTGCCATCAAGCGGGGAGGGGCTTCTCGGGGCTCAATGAGAACAGGAGATGCTGACACCCCAAACACAGAGACAGAGGGATCAGGCCAGCCCCCACCGTCTACAGGCTAAGGACTCAAGATACACCAGTGATGCCGGCTCGGCAGCAATGGGGTCTCAGGCTGAGGGATGTGCGTGACATGAGGAGGGTATACACACAGTCACAGCCTCACTCACTCACACACAGACTCATGCATCATACATCACACACACGTGGATACACACACGGATATACAGCCTCACTCATTCACACAGATGCTTGCATCACACAGATACACATCATACTGAAAATACAAACACATATACATGTACACACAATACACAAATATTCTCATAGATACACACACAGCTACATATCCTTATCCACACAGGCATGTACATACACACACACACACACACACACACACA
Source organism: Myotis lucifugus (assembly GCF_000147115.1). Lineage (NCBI taxonomy): Eukaryota > Metazoa > Chordata > Mammalia > Chiroptera > Vespertilionidae > Myotis > Myotis lucifugus. The sequence continues at coordinate 1,788,144 of NW_005871277.1, read as the reverse complement.
CAGTCCAGGCATCTAAATGCTTCCCCAGACACCCCTCACTATAGATTCTCCCCTCTCTGCAGGGGAACATGGGCTACTAACTCCAAAGGCTAGACTGGGCTCCCTGCAGTCCAGGGAGAGAGGGAGAGGGGCAGAGGGACTGAGAATTTGGGGGGGGGCATGGGGAAGTGGGGCGAAGCTTTATTTTCCCACAGGGTTATCTATTCCCTTTCCTAAAGTCTGGTCCTCCTCCCCATCCAGACCCCCCTGCCCTATCCCCGCAGGTGCTTGTCTCACTGTAGTGAGACCCACCCACTGGCTCTCCCATGAGGGGGGCTCTACCCAGACAAATGCAGGAGTGCCCCACAGTGGGAGTGCCCCCCCCCGCGGCATCCACCCTGCACGTAGCAGAAAAACATCTAGGGCACCCCCATACCTGAAGCCCCACCCCCAAATTCAGCAGCCTCCAGTCCTCAGGGAGGTTAAGTACCCACCCAGGTGAGCCCACAACTAAGGCAGCCGTCCCCTTCTGCCAGTGGCGACCCCACCTTTGAGGCTCTTACCTGGGAGGGGGGCTACGCATGTTCCCACCCTCCCCCACCTCACCACCTACCTCCTTCTTGACCGTGCGCAGCAGCCTTTGCCGGGTCTCCGCCCCTGTGGGACAAGACAGCCGGTCAGCAGAAAGCTGGGGCCGGGGCCTGGGGCTGCCCTCCCGCCATCCCTGCGCCCCACACCCCGCGCCCCCTCACCCGCAGGGCCCGAAGCCATGGCTGGGCGCGCGACGTTCCGAGTCCCGGGCGCCTGCAGCGGTGGCGGTGGCGGCGGCTCCTGGGCGCTGGGCTCCCAAGCTGCGGCTGCGTTGGGGCGGGACCAGGCGCCCCAAGACGTCAGGACCCGTCAAGCGCGCGGCCCCGCCCCCCGGAAACACACTGCCTGGCCCCCTGGTTCCCAGCGCGCAGATCCTCCCTGCCAGATGCACATCCTCACTCCTGCACCTCCCCACGAACCCCCACCTTCCTGCCCAACGCCAGTGTCCCCCTTTGGTGGGGCAGGGAAGGACAGCACCTTTATTCAATGTCTGCTGTGTGCCAGGCTCACAGAAAGTGGCCGGAGATGGTGGGGCACTCTCTCTGCACCTCAGTCTTCTCATCTTTAAAACGGGTAGAATGTGATTACTTCATGGGAATGATATGGAACTTAAATGAGGAATCTAAAACACTTAATACAGACGCAGGAGGAACAGTCCAGCGCCTATAAAATGTTCCTGCAGCTGCTACTTTTACCAGTATTATTAATATTATTAATATGGTTACACTATTATCGCTGACAGTGTCACAGGATATACTGACTCCATCCAGGAGAGGCCAGGCCTTAAGTGGCCCACTCCCCCCACCACATGCAGATCACTGGGAGGGCGGGGTCCTCCCAGGAGCCTGTCCCCAATGGGGCGCAGCTGTTAGCCAGGATCTCCACTGTGCAGGCTATGGGCTTGTTCCACCAAGTTTCTGACTACATCCACCCAGAATGCAACTCAGGTCAACAAATATTTCTTGGTCCAGGATCCCGTGCTGGGGTGCTGAAGTGAACAAGACTGACAAAAAGACAGCTCCTCCCTGTGGAGCTTAGGAGGTAGACAACAAACTCAGTAAGTAAATGATATAGTAAGTTGGAAGATTCTGGAGAAAAACAAACTAGATGAGGGAGACAGGGCCGGCCCAGATGGGTGGGGTTTGTATTCTGAGAGAGGCCCCAGTGAGAAGGTGACATTTGATCAAAGAGGAATAGGACTTATCCAACCCAACACTCCCAAGTTCTCTCCTCTGATCCTCTTCTCTTCTCTCACACCCTCTCTCCTGGGTTACCCTCCACCAGACAAACCAGAATCAAACAAACCAGAACACACAACAGGCATGGCCACTACCCAGAAGGCAGCCAGGGCTGGTTTCCACAGCTAACCCTAAGCAGTAACCTGGACACTTACAGGCATCTTCTTTGGAAACACTTATGAGCACAAGGATTTTCTAGGAAAACCCTAGTGAAGCTCTGCAACTTGGAGGAACTAAATTAATGTCTAAATTCAATACAACCCCAAATTAACGGACAACAGAATCTGTAATATCCTGGAACTCAATGCAATGATTCTAAAGTTCATTTGAAAAAAAAAAAAACCAGCCAGGAATTTTCCAGTGCTTAGCAGGTTTAGTTTTTTCTAGTCCTTAGAATTTTTTTCAAGATGTAGCAAACTGAACATTGTTGTTCCCGGAGCACCGTGGACAGTGCAGAATTGCGTTTAGCATTAGAGCTGAGGGTGCATGCTGGTTTCTATGAGCTAATACTGCCATTTCAAAGCAGTGGGTAAGATCAGGATTGCTCAAGAAAAAGTGTCAGATAACGATCTCTCTCTTAATTAAAGTGGGTATTCAGTGTGTGCAGCAAAGATTTAAATGTCAAACAAGGCAATTATAAAAATATTAAAAGAAAGAACTTGTGATTTAAAAAAAATTTAAGTGCAAGGCCAAAGAAACCCAGTGAGCTTGGACACACGTATACACTTTTATCTATCCCCTCCTATACCAAGCTTCCCTGCATCTCACCATATCCATCTTTTTCTCTGTAAGCAGTCAACAAAAAACTGATACGGCAAATACCATTTAAAAAAAATGGCCCAAAATATTTGAAAGCTTACAAATCACTGTGAATCCACTTGCAGGAATCTGCCTAGAGGATTTCAGATGAGCCTTGGCTTGAATTTAAGGACAGTTACAGCAGCTAAAATTTAGCTATACTGGCAATAGCAGGGATTTGGTTGAAGTATTAAGTGGTAAGGGCATACGTTTCTGAATTTCCAAGTGCATGTCATTTAGTAAGGTCACCTGGAAGGTTCATCTGAGGATGGTTGATGGTCGAGACAAGGGGCAGGGGGGTGAGGGGGTGGCAAGAGATCGGGCAGACACCCTGGCTGGTGTGGCTCAGCTGGTTGTGGCATCCTCCTGTACACCAGGAGGTAGCAGGTTTGATTCTTGTCCAGGCACATACCCAGGCTGTGGTTCGATCTCCAGTAGGGGCACATGTGGGAGGCAGCCGACTGATGTTTTGCTCTCACCTTGATGTTTCTCTCTTCTCTCTACTCTCTCTCTCTTTTCTTCTCTCAAAAAAGAGATCGGGCAGAGGGGCCCCACTCCCATTCCACTGAGACTCGGTGGGTCTGAGACCCTGCCAGATGCAGCTCAACATCGGCCTAATTTGGTCCAGGATGGACATGGTGCCCGAAGAGGCTGGCCCTGCAGGGTTGAAATAGGAGTGGGCACAGCACCTACCCTTCGTTAGAGTACCTGAACAGCCTGAGCTGGACAGAAGTTTCAATATGGTTTAAATTTGTTATCCCTGCTGTGTATGCATTTCTGGATTCTCTTATCCTGTATCCACTTGGTATTCGTGCAGCAGAACCCACAGCTGTGCTGAGAGGGTCTTGCTTTTATGATCTCCAGTGGGTCCCCTGCTGACCAGCACTCACACGGCACCATCCAGGTTCATTCATTTCATCTGAACCTCATGCACCTCTCCTTGTCTTCACTCAAGCCTCAACCTTCCACCCTCCTCCTCCATCCTAATTCTCAATGAGACAAATAGAACATCAGAACAAAACTTCAACATCTTCCCCTACCACACTTCCCTCCCTGAGACCCTAAGGTACTAGGTCTGCTTCTACCTAAAGAAAATATCTCCACTTACACCCAGATATCTCCGGCCAGATCCCTTCCTGCACGGCCTAATACCCCACGGACGTCTCACACTCCTGACTTGCCCTCCTACACATGTCGCACTTCATTTGAAGAAGTCCCATCCTTCCAGTTTCCCAGGCAAAAGTCTTTCGATTCATCCCAGACCCCTCTTTTTACCTCAAACCCTTCACAGAAACAACCAGGAGATACTGTTGCCTCTGCCTTTCAAGACTAGCCAGTATCTGACAAGTTCTCATCACCTCTTTACTACCTCTGGTCCAAGCCACCAGCTCCCCCTGCTGGACACTGCAAGTGGTCGCCTTACTGGTCTGGCTTTTGCTGGGGTCTTCCCCTCAATCGGTTCTCAACACAGAACCAGGTAAATTGGTTCATGTGGTTCCTGTTCCCACCACCCCATGAGGGTTTCTGTTTTCATAGAGAAAATTCCCTCAGATGCCCTCCCCCACCGACTACCTCTCTGATTTCTCCTGCTTCTCTCCCCCTCGGTCTGCTTTGCTCCAGCTGCCCTGGCCACCTTATTCTTCCTTGGACATTTCTACCTGAAGAATTTGCTGTCTTTCCTCAACCTATAGCTCATGTAACCTTGTTAACTCACTGACTTGTTTCAAATCTTTGATTCTTACCAAGACTCCTTTTGATTCTCACCTGTCTGCCATTAATTAATGCAACCAGCCCCCTGCATACCCCACCTTCCTAGTAACTCTCCATTTCCGTTATTTTGCTATTTTTTTTCTGCATTTCCCTAGCAATGGCCACACTATGGCTATAGACATTATTTGTTGTTTTTATTTGATGTCACTGGAATGTGAGATTTTTAAGGGAAGGTCCTTTGCTTTAGGCCCTGGCAGTGTCTGGCACATGGCAGGCATACAACAACTTGTAGATGATGAATAAACATAGAGATAAGCTACTCTTTATTTCTGCTTCCAAACGCAGACCCAGCCCCCTGGTCAAATCCAGCCTGAACTCCAGCCGCTGCAAGAGCAAAGCCAAGTGGCTGAGTCTGAACAACCTAGAGGAGCAGAGGGAGCATCTCAGTCTCCAGGTAAAAAGAGGAAAGAAGATGGATATGGTGAGGGGCAGGGGATGCTTGATACAGGAGGGGTTAGATGAGTGTATACGTGTGTCCAAGCTCGCCAAATTGCATACATTAATTATGTACACATTTTTGCACACCAGTTGTGCCACAATAAAGCTGGCTGGGTGGGAAAGATACAAGGTAAAGAGTCTATTGCAGTGATGGCGAACCTATGACACGTGTGTCAGAGGTGACATGCGGACTCATTTTTTGGGTTGATTTTTCTTTGTTAAATGGCATTTAAATATATAAAATAAATATCAAAAATATAAGTGCTTTGTTTTACTATGGTTGCAAATATCAAAAAAATTTCTGTATGTGACACGGCCTAGAAATAAGTTAGGGTTTTTCAAAATGCTGACACGCCGAGTACAAAAGGTTCGCCATCACTGGTCTATTGGGTTTCACAGCATGGACTTTATCCCCAAGAGCAAATTGTGGATCCGTTGGGAATTGAAGTCCAGGTGGAAGGCACTGAAAAAAATGTAGCAATATTTGCTATGAAAAAGGAGAAAGGAAATGGTATAGTAGATGGAGGAGGATTTTTAAAAATTAGAGAATAATATATATTTATCCTGGTGGAAATCACCCAATAGAGAGGGAGAAATATAACAGAGAATGTACAAGAAAGAAGAACAAAATCCCTGAAGTTGAGGTCAGAATCCATAGCTCAAGTAGAGGGACTGGCTTTTCTTCCGAGCAGGACACACCCTCCGTGGTAATCAGACAAGCACAATGTACGTCTACGTCTACGGGAAGAAGGTAATGTTAGTGGATTCCCGTCTGAGTTTTCATATTTCTCAGTGAAGTATGAAGCAAGATCATAGGCTGAGCTAGATGGAGGGAGGAAAGGAGAGGGAAGTAGAGGAGATTTGAGAAGAGATGAGAAGGTATGAGAGGGTGGTTTTTGCTGGGTAGGAAGCAAAACTAGGAACTTGGGCTGGTGTTTCAGTGGTTTAATGAATTAGGCCTGTGATCCTCAATGTCTCACTTACTATTGATGTGAGCAACCTTCTGAGAAGCCTGGACTAAGGCCTGGCTGAGAGCAGGCAGTGGCTGCACTGGCTCTGAACGTGCACCTTCCCTGCCCACGCCCTTCCTCCCCCAAATCCACAAACTCCTCACCCCTCCCTAGACCCTGCAGTGGAAGGGGATAGAGTCCCATGTCCCCTTAGAGCAGCGGTTCTCAACCTGTGGGTCGAGACCCCATTGGAAAACACATATATAACTACATATTGTTTTTGTGCTTAATCCCTATGCTTCCATTATGTTCAATTTGTAACAATGAAATTGGGGGTCACCACAACATGAGGAACTGTATTAAAGGGTCGAGGCATTAGGAAGGTTGAGAACCACTGCCTTAGAGGGACCCCTCCATACCCACTACCTAAGACCGTGACTCACAAATGTGACCCACAGCCTGGAGACCCCACCCCAGGGCGCTCCCTGAGGAACACCAGACCCTCCTCACCTCTGTCACCAAATGTTCATTCCACCTACCCCATGGCACTGTCCCTTCTCACCGTGATCCTGTCCACATCAACCCATGCAAATCCCTCCGGGAAACCCCAGTGTCCTTTCTCTCTAAAATCTCTGAGTCTAGATTGCTAAAAATTGGTATCAGGTTTTGCCACTAACGTTCAGAAGAGCTGACCTGCAATTCCCTGCCTGCTGCTGGGGTGGTATCGAGACTCTCCTGATCCAGGGAAAGCAGCTGGGTACGCCCCCTCTCTCTGTTCTCAGATACATGTTTAAGACTGACATTAGTTCTATCTCAAATATTTGGTAGAAGCAGAGGACGGGGACATTGTCTCCCCCCCTGATAGGGACACCAGCACATGTGAGTCACCTTCCTGGCTTCTCTGCCAACTTTTGTCCCAGCCTTTAAAACTTTCTCGTCCAAATGTCCCCGTGACACTGTCACTTTTGTTTCTCCTCCACTAGATGCTGCTCTCCACCCACCTAAGACAACCACCATGCCTGCTTCCGAGGTCTCACTGTGGACCAGACACACCGGGATGTGGTCAGTGCTCCTCGTTTTCCGGCTGATGCAGACCCGAGTGCTTACCGGGGTTCACTGACATGGTGGTGACAATATTAACCCCAATAACTGTACTTTGTCGAGTACTCAGCATGTGCCAGGCTCTTTTCACAGATTAGCTCCCACAGGAGCCTGGGATATGAGTTCCCCTTCTACACAAGAGGAGACTGAGTCTCAGAGAGGTGATGTGACATGTCCAGAGTCACACAGCACAGATGGAACAGGCTGTTATTCGACAAAGTCCAAATGCCAGAGACATGATATTGTCTTGTTGCCCAGAGCAGTGGCTAATTAATGAGCTCCTACTATGTGCTGCGCACCATGTGAAGCTTGGAGAATACACAATGTATAAGACAGACCCATTCTGTGGGCGTTTGTCCTGTGTCCATCCCCTGGGAACCTTGAGGGCAGCGCTCACGTGTCCCCAGCACCTAGTGCAGGGCCTGGCACAGAGCACGACCTCAGTTAATGCTGCTGAATAAGTGAACAAACTGCTGCAGGTTATACACCCAGCACTGGAGATAACTGCAGCTAAAATCTCATTCTTGGAAATGAAAACAAATATCCAGCCCTGGCGTGTGCTCAGTGGTTAGGGCGTTGAACTGTGCACCGAGGGGTCGCAGGTTCGATTCCCAGTCAAGAATGCATACCTGGGATGCAGGGGCAAACGCGGAAAGTTTAATAAAGGCAAAATCTCACGTTTAGCTCATTAGGTTTGCCTGGCACATCCTAATAAAATGATAAACAGAACAAGGCATGGGGGGTACCCCAAGTGACGAGACCTCGTCTGGAAATTAGGATGACCAACAGTCCCAGTTTGCCTGCGACGGAGGAGGCCCCTGACTTGAGACTTTCAGTGCTAAAGTCCTTGGCAGCCTGGACACAGCTCATGAGTGCCTCGACATCGCAGTTCACATAACAGCCACCTCTCTCGCAGCACCTAAGTACCTCTCCTTCATAGCTCATAAACTCACATGTGCGTGTTTGCGTGTATCTGATTCATTCTCATCTCCACCACAGGCTCCTTAAGAGAATGACGATGCCTCTTTCAATTGACATTGTATTTCCAGCACTACCACTAGCCCTAGTAGATGTTCAATAAATACTTGTTATTGGAATAAATGATGAATAGTAAGTGTTCAGTATACATTTGAGATTTTTTTGGAAAGGGGAAAATCATTACTAGGGCTATAAAGTTACTAAAGCAATTCTTGTTGGATCAGTAGCTTTGTCATCAGGAGACGTGGTCCTAGATCTTGGATTTTTGGGGCCTGGAGCAATATTGATGTGTATGGGGGTGGGGTGGGGGGAGGCAGGGCAGAGACAGAAACAAGATAGCAAAAATCTTAAATTTTGATTAAGGGCAAACAATAACATACAAGCCTATTGTCCTATAATTTCACAAAAGAAGACTATCTTAACACATAAATAATAATAAAAGACATAACTTCAGAAAATAATTAATCATAGCCTTCCCAGGCAGGGACAGTTGGTCTTTACACTGACATTATGCTACAGAAAACTGCCACTGGTGTATGGATTTGACTCTTGTCACCAATACTTTCTAGCTGTGTGACCTTGGGTGAGCAACTTCACCTCTCTGCTCCTCACTCCCTCCTTCTTGGGGTCATTGTGAGGATTAAAAGAGTTAAACTATCTAAAGCCATTAGCACACTCCATACACTACAGAGCTAATGTAGATTTATCATCTTCGTCATTCAGTAGACAACATCGCCACCTGGTGGCATCCCAGAGTACGAACAAGCTGCTTCTGCAGAGCTATGAGGCATCCACAGGCAGTGAGGCTGAGGCGGAAGCAGGGAGAAAAACTATAAATATTCATGAGATCATTTAAAGCTCGGGCCTGTCTTCCTGAGAATAAAGTTTGTTCCTTGCAAGCTACTGTCCAAGCTGTCAGCTCCTAGAGGAGAGGAAATGAAATCTTTCTCCCTGGATGCTTTATCTGGGCTGGGGGGAGCTCTCTCTTCACTGGGGCTGACAGACAGTGGGGCCTTGGCACTGCCACCCACTGGGAGTGGGGCTGCTGTCAGCCATAGCCCTCCCTGCCTCTTGCTTTCCTGTGAGGTCTGAAGAATGAAAGAGAAACAGCAAACTGAATGTGGAAGCCTTTTTACAATGGCCACAGAACAGGGACAGATGTTAGCTCTGTGCTCTCGCCGATAAGGGTCTTGCACTGTCCGAGCCATCAGCCTTTGGAAACAGCCCTTTGTTCTCCGAAAAGTCATTGCAGGAGAGTCTGTGAGGTCTGAAAGCGGACTTGAGCACTCTCTCTTTTTATATTTCTTCCCAGTGTGAGAGATTGACACTGATTTTCCTTTCTTGTCTCTGCTTGCAGATGTTCATTTAGCCTGGGAGCCTGGGAAGGAACCTCCACAAAGGATAAAGAAGGTTGGCTCTGGGAGTAGGTAGGCTTGTGTTTGAAACCTTGTTCTGACACTTGCTGGCTGTGTGACCTTGGGCAAGTCACTGTCTCCTTGAACTTGTTTCTGCGTCTATAAACTGGGAATGATAATAGTATACTCCTCAGGGATTTGATATGAGACTTGAGTGTGTTCATCTACCCCACAATCTCAGGTGCCTACAGGGGACAGACAGGCATGGTGAATGAGAGAAATGGGTCAAGCGCAGGGCAACAGGGAATGGTGGGGACTGGGGTTAACCAGGAACAGATCCCCAAGTAACCGGAACAGCTGCTGGTCAGCATAATCTGATGCAGGCATTTGAGCCAGTACATTAAAGACAACCTCAAAAACCCAGAATGTGGGGGGTTTTGCTCAAGAAACTGTGGCTGGGCTTTGGCACTGACCTGAGAGAATAGATTTGGTTAGCAGTGAAGTGTGGTAGAAAGAAATGCAGGCCCAGTGCTGCCAGTTTTTCAAGAGAAACAAGCTATCAGCTCCGTTTTCTAATGCTGGGAATTAAATATTTTAAAAACAGTGGCCCATGATCCAGACAAAACCCTGTGTTTGCTATGTGACCTTGGGCAAGTCTCTTAATATCTCTGGGCTTCTATTTCTTCATGAATAACAAGGGTAAGTATACACCTAACTCCTGAGCTTAACAATTTATATAAATGACTTTGTTTAACCTTTCCCTCAACATAAGGGAGGTGTCGCTATTATACCTCATTTTTTAGATGAGAAAACAGGTCAGAGGAGCTAAGTAACTTGCCCAGAATCATACAGCTATTAAGTAGAGCAGGCCTATGGTGAGGCTTTAGAATGAAATAGTGCATGCAAAGTGGTCAGTGACTATTAGTTATTGTTGTGTCATTGTTATTATTACTACTATTAACATAAATGGTTCAAGGTCAGTTCTCATACTTAATTTGGTGGTCAAAGTAAGCCACTAGACTTTGACCTGTCAAAGACCAGAGCCAGCTCTAAATGATGCAGTATGCATTTTTGCAAGTAGTTCTTGGACGAACTAATAGTTCCTTTTTACAAAGGCATTGGGGCCACCCTGCCTTTGGGTTTCCTAGGGTAATAATTAGATTTAGACCCCTGGTACAGTCGATGGATTATCATCTCAGGGTGACCAAGCCAATCATGACCTATAATTTACAGCTTGAGTTATTCTGAAATCAATACAGATTTGTTCTTCATCGAATGGGCTGTAAAGCATGGTTGACAGACGGCTCTGAAAAGCAGTTGACATGGGAGTGGAAAAATTGCAGGGGCCTGGAGAAGGGCCAGGTTATTAGGGGAGAGACGAAGTAGAAAGTAGAGGGGGCTGACCTCTGTTTAGTGGGCTGTGGTCAGAGCTGGCCAGAATTTCCATTGGGAACAGCTCAGGACAGTCTTGTTTAGAGAGTAGATTGGATTGGCAGTGAGGTATGTTAGAAAGAAACAAGTTTTGGAGATGGGTAGAACTGGATTTGTATTTCCACTGTGCAATTTCCTACCTACGGTACTATGGGAAATTGGACTCCATTCCCTGATGCTTAGCTGTCTCATCTATAAAATGGGCAATAAACTGAACCTATTGCTCAGATGATGATGAAATGAGCCTATATTTGCAAAACACTTGTTTTACTACATGAAGCTATCAAGTCAAGTCATTAAGAGGCTGTGCAGTCAGGCGGACCTGAGGTCGAATCCTGCTTCTTTCACCTCCAAACACTCAAAGTTACTTTGGATTAAGTCGCTTGACTACTTTGAGCCTTAATTTCTTTATATTGAACTAATAATAGAAGCCCCTACCGAAGATAATTGTGACCATTGTATTAGATAATGCACATAAAGATAAATTAGCCCCATGCACGGAGAGTGTGAGCTCAGCAGAAGGGCATTATTTTAGTTCATCTGATTGTTATCCATCCCAAGCTGGGCATGGAGGAGGCTCTCAGGGAGCACGGACTCAAATGCACAATGAATTAAATGTGTTCTTCAAGAAACAGATGATACCCTCAAGCTGGGTAATTTGAGGAGAGTTTAATAAGAAAAAATAATGACACTAAAATATACTTAAATAATAAAATAGCTGTTAAAATTGGACATACATGCCCTATTTACAAATGTGTGACGGGGGCATTGGAAAGCCAACACAGGATGCCAGGGCTACGCCAAGAGGAGCCATCACCATCCTGGAACAGCCCAGATGATTGTTTCAGCGTTTCTCTTCCTGAGCCATGTGATCCTGTAGTGCCTCCTAGTACAATAGAAAGAATGAACACCCCCAGGCATTGGTTAGGGCTTGACCATGTGACTTGCTTAGGTCAACAGAATGTGAAGCAGAAAGTGATGTGAGTCGAGGCTAGAAATGTTCTTGTCTCTGTCATTTGCCATGAGAAGCATGTGCTCCAGGAATCTGTTCACCTCAGAAGGAGGAAACTCATGGAGCAGATCTGAACCCAGCTGGCAGCCTGGATCAAGATCATCTGAGCCCAACAATGCCCAAGGTGACCTAGAGACCTGTGAGCAGAACCAAATATTTGCTCTTATAGCCACTGAGATTTTGAGGTTGTTTGTAATGTGGTAAAACTGACTAATGCCCACCTCTTGATTAGGAGGGTCCAGGAAGGTGCGATTACTGGACTGGGCTACCTGATAGGAGCTGTGATCCCAGTAAAGGGAATAGATGGCTCACCTCTATCCTCATTACACTATTATTGTTACTGCATGCTTCCTAAATGATATCAGGGTACCGAACATGACTCTGGAATGGAGTGGGGTGGCACAGAATGCTCTAGTTGATGCCACAGGACCTGGTTACTCACCCCTGGTATTGGGAGGGCTCCACACAGTTCTTCTGTCAGCGAGATTCCATCAGCTCTTGAAAAAGCAAAGTTCCTTTCATTTGCAGGCAGGTAGGAGCCGAAGCAGCCCTCAGACCCCAGGGCTCTGGGCTGCACTGGGCAGGGGATTTATCCTAGGGGGTCTGGTGCTGTCCACCCATTAAGCAGCCATTCAGCTCACTCCATTCTAGAGATAAAGCTTTCCGCCAAACCCTGTGATATCCTGCAATTTATGAATTCGTAAATTTGAATATACTTTTATGGGGATCAATTCAATGATGAATTTAGGCCAGCCTGAATCTTGTAGATAAATGATATATACAATATAAGATGATTGCAGAGGAAAAGTAGAAAATGTATAGGAAGATATGACTATTAGATGGGAGAGAAGTTATTGTCTGTTTCTGCCCACCTATGGCACGCCCACCCCCATTCACCACCAACCCAGCTACACACTCATCCCTCCACCCACCACCCACTCTATATGACAGCTAATACCCAACCTATTCTCCATCCATTTATTTTCCACACCCATACCCTTTCAAACATACCCATCCACCACATTCATTCACTAACCACAGTCGTCCATCTATCTATCCATCATCCATTCACTCACCACCCATCCAATCTACCATCCCAGTCATCCATCTATTCCATCCAACCTATCCATCCATCTATCCATCCATTCACTTACCTATTAACCACCTACACCATCCCTTATAACATCCATCCATCATCTTCTACCCAGTCACCCATCCTTCCATCCATTCAGCCATTCATCCAGCCATCCAAAAACCTGCCACTCACCAACTCTTATCCATCCATTTAACAAACATTTCTAGTTACCCATAATGTGCCAGAACTTAGATTATGGACCTGGGACACATATAATGAAGATGTGGCTCCTTTTCCTAAGAACCTCTCTATCCAGTGTGTAAGAAATATACTCCAAAATAAAACTCAACCAACTTTTAATAAGACATGGACAACAGAAGGCCACACATAGGCTTTGAAGCCAGACCAACTTGACTTTGATCTGGCCTCTGCCACTTGCTAGATATCCTTGTACCAACCACAACACCTCATTTAGCTTCAGTTTCCTCATCTGTTCAGCAGGAATAATAATTGCATCTACTTCAGAGGGTCATGGCGAACACTAACCAAGTTAATGTCAGGGAAGTTAAACATGTTGTGAGAGGGTCACATAGCCAAGAGCCGCCGACGTCCTCTGGGAGCAGCCCCAGTTGACAACCACCAAGACAATGGGAACCTCAGTCACAACTGCGAGGAACTGAATTCTGCCAACAGCCATGTGAGCGGGGAAAAGGGCCAGAGCTCCAGAAAAGAGTCCACAGTCACCCTGATGTAGCATTGAGAAGACCAGCTAAGCTCTACCTGGACTACTGAACCCTAGAAACTGGGAGATACTGTGTGTTATTTTAAGCCTCTAAATTTGAGGTGATTTGTGATGTGCTAATAAAGAACTAAGACATTAAGTAACTTGCCCAAGGCTACAAAGCTCCTCAGTGACAGAGCCAGAGTTCAGAGTAAGAGCAAGCTCACTGAAATACAGCCAGCCAGAGCAGTTAAAATGCAAGTGATTTTCTGATTAGCACTCAATTGCCTGGAAAATTCAATTAATCAGAATCTCTAATTCCCGGACCTTACAATTAGTTGGGGATTTTCTGGATCTGAAATCAAGTTTTCCATGGCAACTGGGGCAAATACCATGATGCCCTGGTGCTGCTGGAGAAACGCAGTGACTGTAGAGTTGGGAGAAGAAATACTACGCCACGTGTTACGATAAGGTCTGATTTAGACAGCCAAGTGTTTCCATTGTGAAAATGTGATGGCGATTGCTTACTGAGCAACAGCCACCTGACTTTATGCCTCTGCTCTGTTTCTCACCATTGAACCCCTGGATTGAAAAATTACATCTCTGGATATATGATCTCTTCCTTTTAAAGAAAGAGATTGACTCTGTGGGAGTGTGGTCTACCAATTAAATAGCTATCACCACCATAGCAGCTCAGTCATTCAGGCCTTTAGGGAGCCTGGCAGTCTACCTGAGACCTGTGGGTTCCCTAGTTCACGGGTGCTTTGGCACCCACGGCCTGCCTGGCTTGCCCCTTAACTTTGTCCATCTCTGCAGAGCACTTTGAATCATCTCATCTTTTCCTCCCTATCCCTTTGTAGAACAGGTACTGTTATGGGCCCCATTTTCTTGAGGAAAAGGCTGAGGCTTAGAGAGATGAACAGCTCTGCCCAAGTTCAGACAGAGCCTAGATTTAAATCCAATACAGGTTGCCCCTAAAGCCCGTGCTTTTATTCATTATGTTGGGTGCTCAACAGTAGGACCCAGCACTGTGTAGGTGCAGTGTTGTTGAAGTGTGATTATATCCAGGGTGAGTCCCAGTATAGCTAGTAGGAAAGAAGTGAGTTTGTTGGGAGAAGCAATGCAGGGAAAAGGCATGGGAGGTGACAGTTACCTGAGACTCTGCCACAGGTGACACACTCACGGCGAGGTTGAAGAACCTCAGTGATGAATCCAACACAGTCCATGCTCCCATTGAGCTTGAATTAATATAAATATAAAAGAAATAAGCAGGAAAACCAAGGAAGTAAGTACCTGAATGAAGCATAGGGTGATGTGGCACACAACAACAGTGGCATCTGGTTCATAGACAAACCAGAGAAGACCTGTCTGAGGAGACAGCAGAGCTGAGATATGAATGGAGAGAGGGGGGCAGCCAAGCCAGCACCTGGAGGAAAAGCATACCAGGGACATGGAAGAGCAGGTGCAAAGGCCCTGGGGTAGGAATGAGCAGGGCACAGATGAGGAAGAAAAAGGATGCAGTGCATGGTGAAACACAGGGAAGCCTGGCGTGGCATGAGGTCATAGATGAGGTCAGCAGAGCATTTTTGGGTAAGAAAAGGAACTTGGATTTTATCCTGCTGGCAGCAGGGAGCCAGGAGGAGGAGCAGCAGGATCCAAGTTATATTTTTCAATAATCTCTCTGCGCCGAAACCGGTTTGGCTCAGTGGATAGAGCGTCAGCCTGCGGACTGAAAGGTCCCAGGTTCGATTCCGGTCAAGGGCATGTACCTGGGTTGCGGGCACATCCCCAGTAGGGAGTGTGCAGGAGGCAGCTGATCGATGTTTCTCTCTCATCGATGTTTCTAACTCTCTATCTCTTTCCCTTCCTCTCTGTAAAAAATTAATAAAATATATTTAAAAAAATAATAATCTCTCTGATTGATGTGGGGAGAATGGAAAAGAGAAGGGTAATGTGCAGAACAGATAGGAGACGCTACAGTGTGAGACCCTAGCCCAGGACATCCCGAAGAATTCCTTGTTTTATCCCACTCCTGTCTTGCCGGTTCCTTGAATTCACCAAGCTCTTCCTTGCCTCGGGGTTTCTCACCTACAATCCTCTTTCTCTAGCTAACTCTCCAACTCTTTGTAGATCCTCTTCTCTCATGTCTTTTCATCTGGAAAGCCTTCTCTGTCTAGGTGAGTGCTCATGGCATCTACCTCTTCCTCTTGGTCATAACATCCACTGAGCCTGTAAAGTGCACCAACCACTCCCTTCGCCTCCAAGAGACCTATGAAGGCAAGCGATGCATCATTGCGGCCGCTCAGAATGCATGTAGAAGGCTCTCATCAAATCTTTATTTGATGAAATAATATTAAAGATAGTGGCCATTTGAGATTTATGATGGTGACCCTAAATGATTTTTAAACAATTAAGTAGGGTCAGTCTTTCAAACAAATGGGCTTTTGGAGCAATAACCGTGATTGGCTGCATGCCCTGTATATGCGAGGAACAGTTTTAAGCACATGAAATCCCCAATTCATTTAATCATCCAAGATCCATATAAACAAGGAACGTTCACACCCATTTTTCAGATGGTAAACTGAGGATGGGAGTAGCTAAGTAACTTGCCCAAGAAAACCTTATTACCATGTGCTGAGATACCAATTTGAGTCCACATCTGTCTTGCTGCAACTCATGCTTTTTTGACCAGTGACTCCTGAAGACAGGCAGTTATTACCCCAGCAAGTGTTCACCAAGCACCAACTAGGGAGGCGGAGGAGGATATGATGTGTAATTAGCCAGAGTTCCTACCTTCCTAGAGGATTCGCATCTGGTAGAAGAGATGAGATCCGGAGAGAAGTGCCGATGTAACGCTATAATGCAGGGATCCATATGGCTCGGTCTAGAGAGCTGTGGAGATCAAAAGTACAGTCTAACCACCCCAGGAATCATTTCAAAATGACTCACGTTCATTTATTATCATTTACCAATACAGTGAAGGGGATTCATAGTCCACCCAAATATTTCCTTTTTTGTAAAATATTTTCTATTGATTTTTAAAGAGAGAGGAATGGAAAAGGAGAGAGAGAAACATCGAAGTGAAAGTGAATTCGGCTGCCTCCTACATACCCCCTAGTATGGATCGAGCCCCAAACCCGGGTATATGCCCTGACCAGGAAATGAACTGACAACCTTTCGGTGCATGGGACGACACCCAACCAACTGAGCCACGCTGGCCAGAGCTCGCAAGTATTTCTTAAACCTCCTTCTCTATTCCAGCCTCACCCCGAACCACCTTTTCCCCTTTCAACTGGTGAACCTTTTTCCTGCCTCTTGACTTTTGTATTAAGAGTCCACATCATTGAAGCTCCAAACAGCTGATAAAACCTGAACCAGCCCATTGGCAATCTAATAAAAGCCATGGCCTTTCTCCCAGAAAATGTTCGCGTGCACGTGCACGCACACAGACACAGACACACACTGCTTTGCATTTCAGGTTGTCCACAGGCCCTTGAATCTTACCAACAGTTTCTGAGAGAGAACCCCAGCCACTGGTCATCTGAAAAGCCTTCTGCTCCTCAGCATTTGCCAAAGGAGAAGAGCTTCTCCTCTTTCCATGTGCATGAGAAAACTTCGGACATTTCTGTAAAAATAGATGCATCCCAACCAACCAAACCCCATGCTTGCTGCCTCAGAAGCTTGTCTTTCTGCAGTTTCCAGCCTGAAATGGCTTCCTCTTCCAGGGAGCAGGAACTCGTAATTAAGATAGCAGATGACAATGGCCTTAGCAGCTCTCTAGCTGTTGGCATGCTGGTGGAAGGAGCTGGAGTCATATCTCTCTCTCTCTCTCTCTCTCTCTCTCTCTCTCTCTCTCTCTCTCACCCAGGGTTAATATTCTCAACACCCAGGGTGCTTTTAATCCAACCATGTCATGGTTCTGGAGATCTGCAGTTAGCAGGGATGCTGGAAACGGTGTGTTGGATGGCCATCAGTTAGCAGGGATGCTGGAAACGAATCTGAACTCTTGGTGAAACACCCAAGTTGGCAAATTATTGGTGCTGTTTTCAGTGCCTTGCTTACAGATGTCTTTTCCTGCAGGTGGGGGGTGGGGGTGGGGGTGGGGATGGGCAGTGGAAACCAGCTGAAAATTCTGAATAACCCTGGATGACTCAATCTTACCCTTCACAGTTCCTGAATTTTATCTATGTCACTATTTTTATCTTTCTAGAACAATGCTTCCCAAACTCCAGTTATTTTAGTATTACTTTCAAAATTTCTACCCTATCTTTAGTTAGAACATTATTTTTTAAAAAGATTTGTTCTAATAGTCAGCCCTCTATAGCTATGGCCCAAGAAATACTGTTCGTGAAATCAAGGGGTTGATATTTTTGTTTTTTCTCCTCAAGACACGCTAAAATAAGTGCACAACTTTAAAAAATCACTATCCATGTAGCATCAAAAATCATCCCCTACATTCCCTCAGTGGTACTGTTACCACATGTTGAGGACATACTGTTCTAATAATGCCTGCATGACTTGAAAAAATAAACTTTGATCCATTTTTCATTTTAAAATCCATTTCCGCCGAAACCGGTTTGGCTCAGTGGATAGAGCGTCGGCCTGCGGACTGAAGGGTCCCAGGTTCGATTCCGGTCAAGGGCATGTACCTGGGTTGCGGGCACACCCCCAGTGGGAGATGTGCAGGAGGCAGCTGATCGATGTTTCTCTGTCATCGATGTTTCTAACTCTCTATCTCTCTCCCTTCCTCTTTGTAAAAAATCAATAAAATATATTTAAAAAAATAAAATAAAATCCATTTCCTCTTTTAAAAATATTTTAAAAAATTATCTGTCACATGCTTACTATGTGCCAGGCACTGGCCTAGACACATGCAGGCTCATTATTTCATTTCTTTTTTGTCTTTTAAAAAATATTTTAAAAATTGATTTTTAGAGAGAGAAGAGAGAGAGAGAGCACGCACACGTGTGAGCGAAACATGGATGTGAGAGCGTAACATCGGTCAGCTGCCTGCTTCAACTCCCTCCACCCCCCACCCCAGGAATCGAGCCCACAACCCAGGCATGTCCCATGCCTGGGAATTGAATTGGCGATCTTTTGGTGCACAGGATGGTGTCCAACCAACTGAGCCAACCAGCCAGGGCTCATTTAATTCTTGCAGCAAACCTTTGAGGTTGCTATGGTTGTTCCCGTTTTCCAGATGCAGAAAAAGAAACTCGGAGAGGTCTGAGGGTCTTGCCCAATGTCACACAGCCTATGCCTTTCCAGCAGGACAGAACCAGGTATCCAGCTTAGGGTAGTAAGAAGCTATCAGCCATGGTAAGACACTGGTTGACCTTCTTAAGAACTGAGTACAGGGTTTCTAAGGTGGCTTCAGCTCCTCTAAACAGCCAAACCGAAGTGGGGACATTTGTTCGTGAAATATGTCACTGTGTTCCAGCAGCCTAGAATCTTTCCAAGAGTTTCTCAAAATCCAACAGAATAAATATAAGATTTTTTATTGCTTACTACATAATAGGAATACAACTTATTACCGTTGGAGCGCCAGGCTTTTGGCAGCCTTCATAAATCTGGTGCTCCAACTGACTCCACATGCATTTAAGCAAAACCCAGCCCACATAGGGGGGGCAGTGGATGTAATTGGAATATGGAGTGGGGCTTCTAGATTAATCACATTCTGAATATTAACTGTACATTATGCTGATTTCCTTGTAAATAGATTCAGAAGCCCAGCATGTGTACCCGACTCGGGCTTATACGATCAGAATAGCAAATGTCCTGACTTTGGGGTTGGAAACAGTCCCAAAAGCAGTGTGTGAGGCCGAGTTTCATTTCCCCTGAGAGAAAGAATATTTTAGCCCTCGCCAGGCCTCCAAAAACAAGGCATGGTTCTCAAGACCAGAGGAAGGAGCAGTGTTTGTGTTCCAGTACCTGGTTCAGAATAGATTTTGCCACAAGACCATTTTATAGTGAATTCTTGGAGGATTTTATGACCCTGGAATTTTTTTAGGAATAAGCCACCCTATGATTGTCTTTACTGGGAAGGCAGTGGGTCAGAAGGTAGAGGAGGAGAGAATACGATGGAGAACAGTGTGGCCAAGGATTCAGATTTAGAAGGAAAAGCCTGAATGCCACCTAGATCTGTCAAGGGCACTGTGGGGTGACCTTGCTGCATGAGAACAGACAACATCCCACATGAGTCACATGATTCATCATTCATAGAGCAAGGCTTTTACCTGTAGGATCTCTGCTAGCACTTACTGCAACTCTGAGAGACAGGCAATAATTTCCATTTCACAACTGCAAAACCAGAGACTTGGACAAGGTTTTGCCCTGAAGAAATATGAATAAATGTCATGGCAGAAGGGCCAACACCTGGGCACAGAGTTAAGGGGGCACCGAAAAACTCAGCAATAAAGAACAATCATATATTTTTATTGATTTCAGAGAGGAAGGGAGGAGAGAGAGAGAGAAACATCAATGATGAGAATCATCGATTGCACGCTCCCTACTAGGGATCGAGTCTGCAATCCTGACTGGGAATCAAACTGTGACCTCCTGGTTCATAGTTCAACCACTGAGCCATATCGGCTGGACAAGAACAATCATATTTTAATGCCATATATATTTTTTAATTACTGCAAAAAACCTATGGTGAAAAAAAATAAAACTTTTAAATAAATACAGGATTTGCTGTATTTAATAGTGCTTTGCTGAGCCACACTGGAGCCGAGGCAAAAGGAAATATCAGTAATATTGACTTGTTTTTGTCTTGATTACTGGTTTTATTTACACTTAAATTGTGTGCCTGAGGTGGGCACCTCACTTGCCTCAACCTTGTTCTGGCCCTGCATGCGTGACAGAATTATCTCCCCAAATCATACATATGACCATGTAGACCTTTGACCCAATTCCTCTGGGAAAAAAATCCCTATTACCTACAGGAAAGAGTCCAGATGTCCAAGCCTGGCTCAGAGAGGCTTCTGGAATTGAGTGAGCACAGACTGCGTTCCCTGAACTGGGTTCTGTGATTTACACGCATCAAATGATTCATAATTTCTGAGCTAAGCAAATAGGCTCTGGACTTAGACTGGACTCTGGGTTTGGATCCTGTTCTATCATTTACGAGCCGTGTGACCTTGAATGAACTTCAAGTCCCAGGGCCTCAGTTTTCTCCCCTAAAAAAAAACAACAACCCTAAAAGCAGTAATAGAATTGCTGAAAAGATTCAATAATTAAAACAAAAAGAATCGTAAAAATAAAGTTGGGACCCAGCATCACACACACATTCTAATTTAATAATCTCAAAAACCCATTGTCTTTATTTTTTAGACGAGGAAACGAAGACTCAGAAAGACTGAGTAACTTATCACAGCTAGGAAGTGGCGGAGCCAGGATTTGAACCAGGGCAGCCTGCCTCTTCACCACTCCTTCATTGCCTCACATGTCCTGCCTTTCTTGTTATTAGCACCCAAAGTGCAGACTCTGAACCCTTCTGAGGCAGCAGAGGCTTGTTTATAAAGCATGTGGAAGTCATAATTAGAAAGCACAAGTCATCTTTATTAAATTCTGCATGGTAGCCAGTTGGGTGTTGAATCTGCACAATTTCAATGGTTTGAATGTCTTCTTTATCCTAGTGGGTGCCTATCCCAAATTAAGTACCCCTGAAGGTACTGCTGTCTTAATGAACAGTTTGCCTTGTTAACACTGTAAACGTTCCCCTTGCTGTGAAGCGGGCCATGCCAATTTAAAGGCACAGATGCTGAGCAGGAGGGCAACGTGTGCACGGCTGAAGCCCAGCCTTCTCTCGCCAGCCGTGGCCTCCACATTTCTGCTGGGAGGTCACCAAGATAGAGGATCCTAGAATAACAGCTGCTCCCACATAGTAAGCAGCCTTCACACCCTATGAGCTACCCATGGAGGCTGGGAGCATGGGTTTTGAGCCATTGAGACCTGGGTATGTGTTCTGGCCCCCATCCGTGCCTCAGTTTCCTCAGCAATACTTGCATCATGGGATGGTACAGAACTTAACTCATGTGCTGAGGTGAGGCTTGAAAGATGAGACGTGTGCAAAGGCACTCAGTACAGGGCTTTAAGAATGGAAGCTCTTCTCCCTCCCCCACCCTCCTCTAGTGGGCATTTTTTTTATGTTTTTGTTTTGTTTGTTTTTTTGCCAATCAGCATCATTCTAGTGTTCCACATCATTGGATGTAGAATAACACATATATAGAAAATCACAGAAAGCATAAATATACTGCTTGTTAAATATTTACAAACTGAACATATTCTTGTAACTGTACCTAAAATATGACAGAAAACATTACCAGCTCCCCTGAAGATCCCAATGAGCCCCCTTTCAGTCACTATTCCCCAGGTATCTTGACTTCTAAAGCACAGGCTAGGTTTGCTAATTTTTACACTTTTATATAAACACAATTATAGAAAGTTGTATTATATATATTTATATATATAACTAGAATTAATAGAAATACAAATGGAATATAAATATAACAAAGTGGAATTACATAAAGAATATATAAAGTATGTATTCTTTTGCATCTGGCTTCTTTCATTCAACATTTTGTGACTTTCATCCATGTTGCTGTATGTAGTTGTAGTTCATTCATTCTCATTTTAGTGTATTAGAGTGTGTGACTATACCATAGTTACTTTATTCATTCAACTGCTGATGAGCACTGGGTTGCTTCCAGTTTTTAACTAATATATGTAGAACTGCTATGAATATTCTTGTACACATTTATTGGTGAACATATATATGTATTGTGTTTAAGTAGAATTGATGAATCAAAGATAACAGACATAGTTGGCTTTAGCAAATACTGTGAAACCATTTTATAAAGTGTTTATACTCATTTATACTGCTACCAATAACATATGAGAATTCCAATTGCTCCAACAGTTGGTGTTTTTTTATCTTTTTAATTTTTAGCCTATTATGGTAACAGTGAGAGATATTACACTGTAGATTTACTGTGCATTTCTCTGATGTCAAAGATTCTTTCTTTTCATGTATTTACTGGCCAATTGGACAATGTCTTTTGTGAACTTCCTGTTCATGTCTTTTGCAAATTTTTCTTTTGTGTTGTCTGTCTTATTACTAATTTGTAGGAGTTCTTTTTATATTTTGGATAAAATTCCTTTTTGAATTTGCAAATATGTGACTTATACTGGTTGGTTTTCATTCCCTTATGGTATTTTTTTTATTACTATCAATGATTTTAGTTATAGTCCAATTTATGAGTATCCCCAAGGTCATGAAGACATTCTTCCATATTCTGCCTAAACATTTTATTCGTTTACCTTTCATATTTAGCTGAACAATATATCTGGAATTGATTTTTGTGTATGGTGTGAGGTAGGGTTCAAGATGAATCTTTTTTCCATATGGATATCAAATTGAGGTAGGGTTCAAGATGAATCTTTTTTCCATATGGATATCAAATTGACCAAGCACCAGTATTTGAAAACAAAATATATATATATATATATATATATATATATATATATATATATATATATATATATATGAGTCTATTTCTAGACTATTTTGTTCCATTGGTTTATATGTCTAAACTTTAAGAAACATTCAGATGAAAGAGTTTTGTAAAGAAGTTCAGATAATGACTATGGGAGAGGAAGAAAGAAATTCATCCAGTTTTTAGAGGCAGCTATGGCTGGGTCCTGCAGCCTTGGTAATATGAATTACGGTATCTGGGGTCTCAGTGGCATTGGCTGTAGGGTCTCTCCCAGGGCAATCCCAGGGTATAAAATGGGCATTGCCATGTAGACTCAAAGCTTAATTCTCTGTTCCTTCAATAAGACTGGATGCAAAGAGCTTGAAGCCTCTGCGCTGGCCTTCCCTTGAAACCAATTTGTCCCTGTGTGCTCCCTCCCCAGTAAGCGGTGAAATACAAGGTCTTCTTGTAAGACTGTTACACACCGTTTGCTGCAGTTTAATATATGAAACACTGCATCATAGTCTGGAGGTTCAAAATTACCTCCAAGTAATCATTTCCGAGAGGGCTGGTAGTAAACATTCTGTCACACAGCTATAGGTTGTCGCCTGTCACTATCAATCAGCCCCCAGGGAGATAGTAGGGGGAATGATACTGGAATGAATTGAGAACTGGTGCACGTGGCTGCCAGGTCTCTGCAGAGGGAAACAGGCTTGGTGGCCTGTGGGGGAAGGGAGGTTTGTCTGCTCCCAAACCCGAGGTTGTGGGTTTAAGCCCTGTGTGGCTTGTTGTCATAACTCAGCTCCAGGGTCATGGGATTGATTCTTTGGCCCTAATCTTGGCCTTCTGTTATCCACCCAAATGCTTAATAACAAAGCCATCACCTGTGTTTGCAAAATAAGAGTTGCCATTTATAAGCACTCATTCTACTCCAGGGAGTTTGCTACTCCTTTTTTTTGCATCATTTTATTAATCTCCAGAGAGACCACAGGATGGAGTTACAATATTAGCCCATTTCACAGCTGAGGAAACCAAGGCTGGGTGATATTGGGAAATTTGTGAACTCAGTCAGCTTGTCAGTGGCAGGGCTATTTTTTGAACCTGGGTGTTCTTTTTTCTAGAGACCAAGTGCTAAATCACTACATGCTGCCTCTGTTCAATATCTAGCTCTGCACTGAGCCCATTAGTTTGTCCCTTCAATAAACTTCTACATGTGCTGTTCTTGCCCCATTGTATAGATGAAGAAACTGAGGCTCTGAGAAGTACAGCAGCTCATCCAAGGTCAACAAGTACAAGTATTGCTGAGGTTCCACCTCAGGGCTCTCTGGCCACACACCCAAAGCTTCCTCCTTGGGAAGGCCGGTAGTGCATAGATAGAACATCACTGCCTGCAGAGTTGTAGGATATGTGCAGGTTCATCTAGTGCAGTGGTTGCCAACCGGTGGGCCACTGGTGGTCCGTGAGGTCTGAAAAGTTGGCGACCCCTGGTTTAAAGAAACCTTTGGAGCAGCGGTCACCAACCGGTGGTCCATGGACCACTGGTGGACCGTGAGGTCCAAAAGGTTGACAACTGCTGACCTAGTGGACCTCATGACTTGGTGAACTTTGGCCCAAGACCCCAACAGGGTCAGATCAGGTTTTGGAGTACTGATGCTTATACTATTTGGATGACTTCCAGTTAAGATGTATAGCTAAACACGGTACTCGCATACTCCCACAACTACATCAAAATTACAACTAAACTACAGAACAACCATCATTGAGAACTGGCTGAAATCTAGCTGAAAAGAAGTCCTATAGATAAGGATATAAAGAAGAAACCAAGATGAGATTGGTAGGAAGCATGGACATGCAGAATGAACTGGTCCCACACCCATGTGTGGCAGTTAAAAATTGGGAGGGATAGCTGAACTACAGAGGTCCTTCCTGAAGAGTGAGGGGTCCCAGCCCTACACCAGGCCCACCAGCCCAAGATTCCAGTGCCAGGAAGAAAAGTCCCCATAACTTCTGGCTGTGGAAACCACTGGGGATGTGGCTGTGTGAGAAGGAGGGCTGCTGGAGTGCCAGGCATCCCTCTAAAAGGGTCCACCTGGACTTACTCGGATTCACTGGCTGAGCTCAGCACTGGGGTAGCAGCTCCAAAAGTGTAGGGCCATATGGGGAAGAACTGAGTTGTCTGGCTTAGAAGTGAGGGCTGAAGGGCCAGCTTTCTCCCAGACGAAGTGCTGGCAGAAGCCATTGTTCCTTTGCTGAGTGCTGCCCCCACCCCCACCCCACAGAGCCAGCAGGTGGGCACCATATCTGAGCCTTCATCAACCTGGCCAACACTGCTCACCCACCCAACCCAACTTGCAGGCCCACACATGCTGTTTCCGGTGGCTTTTCCATATAAACATGGGTCATGCTGCGGACTTTTCTAAAATCCCTCAAAGGTTCACAAATCCCAAACAAGCAGCATATGGCCTTGGCATGCCCTGTACCTCTTGCTAAGTGGCCTGGTGGTAGCTGGCCTCAGTTTGCAGTTTGGCCTCTCCTGGGCACTTCCAAGCCCAGCACAAGTAGCAGCCATCTGCAGATGGCTTTGTAGCTCATGCCGGGTGGCCCCAGGCAGGGCACAGGTGGCAGCTGATCTCGGCCTTCTCCTCCCGGGAGGCCTCAGAGCCAGCACACTGGACCACACCCAACCACCTCCACCAGAGACACACTCAAGGGGTAGATTCATTGGATACCAGAGCCCTGCTGAAGTGAGTCCTGCTCTGTGGGGTCAGCCCCTGCACTGCAGCCACAGCAGAGGTTGCAGCCAGCCCTCATAGCCAATTGGCCCAGGTGTAAATCCCTCCCATTGCCATGCCAACAGCAATTAAGGCTGAACTGCAACACGTCAGTGCACACAACCCACATTGGGAGAGGGGTTTAGGGTGGTGTACCTGGAGTGCCCAGCTTGGGTGATGAGGGAGGCTGCATTGCTGGGCCTTACAAGGACATCTACCTACTACATAAGGCCAGTCTACCAAGACTGGGAGTTGTTGTAGTTCTACATAATACATAAAAACAAACAGAGGGAGGCAGCCAAAATGAGGAGACAAAGAAACATGTCCCAAATGAGTGAACAACAAAACTCCAGAAAAAGAACTAAGCAAAATGGAGATAAGCAATCTACCAGAGTTTAAAACACTGGTTGTAAGGATACTCAATGATCTCAGTCAGAACTTCAACAGAGAGACAGGAAACACAAAGTGGAGCTTGAAAACATAAAAAAAGAACCAGTCAGAAATGAGGAATATAACTGGAATGAAGGCTACATTACAGGGAAGCAACAGTAGAGTAGATGAAACAGAGGATGAAATAAGCAATTTGGAAGATAAGGAAGCAGAAAACACCCATCAGGAAAAGAAGAGAATCCAAGAGAGTGACATCCATCATATATATTCACAGGTCTAATCTACATTCAGGCAAAAGAATAAGGTATGTACACAAGCTGGTGAGGGTCCTGGGGACCATCTCAGAATTCTGCCTATACAGAGGTCAGTTGAAAAAGTAGGCTCATAGTTCCAAATCCCAGAGAATTAATTATGGAGGCATAGCAGGGCCATAAACACACACATTTTTAGCAATTTTCCTACGTGCTTTTAAACTCTGAGTTACACAGATCTGGGCCTGAGTCCCAGCTTTGCCATTTACTGGATGGAAAGTCTTCAGATAACTACTCCCTGTCTTTGGCACTCAGATTCTTCATCTGTAAAATGGGGTGGATATGCCCTACCTTACAGGATTGTAGAGAGGCTTAAATGTGATAATGCAGATTGGTGGTTTTCACCCTAGCTTCACATTAGAATCATTGGGGAGGTGCACTGGGTCACCTCAGATCAACTCAATCAGAATCTCTAGGATGGGGCGTAGGCATCTGCAGAGTTTAAAAGTTCCCCAAGTGCTTCTGATACACATTCGTTACATGGGTCAGCTACTGCTGCAATAATGCTGTGAAACAACTCCCCAACCTCAATGATTTACAACAACAAACATTTATTTTTCTCACTTCTGTGTCTGCAGATGGGCAAAGGTTTGGCCAGTTTGAGTTGAGTATAAAAATGTATCCACACACTCTAGGTTGTGTGTCTTATTCCGGGATCCATAGGTCTTTGGGCATGCCCTTATTATTATTATGATAATGGCAGGTGTGCAAGAGATCAGAAAAATGTGGTGCCTCCTGAAACTGAACTGTATCACTATCACTTTCTCTCACAGTTCATCTGGCCAAGGCAAGTCACATGACTAAGCTCAGCACCAATGGGGCAGGGAAGTGGACTCCACCCACAAGCCAACGAGCATGGATATACAATTCTGTTGAGGGAGGATGTGGAGTGGGAACAAGAATCCAATTTACCAGAGCTGATAACCACTGGTACAACGAAAAGAACTTAGAAAATGCCTGGTAAGAGTAGGTGCTCAATAAACATTGTGTATTCTGCTAGAGAGCACACTCCCTCTGAGACTGTTGTATAGAAGAGATCCTCTGTGCCTAGTTCCAGGGGTGAGTTGACTTCCCACCCTGGCATTAAGTCAGTCTCCAGGGAGAAAAGAATATGCCATAACGCACCAAATACTGAGTTCCTAGGAAGAAAGATCCCAATCGGAGGCTGCAAGAACTATTATCGGCTGCTTAAATATCCATTTGCCCATCCACCACTCACAAAGTGCTCTATTTATTTGCGCACTCTGTAATATAGCAGCGGAGGGAAAATTCATTAAGGCAAATTGTGAGGGTAGGTTTAAAAAAATTTCATCTCTCTGTTTTATGCAGTGCATAGTTCCCTGTTTAATGAGATCTCTGCAAGTCCATTTTCCTTAAGGGTTTAATAAAAGTATAATTTTAAAAATTAAGACAGATGGGGAAAGTGCTGAGGGAAGCTCTTTCTCCCATTAGCTCACAGAGAAGACCTTGATATTGCAAGATGGGTAGGGAGAAGAAAGACTCCAGAAGCTATCAACAGTTCTTTAAGGTTATATAAAACTCCAGCCTGGGTTTATGTGGCTCTGGGATTCCTGCCGAACAGATAGGAATTAGATTTATTTGGTTGAGTAATGGGAATGTTACTAGCTGGCAGTTTAATTAATGCTGATATAGGAGCTTTGCTTTTTCTTAGAATTGGAACTACAGAGTACTGAGAAAGACACATTTACATTTAAAAACATTTTTAGTAATCTTGGTTGCTTTGGAGCAGAGAGGAAAATGGGATGCTTGAGAGAGGGAGAGTCTTTGAGAGCCATTTTCAGTTCCTTACGTGTGGCCTACCAGGGGGAAATTGTTCACCACAATTTGGTTTCCTTCTACCCTGCTGCTTCTGCCACTGGCTTCTTGAAGCAAGGTAAAATATGAGATATAATTTTTAAAAAATCTACTCAGAAATTTTATTCTAATTTAAAATATAAAATTATAATTACGTGACCTGTTATTATTAAATAAGCTAAGAATAAATATTGCTCACATTTCTTATTGCTTATTTTGTTAATTTTCACTGGGAAGCTGGTCTTGTTATCATCATCATCCCCATTTTACAGACCAGGAAACCAAGGCTCAGTCACACAGAACAGGTAGAGCTGGGACTTGAAACCTGTCCATGTCTTAGACCCTGTGCTACTCTTTTCTATGTGACAAATGGGCCAACCGAGTCTCAGAGAAGTGGGGTAAAAGTCCCCAGGCTGAATAACGAGTAAGAACAGATTGAGGACTAGATTTCTTATCTAGCAGCTCTCCCTTCCTCCAATTTAATATGGGGATTTTGACTCACTTCATATTTGTCTGCATCACACTCATTAGGAAATATAAATATGCTTTCCTCCATCATCTCAAAAACAGTAAGCCAACTCGCACTGAGAGAGGGCTTACTGTGGTGCAGGCATTCTGCTGGGTGCTATGTGTTATTTCATTTAATCCTCGCAATCCATGTTAGGTGGAAGATATGTCACTATTTCCAATTGTGAGATAAGGAATCAGAGGCTCTGAGAGGTGAAATTACTTTTCTAAGGTTACATAGCAGGAAGTGGTCCAAATCCAGTTTGAAACTATTAAGCCTTTACACTGAACTCCAAGGCTAAATAGATACTGTTGTTGGTTTTCCTTTACTTCACTTTACCAGTGTCCCAGGCTGCCTCCATCTATGGTAATTAAGAGGTGACTATGCCCTACCTGGTTTGGCTCAGTGGATAGAATGCCAGCCCATGGTCGGAAGGGTCGCAGGTTCGATTCCAGTCAAGGGCATGTACCTTGGTTGCAAACTCAATCCCCAGCCCTGGTCGGGGCATGTGTGGGAGGCAACCAATCGACGTGTCTCTCTCACATTGATATTTCTCTCTGTCTCTCTCCCTCCTTTCCACTCTCTCTAAAAATCACTGGAAAAATGTCCTTGGGTGAGGATTAACAACAACAAAAAAGAGAGGACTGCTGTAGTACAGCCTGTCACACCTGGAAGTTACATTAGAAAGGAGTTGGCTTCCTTGATGTATTTTCTGGTTGGCATACTGTTTTATGGTCTCCTTGATGTGCTGTGTTGTAAATCAGGAGGCTCTTAGAACTTGTTGAAATGGACATGGGTCCCTCAATCAGCAGTTTGAAAAACACTCTCTTCTTTGCCTTTTTTGGGCTGTTACTCATTTGGTGATACTAGAGAGAACCAGATTCCTTTCTGACCAAGAAAATGTCTTTGGTTTACCCTCTATGTTCAATTCAAAAGTAGTTGAAAACCATGTTTTATTTCTTTACCATGTTGCCAAAGACACTGAATAAATGGAAAGAGGTCAAGAACTAGATGATGTCCAAAGAATGGAGAGGATGACTCCAAAGTTCATGTTCACATTAGCAATGTTGGTAACTGGCTTCAAGTAAGTTAAGTTGCTCCCTGCCTTGACCAAATAAAATAAGCGGGCAGGTTTTAATTTTACAAGGATACTTGGATTTTGCACTTGGGACCAACAGAAGTGACTTTTGTTTTTGCATCACATAGACCAGTGATTCCCAAAGTGGGCGCTACCGCCCTCTGGTGGGCGCTGCAGCGATCCAGGGGGGCGGTGATGGCCACAGGTGCATTTGGGGGCGATGAATAACTGCTATTAAAATTTAAAAAAAAATTAATTTCCAGGGGGCGCTGAGTAATATTTTTTCTGGAAAGGGGGCGGTAGGCCAAATAAGATTGGGAACCACTGACATAGACCTTTGCTTTTCACTTCTTCATCTATGCCAGACATCACTAATAAATAAAGGCACTGTGGTCTGCTCAGACCAGTTGTGATCTTAAAATCCTTCCCAGTAGAGGGCGCCAGGCAGCCTCTGCCACTGATCAAAATTGGATTAGAGGTGAAATCAATCTGTTGAGTGGATCAGGATGCTGTTTTATGTTCTTTTTTAGTTTAGGCATCCGTGTTTTCCTATCAGACAGCCCAGATACAGGCCATACTGGATTGAGTTAAGATGCTAATCAAGGCATCTGATGGGAAAACAAATTTTTAAATGAGAAATGAAGGCTTAGGGCAGTGTTTTGTGGAAGGTCATACAGCCAGTAAGTGAGGAAGGAGATTTAGTAGATTTAGGAGTCAGACAGACCCAGATTCTTGTCCTGGTCTTACCATTTCCTCATTTGGTATTGTTGGTTAGGCAAGTCATTTCAAATCCCTGAGCCTAAATTTCCTCATCTGTAAAATGGGAATATAATGCTACGTACCTCATTGAACTATGGTGAGGATTAAAATAAAATACTCCATATAAAATGCCTAGGAAAGGGCCTGGTAAGTAGATAGATTGCCTAATAAATGCAATCTTTTTATCCAGTTTTCTTAAAAATATTTTATGCACACAAAAACTTAATACACATTGTTATGAAATCTGACAACTTTGTGAAATGGGTGCCATTACTTCCATTTTACAGATCATGAAATGGAGACTCAGAAGTAAGATGGCTTTCCCAACTTCATATGGAACATAAATAGAAGAGCTAGAATTCAAATGTCAAATATGGAAGGCACAAGCCCTTGCTTCCTTAAAGTCTTATTCAGATTTCTCTACCTCAATGAGATGTAACATTACCATCCTCTTAAAATTTCAACTTCTCTTTGCATATCTGTTCCCCCTTACCATGCTTTATTCTCCTCTCCAAAGCACATTTTGCTTTCTCACACACTACCCTCCTATATAATTTATTTGCTATGCATATATTTTGATGTCTGTCTCACTCTTACTTAACTGTAAGTCCCACAGAGCAGGGAATTTTATTTTGTTAACTGCTGCATTCATTGGTCTGAGTACAAAGGCTCAATAAGTATTTGCTGAATAAATGCATGAAGTCTCCCTTGCTCTAAAGTTTCTTTTTTGTACCATATCGTGTCCTAAATGTTTTATAATCAGAGGTATCATTTGTTAAATGCCTACTATGTTCTAGACATTGTAGAGGCATCATAAATATAGTGACGCTTAATTTGACCACAAGCTATCAAGGAAAGGATGATTATTCAGGCTTTGCAATTCAGGAAACTAACACTCAGCAAGGTTTTCTAACTCCATGCCCATCAGACAGCTATCAGGGGGAGTCATATCTAGGTCAGCTGCATTCCAAGACCTGCTCTCCTTCCCCAGTGCATTTCAAATTACAAGACCTGGCGTCATTCTCAGCAGCTGTTCATGATCATCAGCCTAGGACCCAAATTTTTGTTTGAGAACCAGACCCTTAGCTAAAAAAAAAAACCAACAACTCACCAGACCTCTTGAGTGGACTCTATTGTGTACATATTCCAGGGTTGGAGCTCACCAAAACTTACTGAAAGAGAATCGTCAGGGTTAGAGAAAGTGTGGGGAGATGAGGTATCTAATATCTCTCTCTCTCTCTATATATATATATATAAACTATATATATAAAAGCCAAAGCAACCGTTCAACATTTCAACTGGTAGCTATGATGTACAATGACCACCAGGGGGGCAGACACTCAATGCAGGAGCTGCCCCCTCGTGGTCAATGTGCTGCCACAGCAGGAGTGCAGCTCAGCTGACTGACGGGCGCCAGACACTGGGCTCACAGCTGGCGAGCACAGCTGCACAGCACGAGCCTCTCCTGCACCCACAGCCACTTCTCAGTCATGGGTGTGCCAGTATTGCTCTAGGATGGGCATATGGAGACCGCAGCGGAGTGGCAGCGAGCCTACCCAGCAGTGGTGGCAGGTGCAGCAAGGCCAGGATGTGCGGGAGTGGCGCGGCGCCCGGCCTGGACTCAGGCTCCTCCCTGGCCGCCTGCCCCATCGCGCACTACTACATCCCTTGGGGGATGTCGGACTGACTGCCGGTTTCAGCCCGATCCCCTGCAGGCCAGGCTGAGGGACCCCACCGGTTCATGAATCCGTGCACCGGGCCGCTAGTTTTTAATAAGAACCTAGGAGATGTCTATGATCAGGCTGATCTAGAAAAGAGCAATATAATTCATCCATCCATCCATTTCCTCATCTTTAAAATGAGGATAATAGCAGTACCCAGCTTAATGGTTCTTGTAAAGACTAAATGAGGAAATATGCTTAAAACAGTGACTGCCACTTTGTAAAAGCTCATTAACACTTATACTTGGGTTCCTCCTATGGGCCTGGTGCCCTTCAGGGATACAGCAGAAACGGACAGACAGGGCCTGGCCCTCTGGGTGCTGACCACCTAGTTGGGATGAGCACACATTTTCACATCAGACAAAACTGGACTGAACTCCTGCCCTTTCCACTCACACTCAGGTGTGAAGATGAACAAACTACTGAATTTCTCTGGATCCATTTGCCCAAATGCGACGTGGGGATAATAAAATTATTAAATGACAACAATGTGTGGAGGAGACTGAGACTCAGAGAGGCAGAACAACTGCATGAGGTCACACAGCTAGCAGATAGCAGATGGAATTTGAACCATCGATTAGACTCCGGGTTACTTGCCATGTTACTCGGCTTCCCACAGAGAGAGGTGGCTGTGAAACGCACAGGGAACAGGTGGAAAGAATTACAAACCCAGTGGAGGCTTCACCCAACTGGTGAATACCTGCCAACTGAAGCACATTACACTGACGCCTGTGGACGCTCCTCTGTGACCAAAAGCTGTCCGGGCTTACCTCATTTCCATTATCTTCACACAGAGCCAGGCTTACCGAGTTTTCCTGCAACACAGGAATTTGGAGAGCCCCTTGGAGAGATTAGGTTTCTCTCATCTCGCCAGGCACAAGTAGAGTTTGGGAGACATGAAAGGCAGCAGTTTATTTCATAAATAGATAACGGCAAGCCGTTTAGAGGGAGCAGTGGCAGGAAGATGAAAAAGCTATTAATGCAGTTGGAAGCTCATTTCTTTCGGAGTGGTCAGCAGCCAGCGAAGAGGACAAAAATGAGAAAATATTGCACTGGGTGCTCCTGACAACACAAATTATTCAGGAGGTATTAAAGTGCACTGTTCACCATCGTAAACATTTTTTTTTATGTTTATGATATCTGTTCAAAGGCATCCTGATAAATGAAACCCAAGAACATTTATAGGTGTGCCTGTGTGTATGTGTGTGTGTGTGTGTGTGTGTGTGTGTGTGTGTACTTGCATTTCTTTTGTTCCAGTTCCCTATGTATATCACTACTTTGAGCTGATGTACTCAACAGTGGCTAGGCTGGGCCTACATAACGCTAAGTGAAGTCCATGCACCTGTCCCCTGGGTAACTGTACTGTTGATGTTTGCTGTGCTACAGATGGGGTTCGGAGATTCTGGGAAAGGACTGATGGCGGGGTGCTCTAAATCTGGGAGGAGAGAGACCAGGAGGAGCATGCAGATGAGAAGAATGTAGCAACATTTCCCAGTGTGTGTTGGGGAAACTGCGTGTTCCCACCCAAGGTGTGTGTGTGTGGGGGTGGAGGGGGTGGGGGGGCAGGAAAACGACAGGATTGGGAAATCCTTGCCCTTCTTAACTAATTTCCCTGAGCCTTGAGTTTCTCTTCTGTAAAATAAGGACAAAAATACACACCTCATAGCGTTGTGATTCATTAAATTAGATAATATATGCCAAATAACAGTGCCCAGCCCCCCAAACTAGATGATGATGATGTAAATGCCCTGGGTCTGGGAAGGAGGTTTTTCTATAGACTTCTCTCCTGCTTATCAGGGACCATGTGGGCCAGGAATCAAACCCCTAGTTAGTTATAAAGTTGTCCATTGCCCAGCATTTGACTCTTTCTCAACTCTCACTAGGGGTGTCTTAATCTATAAATAGAGCATTCATTTCATGAAGGCAGAGAATGTCTAATTCATGTGTAATTCCCTATTTTTTGACAAAATGTTGTAAATACCTACGATTGTATGGTTAAAATATAGGGTATATATTAGGGAGTTGAAGCAATTTAACTTGCACAGGTATGATGATGTCATGTACTAATGACCAGGCTGAGTATGGACCCTCTCTTATGTACAGTGGGGAGTCATGGAAGCTTTTGTGCAAGGGAGTGGTATGATCAGCCCCATACTGTATAATAACAATGATTATATTGACAGCCATGACAATGGTGGCAATAACAGGGAAATTTGAGCTCTTCCTTGGTACCCCAAACTGTGCTAAATCTTTTACACCCATCATGGCATTTAAGTCCTCACAACGATCATTTGAGCTTAGAATGTTGGATAATTGGCCATGTGCTGGATGAATTGAAGGGCAGAATGACTGGAGTCTTTTGAGACTCCATACAGGCCTCAATTAAGGGAGGACAATAAAAATGGAATTGACAAGCTCCCAAGCACGTATCACATATTTGTCAATTGTACTGGTCAACCAAATACTTCCTTAGTTCAGTAAAACGTTCAACCAAATCAATGTAATCCCTTATGTCGGAAGAGTCAAAGAAATCATGGCTTGTATAGAAAGAACCTTATTAGGGTTTAAGGGAGTGGTGTGACTCATTTGTAGCTGGGTCATAATGTTCCCAGAGAGGAGATTCTTAGAAGTGTCTGTGGCAGGGGCTTTGCAGCCGATTTGGGGCAATTTTCTCCCAGCTACAGGAGGAAGAGGGCGAGAGAGAGGAGCTTTTTGGCCAGGGAGGAGGAAGAGGGTGAGTAGTTGACCCTATTTCTCCTGCCTCTCACTCCCTTTCCATGCCCCGATCAGCATGTGGGCCTGGTAAATGAGGACCCTATTTCCCTAGGAGGTTCCTCTAGGCTTGTATCTGCAGTTCCAGCTGAGATTGATGAACTTTCAAATGATGAGGTTTCTGGGGGCATTTATTGACATATAAATCAAAATCCAATTTATGTGAAGGAAAATCCCAGCTGGTTTACATGGCAGGATTATGAAACAGTTTTTGCCTTGTGCACAGCCTCTTAAAGCCATATGATATAAAATGATGCTACCTTTCACAAAGGCGGCTTGGCTCTTTAACTTCTGCTGCCATTTTCCTGGTATGATCCTGGTCCTGGGTTGTTTGAACACTTCCCATATATATGCCATTCTGAGGTTGCCAACTTTTGCCAGTGGTCTGACTGAAGGGAAGAAGAAAAATGAAATGTACTGAGTGTCTGCTATGTTCCAGGCACATCCCTACAATATCTTCTTTTAAGCCTCACAACTATCAGCAGAGTACTTGACCTTACTCTCAACCACGTGACTGTCTTTCTGTTCTGGTTCTGAGAGGGTGTATTAGTTATCCATTGTTGCATAACAAATTACCACACACTTAGCAGCTTACAGAAACTCACATTTATTATATTACCATTCCCATGGGTCAAGAGTCCAGACATAGTTTAACTGGGTCTTCTGCTCAGGGTCTTACTTACAAGGTTGCAATCAAAGTGTTGTCCAGGGCCGTGGTCTCATCTGAGGCTCGAATGGGGAAGGATCTGGTTCTGAGCTTGTAAGTTATTGGCAGCGGCCCTTTACTAATGGGCTGTAGAACTGAGGGTCTCAGTTCCTTGTTGCCTACTGAGACCACACTCGGTTCCTCTGTACATGACCTTCCCAACACAGCACTTACTTATTCCAAGCCAAGGAGTGACAGTATTCATGCAAGATATATGTTACAGTTTCATGTAACATTATCACAGAAGTGACATCATTCCATCATCTTCATCATATTTATTGGTTAGAAGCCAGTCGCAGGTTCTGCCCACACTCAAGGGGAGTGGGTTACACAAGTCATGAGTACCAGGAGGTGGGGGTCCTATGGGAGCCATCTCAGAGTCTGTCTGTCCCAGAAGAGTTAAAACACTCCAGGTCACTCAGCTAGTTGTTTGTAGCATTAGGATTTCACTTTAGTGGCTACACTAAGATGTCCCTTCAGCTGATTTCAGCTGTGAATTCCAAAGCAAAGTTGCTCCTGGGATATTTAACTTGAATGATGAAGCCCGGATCATTTGTTTATCTCTGGAGCTGCTGTGGGTCATCAGCACCCAAATTATTAAAACTGGAGTGCAAGTGAGGCAGTTCTTCAAAGGACTACTGAGGTATCATTACCCCAAATGGTGAAGGGATCCTGCGTGTGTCTCTCCTGATAGACACAGACCTCCACAGGCTGTTTTCTGATGGAGAACATATTCTCAGATGGAGCTCAAGTGATCCACTGTGGCCTTGGGGAGAAACTCACGTAGATGCTCAGGGTAAACGCTGTCTATCACAGGTCTCTCTCCTTGTGGTCACCCTTCACAAAAGAGGCTTCCTCATCTGTCCTATCAGGGTATTGCTGCTGTGTTTTCACTTCTCCACCAGCACTCACCGCCTCCAATTTGATGTTTGGAGCTCTTCAAACTCATGGGTCCTGAATAAGACTTGTATGGACTCCCACATGGCTGTCATGCGTAGTTGTATGGCTTGTGTACCTCATAAGGAATGCCTGGCTGAGAGGGTGAGTGGTCATATACAAAGCCCACACATTGAGACTTTGTTGCCAATGGCAGTGAACGCATTCAGCATCCCTTCCCCTTCTTTTAGTAAGAACACCCCAGTTGTGTTTTGTTGGATTTAAGGAGCCTCCTCCCTTCACTCTTCAGCCTTCGTACCACTCACTAAGCCAGGAAAGGCTGTTTCTGCCTGAGTGAAGAGGCACCTCTTCCGACTTCACATACGGAGACCCATCCAAGCTTGCAGCAGCCTTGATGACTCTTTTCAGGGTAGACAGCCTTCTGCTGGCCTGGGGTCATGACATAATCTGCCCAAGCTGACTTTGAGAGCCAGCAACTCAGTTTTTAAACCCAACTGACAGCTGCCCGATTGTGGTGGAAATTCTCCATTATCATGCAACCTAAGCTCCTTTCTCATGCTGCCCCTAAACTCCTAAATCCATATGTAGAATCATTTAAGTAAAGAATGAACAGCTCCAGCTGTCATATGCCTTTAAATAAACCATAACATCGACAGCCAAGGTTGGGCTCAAGGCTGACTTTCAGCCCTAAAGGCTGTGCGAGGGGAGTGAGTAGTGAAAAATCACATTAAACATATGCAATCAACACCAGCTTTCGTCCAATTAAATTCAACCGATCACAGGTGTTTATATAGATTACACACATACACACACACATACACACACACCCAAGTTCCCCAACAACTCACCTCCCTTAAAATGTGGTGTTTGGAAAACATAGCAAGATGAGGTCCATGGGCCACTCACACTGAAATCATCTAAAATCTTTAATAAAAATGTAGATTCTCTATCCCACCCTCGGGCTATGAATCCAAGTATTTTAGGAGAGGGAGCCCAAGTATCTGAGTTCTAGCAAATACCCAAGGCGGCTTTATGCCTACTGCCTTGCACCACTGCTGTGCAAGGCTATGCAGTATTCTGGGGGCTCCTGGATTGCTGAGATGCACTGCTCTAGTATAGTGTTCATATTTTTTGACAAGGTCCAGGAGACTCTAACATGCAACCACGTAAGATTCATGATGAACGTGGAGGTAGACTTCAATTTGTTACTGTCCCAGACTCTTCTACCAAATGAGTTTCTCCCGGGCAGATACCATGTCTGATTCAGGTCATTTCTCTAGTGTTCAGTAAACGTTGAATAAAAGAATGAATATGTGATGTAAGTAATAATATGGCAGCCAGTGCTTATTTGTTAAAATAGACCAGGTGGTAGATTAAAGATGGCTGCAGACTCTTCAGCATGCCTCCCATGGAGAAGTGGGAGTCCAATCCTCTTCCCCTTGAGTCTGGACTGGTTCTGTCACTCGCTTGACCAATAGAATGTGGTGAAAGGGATGCTGTGTGGTTTCTGGGGTCAGGTTCTGAAAAGCCTGTAGTTTCTGCCTGGGTCTCTTGGAATGTTCACTCTTAGACCAATACAGCCCCAGTGTGCTCCTAGTGGACTTCTGACACTAACTCCCTGCCAGTACTAACTCTAGCCATCCTGACCGGTCAAGCTTAAGTGAACCTGCACATGAATGCAGCCACCCGGGGACCAGCTGACACCAGGTGAAGCATAAGAACCACCCAGGTAACCTACAGGACAGTGAAAGATAATACAGTATTTTAAGCCACTACATTTGGGGTATTAAGCACCACTAGATGACAGACAACCAGGACATTCGTACTTGGAAAATTTAGATGATGAGGGAGACTCAGCAACTCCTTATAGTCATTGCTGAGAGCTGCTCCTGGGAGGAGGCGAGTAGGTGTTTATTCCCCAGCATTTTTGGTTCTGCAATGAGACAGAGCAGGCTGGGTAGGCAGAGGAAGAATTCACACAAAGAATCGGACGAGTGGGTGGCTGGAAGTCAGTTGGTCAGCTGGATGCACAGAAATGATAGGTGGTAAGGGAGTATGGGGGTGCAGGGGGCATCTACTGTACCCTGACTGAGGAAGCAGCTACTCCATTCTGGATAGTTGTAGCCATGAAGAAACACTGCTAAGAGTGATCAAATCATGTGGCCTCAAGAAGGTTGGATCTAGACATGAAATTTCATGATTTTTGAAAGTTGGCAGTTAATTCATTTAAAAAAAAAATCTGTGCACCCAAATCATGAAACACATGTGTGGAGCAGACATCTCGATCAGTACAAGATGGAATGGAGAGAGCACTGAGCCACATGTAATACTTCTTAGAGTGGGTAGAGTGGGAAGACAGAAGGAAGTGGGTCATGACCTTAACTTTAAATGACAGATTTAGATGGAAGTGGCTTTCAGGCCAGGGAAGCCACATGGATGAGGGCCCAGGAGGTGGCGAAGTTTGTAGGACTGCAGGGAAAGTGGCTGGTTAAGAGCGGAGGCTAGTCAATATGAGGGAAAATAACATTAATCTTACCTGTAGAAACACACAGAGAAGTGTGCTAATTGGCCACATTAACTGCATATATAATTTTCACTTCTTCACTCTTAGGAGTCTGGTGGCAGGAAATAGAATGCTTATGTCTTGGCAAGAATCATGCACTGAAGATTATAGCCTCAGAAAGAAAAACAACTGTGTTTATTGATTGGGATCCTGCCTGCTCTCTGTTGGCTAGGCTAATTATCTAAATGTGAAGCTTTGTCTTGATCTTTATCTATAAGCAAACTATGTTAAAATGGTATCATTGTATTGAATTTCCCATACCCTACATTTCATAGCAGGGAGTCAGGTACGGACTGCATAACCTACACTCAAGCAAAATGATTTTACTTAGCCTAACGTCCTGGCTGAGTGAGCTTGAGCAAGTTACTTAACCTCTCTGTGCTTCTGAACTGTCATCTGAAAAGGGGGGATGGTGACAGAACCTACTTTACCCCATGGCTGAGATGAGTGAGATAAGACCTGTAAAGCTCTTAGCCCAGTGTCTGGTACAAGTCCTTCATAAACCAACATTTATTGATTTTTAGCAGATCTTACCTTGACAACTGAAGTCTAAGGAGAACTATCAATTCATGAATTTACCCCATGTTTGTGCCTGATATAGACACGAGTTACTGCTCATCTTTACTTCTAATCCACTTCCCAGAAGATCACATAACCCAGAAGTATGTACTGGCTCTTCCATTTCTCTCTATAAGAATGGTTAGATATCATGAGACCAGTTAAGAGACTAGTTGATGTGGTCATGCAAGTCCAAACTAGAGTGATGGTAAAAAGTGAATAGACTGAGACATATTTAAGTGGCATAAGCAGCAGGACCTGGAGACTAAATGGAGAGGAGGGAATGGGATGTCAAAAATGACTCTAGGGTGTTGGTAACTGGGTAGGTGGCAGATGGAGCAGTTTTGTCGGGCAGGGAGTATGTATAGCAGAGATGCTTACCTATTAGCTGTTTCTTCCTAACCAGGCCATACCCCTTTATAAATTAAACTCAAGTAGCTCAATTGATCTTGCCAGTCGTTCTTACTGAAGTGGTAATTACTCCGGGAGGCAAGTTGGGCAAATTCTCATGAGGACATCCTCCTGAAGATGCCCTGTTTCCCGCACAAACTTCAAACCCAACACAGCACGATTTACTCATCGTCTGCTCTGCATCGCTTGCTGTGCCCATTGGGTTGATTCAAGAAAACATGGTCCCCACCCTCTCGTATCTTCTCATCTCAGTGTGAATCCTCCTGTCTTCTGTGGGTGCCTGCACCAGAATAAGAATTAGCTAGTCCTGGTTAGCAAAATGCCCTGAAGACCCAGTGGCTTAAAATAGCCACCAGTTATTTAGCTTAGAATCCTGCCATGGGCAATCTAGGCTAGGCCCAGCTGAATTAGAGTTTCTTGCATCTATGTTCAGTTACAGGTTGGGTAGGCAGCTTGACTGACCCTGGCTGGATTCTCACGTATGTGAGGCCGCAGCTGGGTAACTGTTCTGGAATGACTCTGGTCTCTTATCCTCCCATGGGCTAGCCCAGGCTGTTCACCTGGCAGCCAGGAAGTTTCCCCGGGAGAATGCATGGAGGGTGTACAGTCTCTTGAGGCTTGTAACTGACACAGGATCGCTTCTGCTGTGTTCTATTGGCCAGGACTAGTCACGAGGTCCAGTGCAGATTCCTGGAGGGGGAAACAGGCTCCACCCCTTGATGGGAGTA
Organism: Myotis lucifugus; assembly: GCF_000147115.1. Lineage (NCBI taxonomy): Eukaryota > Metazoa > Chordata > Mammalia > Chiroptera > Vespertilionidae > Myotis > Myotis lucifugus. The sequence continues at coordinate 1,747,243 of NW_005871277.1, read as the reverse complement.
GCAGCTGGAGTCTTATTGCCAAGGGCATCCCAAATGATGGAAACAGACCTATTATCTTTCCAAGCCAAACAGAAGACTTACTGAGACCTGCCCAGGCCAGTGAGGTGATTCACTTTGTCCCCTTTGGCTACTGGGCCAGTCAATGTTTTCCATTTTCTGATTGAGGCCACCCTCTCCTTTTCACCCCACACCCGCCTCCGGGACAACAGCCTGGGATTCTCTGCACGATGTCAAAGAAATAAAATGTCCGCGGAGTTCACTGTGACCCTGCAGGCCAGTGCTCGCCCCCTCGTTTTCCCACCTCCTCCTCACAGTTGCCTTTGGCAGGGCTGGTCTGCGCTATTAATAAACCTTCCCCTCAGCACTTTCTCTGGAGGGAATGGCATCAGATAGGCTCCATCTCTCTCCCAGCCTCACTCCTGTCCGGCTGGAGAGAAGGTCTCCCGACATGGAGATAAGAAATCCCAGACATCAGTGCCGTGCAGGGAAGCTCGGGGTTCAAATTCCTTAGGAAAGGTCAAATCACTTCTCTTGCAGTGTTTGGAAATAGAAGGGCCAACCTGATGTGCTCTCTCAATGCCAATGGTCTTGACGTTCCTGATCAGAAGTCAGTGAAGGAAGAGAATGGCTCAGGAGGAGAGCCGACTTCTAAGCGTCAGTGGGAGAAGTAAAGCATTTTAGTAACTCATGTTAGAGGCTGCGTTTAATTGGATCCTGCATTAGGGTAATGAAATTATCGCCGCTTTAAAAAATATCCTGCCTTGTTGCATCGAATACAAGCAATCATAATAGTTCCCCCTCAGGAAGCTTAGGAGGCAGGAAAGACCAGTTGCAAACTGGCCCTACCAGCCTTTCACTCATTTATTCCTTCATCACGTATCTATTGAGTAGCCACTATGAGCCGGAAACTGACATAGGGGATGCAGGAGAGGCAAACAGACAGCATTCTGCTCTTAAGGAACTCACAGCCTAACCAGAGAGCATGGCACACCAACAGACAGCAGCTATAGAGAGTGATGGATGCTACTCCAGGAAGTGCAGGGTGTTAAGGAAGCATCTCCATGGGAGGATCTAGGGAACATCACCTCCTGAGTTCCTTCCTCAAGCAGTAGAGGCTCCAGGGAGTTATGGGTGAGGCCTAGAGCATTCATTCCTATAACTTTGGTACCTGGTTCTTAGTGGGGGTTCATTCTATTTGTCGGTGAACTTAGTGGTATGAATCCTATATTCTCCCACCATGGGACCCCCAGCTCTTCTTCAGTCTCTGCATTCTTACACCTGTGAGCCTTAGCAAATACCATCTGGAATCCTGTTCTCACCCTTTAGCACTTAGAAAACTTTTATGTGCCCATCCAGACCCAAACCAAATGCCCTCTTTTCTGCAAAGTCTTTTCTGATCTGCTAAGTAGAACTCATCTTAGTCCTCTAAGACCCTTGCTTGGTCCCTAACTCAAAGGGCTATTTTGTTGTGATTATCTGTTTTTGATATGTTTCTGTCTCCTTCACGTTCCTGGGCTTTTTGGGAGCAGGGTCTGGATGGTAGGAATCTTTGCATCATCTGTGCCTGCCCCACAATAGCAACAATAAATGTTCATTGTGTGGATAAAAGACTGCATGTTATGGTTGGGACCACAGATGAGTGGATGGTGCTGTGTTAGTCAAGAGAATATTGGGCTGCCAGGACTGTAGGAAACAGTTCTTCCAAATGGCTGAAGCAAACAGTCTAATGTACAGGGAGGCACTGCATACCTTTCGAGCCCAGGGCCTCCAGAAGGACTGGAAGAAGGAAATGGAAGGCTGTCAGGATCTGCAGGACAGGGCTGTCATTAGGATGTGTGGGCCCCAAGGCAAATGTTTTCTAGGGGTTTCCTGCCTCTAAGAATGTGAGTTGATCTAAATCAGCGTGTGGACACCATTCTGTGGACCATTTGCATGCAGCATCATTAAAGAAATGAGGCCCCTGGGCCCAGGACCACCCCAATCTTTGGGTCATCTGGTTGACCTGACACATGGGATGAAGGATCCCAGCAGGGGAGGAACAGAGACTGGAGCTCAAATGGGCCCTCATCTGGGCTTAGGCAGTCTTGCCTAGGTGGCACTGCCAGACCCAGCAGGTTCCAGGCTCTACAGAGGGGACTTAGAAAGTTTTCAGGAAAGCAAAAAGGCATTCTAAAGTGCAAACTTTCCTCAGGTGTGGAGCATGGGCAGAGGTCCTGCTACCCAAGGTCTAAGGGAGGGGGGTAAGAGGGAGGTAGGTGTCTCTGTTTCTTTGTCTCTACCTCTGCCACATGCTTCCTGGGCCTCAACTTTGTTTTCGGTTTCGTTCTTCTCTCTCTAAACCTGTCTACAGACTGGCTTCCTGGAGGAAGACACCCCTTTTCTCCAGGGCAGCCTTGGCTGCCCAGCTTACACCACTGCCAACACACAGCACAGATAGGCCAGCAGCTCTCAATCTTAACTGCAACCTTCTGGGAAGGACAGTCTTATTGGTTCATCTGCTATCAGGTCTATATGCCTGGTCCAATCACCAGCGGCAGAGGGAGGAGCATAGTGCAGATAACAGAATAAACATGACAGCAGTTCTCAGAGGAGGGGGCTGGCGATAGGTGGGGAAAACGCCTTCCAAGTATTTACCAGAGTTTATCAGGAGAAGCAGGGCTTCACCCTGGGCATTTCAACATCCAAAGCTTGTATTCTAGCATAGCAATGGTGCAACTGAACACCATTCTTTGCAGACCCACCTGAGGGGCTGACCAGGACCACACGATCTTGGTGACCAGGAGGGAGGCTTAAGAAGTGAGATCCACACAGCGGACTTCAAATATTTTCAGTTTACTCTTTGTAAATTGGGTTGCAGTCCCCAGAGAAAGTGGGAGCATTCTGCCTGCAGACAAGCTGAGATGAACAGCAGGCCACCCTCTCAACAGCCAGGTGCGGAGTGCATGCACATGCACGTTCATAAAAACGGGCAAATTACTGGGATGAAAGCAGGTTAATTGGGATATTGGATCCCTTGGGCCTGTTCAGGGCACTTGCTCACAGACTCTAACTGGGCAGCACTTGGGACTGCTTGGAACTGAGCAGGTGCTGTCATTAGCCCAGAATCCCATCTCAGCAGGTTCATTCATGGGCCACCTGCTGCTCTGTCCGAATGTGCTGATGCGGCACAGAAAGAGTCCCAGGGTCAAGTGTGGAGTGGCTGAGTGAGCTGCAGGAGAAGGGATGATCCAGGGGGGAGGTGAGAATGGACTTTACTGTCTGAAGGGCTGTCATGTACAAGGGTCAGCAAAACTGAGAGTAGAGAGTGATGGTTACAAGAGGGCAGATTGAGTCTGATATAAGAAATGTTTTCAAAAACCAAGATTCTTATGCCAATGGGATTAGGTGGTTTTATAAAGTGGTGAGCCCCCTGACCCTTCTAAGTATGCCATCAGAATGGAGCAGGATCGGTGATTCTGTTTGTCCTACAGCTGAGAATTGCTCATCAATATTCATCAATATAGAAAGAAAACAGCCACAACAACAAAACAACCACGAGTGCCTTGGTATAACCTATCCAACAGTCACAATTTGTTCCGATCTCCTCTAGCGGTCTGTGGCCCTGCACACCTGCCTCTCATGGCCTTTTTCTTTCACTCTTTCATTTTCTTCATTCTGTACTCTCACACCTCTTTCAAAATCGGAGTAAGATGTCCTGGATCAGTTTGGATGAAGTCACCAGGGTTTCCCCAGGGTGTGTGTGGCGGGGATTAGGAGGTGGGGGTGGAGGGGGAAATTGTGCTTAATGGTTGTTTAGGACCATGGACAGCAACATGTACTTGCATTTCTCCCAGCAACTGAGGTTAGGCTCCATCCAGGTTGTCAGGGGCCATGTTAAAGCAGACGTCTTGGGCCACCTGCCCTAACTGATATACTATAGCAGTGATGGCGAACCTTTTGAGCTCGGCGTGTCAGCATTTTGAAAAACCCTAACTTAACTCTGGTGCCGTGTCACATAGAAATTTTTTGATCTTTGCAACCATAGTAAAACAAAGACTTATATTTTTGATATTTATTTTATATATTTAAATGCCATTTAACAAAGACAAATCAACCAAAAAGTGAGTTCGCGTGTCACTTCTGACACGCGTGTCATAGGTTCGCCATCACTGTACTATAGGTATCTTATATATCCATTCACTGCATTCATTCATTTGTTCATTCTCTCACATGGCTCCAGAGAGAGAGAAGGATGGAAAACAATTATCTGGTGACTTGCGATTCTCAAAAGGTATAGTGGTTTCCCCCATCATTGAAATCCACAGGATTCCCTTTTAGCCATGGGGCAGACCCTCATGAGATGTGTGTCTTGGCCTCCGCCAGAAATGGGCTCAGTCTCTGTGAGTTACCAGATCGACTGTCTCAGTCACAGCCCCCATGGCTTTGAGGAGGCAGATGTCAAGCAGCACCAATAAATTAGACCCCAGTGGTGCTTGCTTTACTGAATCGCTCAGTTTAATGAATCTTTCCTTGACACACAAAATTCTACTTGCTCCATCAGCAAATGTGACCTGGTTGGTGTGAATAATTCAGTGTTTTGCAAGGGTTCTGCCTCCCACTGAGAATGCAGCACTGGCAGAGATTGTTAACTAATCCTATGGAGCAGAACCGAGCTCTGGTTCACATCTGAGTCAGAAAACCCTTGGGAAAACAGTAAAAAGAGAATAAAAAATAAAAATACTTCCCCCAACTAACAAGAGAAACACTCGCCCTACTTCTTCCCAACACACACACATCAGTGTGCAGCTCTTCTCTCCTCAAAGCCTTAAATCTAGTTTGGGGAGATTTTGGTCTGCCTCCCACTGAGAATGCAGCACTGGCAGAGATTGTTAACTAATCCTATGGAGCAGAACCGAGCTCTGGTTCACATCTGAGTCAGAAAACCCTTGGGAAAACAGTAAAAAGAGAATAAAAAATAAAAATACTTCCCCCAACTAACAAGAGAAACACTCGCCCTACTTCTTCCCAACACACACACATCAGTGTGCAGCTCTTCTCTCCTCAAAGCCTTAAATCTAGTCTGGGGAGATTTTGGTCCAAAAGAAATTTCTAAAGATGAATTTCCAAACGAAGAATTTTAAGTGAAAAAGTCCAGTTCTGGATGGGTGTGCTAGCCGTCTCTGCCCAGAATGGGATCTGGAAAAATGAGACAATCCTGACCACCCACAGCTCCAAGGAGGACTTCTTTCCCCTTCTTTCTGTCCAGGTGACTTGGGAAAGTCACTTCCTCTTCCTGGCACATTTATGAAAGTAGTGTTGGAGTAGAGATCAGAAATCCTTAACCAGGAACTCTGGGTGGTCCATGTGTGGCCAGTGAAGTCTCTGAAAAGCAGTAGTTTTCCCTTATCCATGGGGGGCCCATTCCAAGACCCCCAGAGGATGCCTGAAACCGTGGATAGTACTGAGCCCTATGTACACTCTGTTGTTTCCTATCCATATACAACCATGATAAAGTTTAATGTACAAAGTAGGCCCAGCAAGAGATTAACAACAAAAACTAATAATAAAATAGGAAATTATAACAATATACTGAATTCAAAGTTATGCGAATGGCTTTGGGGCCATTAAGAAACAAAATTAAGGCTGGTTAACACAAACACTACAATACCAAAACAGTCCACCTGATAACCCAGATGGCTACAAAGCGACTAACAGGCGGGGAGCATGTACATTGTAGAGAAGCTGGACAAAGGAATGATGCCCATCCTGGGAGGCATGGAGCAGCATGGAGTGAGATTTCATCGCACTACTCAGAATGGGGAGCTGCTTAAAACTTATAAATTGTTTATTTCTGGAATTTTCCATTTTTGGACTGCAGTTGATTGCAGGTCATTGAAACCATGGGAAGTGGAACTGTGGATGAAGGGGGGAAGGATACAATACTGTGCAAAATTCTGTTCACGTGTGCATTTGGGGAAGGGGAGAGGCCTTAGAGCTCCCATCAGATTCTCAAGTGTCCCTGGCTCCGAAGCTGGAAAACCCCGGGGTGAGACAGTTGCTGAATCTCAATGCAGCCCTAAATCAGTCCATGATGTCTCTGTGAGTCTGAAGAGTTATGTCTCTATGCCTGGACTGCTCAGTACTTCCATCTTTCAAACTTAAGAGCCAAATTAGGGGGTCAGCCACCGGATGCAGCCAGTTTGTGTTCGTGTGTGGCTTCTATCAGGGGGAGATGTCCGTTTTACTTATCCCACAAATATTTATTGGGTCCTCCTGTGTGCTAGGCCCTCTGCTACCCACCGCCCTCTTGGAGCTCACAGCCTAGGAGGCAGACAATGGACAAACACTAACAAATAACTCCGATTACACAGTGTGACAAGAGCTCTGAAGGGTCACGAAGAGTTTTGGTGACAAATTATAAGTGATCTGTGTTTTCTTCACTGTCACATCCCATATGGCCAATGAGTGGTGGCCTCCAAACTAGTGCACCTCTGCTGAGTCCCACTGCCGCCCCCCTCGTCCAAGCCCCCATCATCTGACACCTGAGACCCTCTTCTCTTTGTTTCCATCTTGCCTGTCAGCTGAAATGGAGAGACTCCTGGAGGAGAGGATAGCATGAGGAGGGTCCAATCTTGTGCTACATTAGATATAAAAATCAAAGAGCACAATTCCTGACCTGAAGAACCCTCAGGCTCTTAAGGGAAAGGGATGGGAGGAGGGGTGCTGTAAGTGCTCCAGGTACTTGAGGCACAGTGGTCCAAAAAGCATTCACCTTCAAAGGTGAGAATTTTGAAGGACAATACTCACTTTGATGTATAACTTATATCATTGGGGGAAAAATAACATCATTCATTTCGCATCACACCTGCTGCTGCACAAAACAAAACATAATAGAAGCAGTGCACTCATGGCTGAGACTGTTAATGCTGATCAGCCTACAACAGAATTCACAACAGTCTAAATAAAGCAAACAAGCCAAATCCAAACCCACAAACCAAATTAGGGGTGATTACATCCATTTGTGTTTCAGAAGCACGCTTTGATTTACAAAGGACTATCTCTAAGTGGCATCCTTGGAGTGTTTACAGATCTGTTGCTGCTTGCTGGGAGGGCTGCAGATGGGAAGGGAAGCCTAACACAAAGGTTGTACAATCCCTGGCCAGTTGCAGGCCATTCTAAAGAATGTGTGATGTGATTTAAAGCCATACATTGGGAGGAGTTTACCCATGATGTCAAGAGATAGGGCCTCACAAAGCTGACACTGCCCTTTTACTAGCATGTTTTTTCTTAAAGTATCTTCTCATGTTGTCTTTTTCATTCATTCATTCATTCAATCATTTATTCACTCACTCTGCCTTTCCTTAGATTGCTCTCTCCACATTGTCTAACTGGTGAACTCCTCCTCAACCTTCAAGGTCCAGCTCCCACTGGCCAATGAGGTGTAAGGCAAGTGTGCCTGGCAGGGGGATTCTGGGAAAAGGTGTCCTTTCTGGATAAAAGTTGTTTCCCCGTGAGAAACGTCTCTTCCTGCCTTTGGATGCAGTTCTGGGAAGCCAAGATGTCTTAAGCAGGAGCCGCCATCCTGGGGCCACGGGAGGGTGGCAGCATAAGAGGATGGAAAGCACCCGGGCCCTGATGACTCCGTTGTGCCTTTGGGCCAACCAGCCTGGGCCCACTTAACACAGGGATTTGTTCTCTGAATTTGGTCTCTCCCTGGAAAGGGGAGGTTTAGGTGTCTGCGGGAGGGTTGGTGAAGGGATTTTTGAGAGCTTCCTAAGACTTGGAAAACCATCCACTTATTTGACAAAAGCCCATGACCTTATGTGGATGGATTTCCTGTAGAGACAATGCACAGACTTCCTTTTTAGATTAATTCAAGTTGGGACGGTATTCCCAACCGTGGTGAGCGTGTTAAAAATAGAATGCATTAGAGAGGGTGGTCAGGATTAGCAGTGTCCTCTGTACATGGCTTAGTAGACTTCCGGGTACAAGTGAAGAATGTGCTTCCAAGTGCCTTGCCATGTGACTAACTCTAGCCAATGAGGAGCAAGCTGAAAGGGTGCATGTCTTTTCTGCCCTAAGGTATTTAAGGGCCAGCATGTCACCTCCACGCTCTCCTCTTCAGAGCTTCTATGGCATAGGTACAAGATGGCACCAGGCATTTAGTTTGGAAAAACAAGTGCTGTGCTGAGCTACTAGCTAAGCTACTAGTTTAGGGTTATTTTGTTACCATGTAGCTAATTGTGACTAATACACAGAGTAATATAGTTGGGCAGGAAGGAGGACAGAAACACATCTCTAGTTCCATGAGCATCACTGGACCTCAGCTGGCCATGATGCTCTGTGGGATGACTCCACCTCTTAACCCACTCTTGCAGGGAACTTTCAGTCTTGCACCAATGACTTCCTCCTAGCTTCCTGCAGACTGATAGCTAGAGTGTCCGGAAGGGGCAGATGAGAGGAAACACTTGGAGAGCAATGAACAGGGAGAACCTTCACTCCACACAGTCATACTGACAGATGTCACCCTCGTGGAGAACTTCAGTAAACCACCAAATCTCTGTCTGTGAGGGGCCGTGCAATTTTCTGCTTCATGTCACTGTCTCCAAAATTTCCGTGTCCTTGCCCATGGAAGACAATTTTCATTTTTCAATTGGGCCAGTGGTGTCTTTCCATCAATGACAAATGTATTACCATGCAATGATAATCCTGTCTGTGACTTTTGTTTCCAGAATGATGTTTATTTTTCACAATTAAGTTTTCACACTTAAATATTAAACCGCAGTATTTACCCTATATTTATAAAAGTGGAATTGTATTGTCCATGCAATTACAAAAAAAGTCCGCTTTTTTACTTACAACGTTATGAACATCTTTCCACGCCATTAAAACATTCTTCTACAGCAACCATTTTAATGCCTGCTCAGAGTCCCAACATCTGGATAGATCCTCATTTATTTTACAGATCCCTTGCTGCTGGGCATTTAGGATGTTTCCAATTTTCCAGCACTGAAAAAATATCCTTGTAGCTAATCTTTGCTCATCGCCATTATTTTTTTACAATAAATCCTTAAAAGGGGATTTCTCCAAAGTGTGTGCAAAAAAAAAAAAAAAAAAATAAGGCTTCTGCCCATATTGGTAACTTGCCTTTTCTAGAAAATCTAAGAGGACTGTACTAGTCTACACGGGTGTGAAAGTGTCCCTTTCTCACTCCCCTGCATCACATCCTTAAAACGAGCAGGCAGACACTGAGCAGGTGACAAGCTACTGCTCACCGCACATCTTCTTCACGCACGCTTTGTGTCTTATGATTAATGAGTGCTCCGTAGCTGTTGTTGACTCTGTTTTCTTTCCTTTATTCAAATGACCTCAAAGAGATGCATGAACAGGTCTCATAGTCTATGTTCGAATTCCTCTATTAGTTGCATCTTTTGACTCTCTAGGGCAGTGATGGCGAACCTTTTGAGCTCGGCGTGTCAGCATTTTGAAAAACCCTAACTTAACTCTGGTCCCGTGTCACATATAGAAATTTTTTGATATTTGCAACCATAGTAAAACAAAGACTTATATTTTTGATATTTATTTTATATATTTAAATGCCATTTAACAAAGAAAAATCAACCAAAAAATGAGTTCACGTGTCACCTCTGACACGCGTGTCATAGGTTCGCCATCACTGCTCTAGGGGCTTGGTTTCCTTACGGGTTTTATAATTTTTAAATGTGAGCTCATCTTCAGTGGACATTTTTTTCTTTGGGATTCCCAAGGTGCCAAGATTGACGAAGCTCCATGGCAAAGCCTTGATATTTACCTTTCTCCCAGGGAATCTTTTAACACCTGTGGTCTGGGGTGGTCAACTCACTTGCATGCCATGTGCTTAAGCAAGTGAGGAGAGCTTTCTAGCCCCTTACATGAATGGAAAGCCCTTGAGGGTTCCCTGCTTTGGGTTGTACCAGCTCCCATCCTGTGGATGCAGCTCTTCTTCGGGCATTGCTATTATGATTCTCTAGGTGTGTGCAGTTTTGACAGCACGTGGACCATCAGGCTCATTTAGTTTGCTTGTCATTTCTGACACCAGGGCTTCTCTTTTCCTTCATTTTTGTTTTTGATCCAAGCAATGTATTTGAAGCTTTTGATGTTATATTGTATCCAGAATTATGTGTTCAGAGTGCTGAGGAGGCTCTGATGTCAGCTCAGCCGCTATATTGGCTAGAAGTCTCTGAGCTCTTCCTACACTCTTGGAGCTGATTTGAGGCTCTTTGATGGCAGAGCAGTTGAAGCAACAATCACTGCAACTGTTAAGAAGTCAAGACAAGTAGAACACTTGAGACTACCTAGATTCATGTACCCGTGGCCTATTTGCAAGAGTCGGAGCTGTATTGTTGGGGGGAGAAAAGAAGCGTTCTCAATGCCAAAGTCCTCAAGCTACTGAATCAGCCTTTCCTTTTATCCACAACTCTATAAGCAAAAACAACAGTGACTATAGCAACCCATTATTGAGTGCCAGGCGCTGCTATACGCGTATTCCATAGATTAACCCATTTAATCAGCACAAAACCCCTGTGATACAGGGATTATTGAGGAGCATCAATATTTGTATTTTTCATAGTAGCTCATGCAGATACGATATTTGTATCTGATCAACTGAAGTCACAAGGATTGAGAAGGCGTCTTCTGTGTAGCTTCCAGTCTTCTAGGCCATCATCTCTTAATCTATTTTGGGTTTAGACAACCTTTAAGTGATCAGGGATATGCGGCTTTCCTTAGAGAATAATCCCATGTACACATGCACTTGGTTCTTTTTTTTGGGGGGGGGGGAGTCATAATAAGAATTAAGAATGCCCTGAAGGTCATCTCAGGACTTTTCACTTGGACCCCCTTCTCTACGAGCTTTGCCATGATACCTTTCCTCCGAAGACCCTGGATTTGGCTGGGTAGCATTATTATCCTGGATTTAGAGTCAGATTATCTTAATCTCTTTAAGCCCCAGCTTCCCTGCCTGTAAGATGGGTTAATGCATGGGTCTCAGGAGGACTTTAAGAATTTAATGAGATAAGGTGGAAAGGTTTCTAGCACATGTATGCCCAGTAGATATTAATTACATTCTCTTCCTCCTTGGCAAGAAAGAAAGAAGCCTCTTGTGCATCAGAACCACACAACTGTTAAGAACCTCGCTCTGATGGTGGACAGATGAGAACTGAATCCCAGTTCTGTCTTGTGTTCAGTTTTTTCATGTATAAAATGGGAATAAACATGGAAAAACTTAGCATAGTGCCTGGCACCTGGCAAGAACTTTAATAATTAATTTTTGATCACTTTGATGATGATGATGCTACTAATACTGTCTGCTCTATGCCACCCCTTGCCTGGTTAGGTGAGGAATAGCAGGACTTATAGGATGAACTGATCCCATGGGTTTGATTCTAAGGAGGTTAGAATTCCCGGAGCTCCCCTGGTCTATGGAAAACCTTTCTAGAGTGTTGCCCCATGGGAACCACCTTGGCTAAAGACAATGTGATGCTCATGAAATCCATGTCCCTTAGAGAGTTCTGCCACCTTCTACACCCAGCAAATCAGAGTAGAGAATGCAACTCCTCGGGCATGAGAAATGGAACTGCTTTCCTCTGGGGACACTTGGTGACATGGAAAACCTGCCGGCCCACGAGAGAGCAGGAAGACCAATGAAATGAAGCCAATGCATAATGCACGCCAGGGCCTGCTTTCTCCCCAACTTAATTCTATTTTGTTGAGTAATGATGGAATACAAATTCAGGCTGGTGGAAGATGAGATCTGCGGCTCTATTTGATCAAACGCCCATCACTGTCGCTTCAAACCAAATGGGTCACTTCATAAACAGATAAATAAATCAGGCGTCAATGGGAAATGAAAAGTCACGGCCAAGAATGAAATGAGACAGAAAATCATTCCCAGCCGTGATGTTCATCTGGGGCATTACACCCACGCTGCAGCAGGAGCCCCGAAGTGGCTGATGGAGGATTGTTACGGAGTGGGGATTCAACCCCGATAAGCCAGCTCTTATTAGGGGGCACCATCTACCTAAGGCAAGGTCATCCCAGGGACTGTGAACGGCCAGCAATGAACTCCCCACCATTAATGCTCCATTTGTGGGATTATCTGGTCTCTGTGGGTAATAATTTAAGGGGAATCATGAACCTAATGATATTGGTTCTCTATAAACTGCTTAGTCTGTCTCAGGGAAAATGGATTTCATAAATCCAGGTGCAAAATTCTGGGTGACCATGGAAAGCCCGTCAGCAGGGTGGGGATGGGTCGCTAGACAGTAGAGGGTCTTAAAAGTCTCTCCTCTGTTTTCCTTTATCCACCAGCCCCGAAAGTTACTCAGATTGAAGGAGGTGCTCAGAGTTGAAAAATACAGGCCAGAAAAAGGTGTGTTAATTCTCCTGGTCTTGAGTTTTAGATCCCATGTGTGGCCTGCTGTGAAAATTCTGGCAAAACGGAGAAGGCAGCCTTCCCAGTGTGGGGAGTTCCTGGGCCACATAAATAATATCTTTACTCATTCGGAAAAGAACCAATGTCCTTTGAAAAGAAGTCAGCTTCAACATCTGCAACATACCTGGCTGGGGTGTAGCCTTGGATAAGGGTGCCAGGAAAGTCACAGAATTCCGGGCAGGCCCGCCTGGGTTTAAATTCTAACTCTGCCGTAGAGTAACGGGCTGCTCTGAGCAAGCTACTTAACTCTTCTGGGTCTCAGTTGCTTCATCTGTAATGCAGAGAAAATAATAGTCGAAGACTTCTGGCCCAGTGTTCACATCCCCTTAATCTAATTAAGGGAAGGGAAAGATTTCCCCTTGGCACTTCCAGCTGCAGAGGGCTCTGCTATTTTTACTAATAGCTCTTTCTTGGGTGTTAAGATTAAGATGAGAAATAGAAAGCATGAACCACTTGGTCATTTAAATTCCTATTCTCAATTTTGAAATTCGGTATAAGAACCATCTTTCCCAAGCTCCCTTGCAGCTGGATACAGCCCTGTCAGTAAGTTATGGCCATTAAGATGCAAAGGGAGTGGTGTCTGAAACTTCTGGGAAGCACCTTCTTTTTCCTACTTCCTGGAAACGAGAAGGTGGGCGTGATGACCGGAGCTGAGGCACCCATTTTGAACCATGAGGAAGACTTGCATTGAGGTGGCAAAGCAACAAGCTTGAAGGAGCCTGGCCCCTGAACTCCTTAACTGCATCTTTTGATTCTGTGACAACTACCATTTTGTGTAAACCATCTTTAAATGTGGAGTTTTCTTCTCAGAGTAGAATTAATTCTGATATACTAATTGTGTGACCTTGAGCAAATTTTCTTCATCTCTCTGAGCCTCAGTAACCACATTAACAAAATAGGTTAAAAAATTCCAACCCCTCAGAAATGTTGTGGCTCAGTTGGCTGGAGTGTCGTTCCGTGCACCAGAAGATTGTGGGTTCGATTCCCGCTCAGGCATATACCCACGTTGCCAGGTCAGAGTGTGTATGGGAGGCAACTGATCGATATTTCTCTCTCACATTGATGTTTTTCTCTCTCTTCTTCCCCCCTCTCTAAAATCAATAAACATATCCTTGAATGTGGATAAAAAAGAAATAAAATCTGTGATGATGCCATTGAAATGTAGACCTTCAGACCCCATGCTGAAATGTCTGAATCACCAGGTCTGATGATGGGGCCAATCAATGTGCATTTTTGTCAAGTTCCCAGGTGATGTGATACCCAGCCAGGTTGGGAAACAAGATGCTGAGAAGTCCACCCTTTCTTCCCTGCCTTCAAGGGCAGAGGGAACATGAAGACATGCGGTGCACACATCTCAAAAGGGGCCCGCCCAACCCGGACAGCCCGGACAGCCCGCTGCAACCATTCCTCAAAGGGAGGGATGATTTACTGGGTAACGGCGTGGTGTGTGCCATCAGCAGCCACCAGCTGCTCAGTCCGGTCTGAACTGCTTGCTCTGAGTTTCTGTTTAACATGCAGCGGCGTCTGTGGATTATGGCTTGCTGGTTTACAGGCTCATGATGGATCATTTAATCTAATTAAGGGGAGGCAAAGATTTTCCCCTGGTGCTTTCAGCGGCAGAGAGCTCTAGTGTTTAAGCAGAGCTTACTGGCTGAGAGCACTTGTTTGAGGGGCTGGAAAACCTGGGCCCTAGTGCTGGCTGTGTGTCCCTGGACACATCACTCAACCTCTCTGACGAGTCTGTTTCCACCTCTATGAGCCAGGCTTTGGGCCAAGCCCTTTGCAGGCACAGAAACATCCCTCATATCCCCATGAGGCAGGTGTCTTCATTATTCTCATTTTACAGATGGGGAGACTGAGGCTCAGAGAGGGAACTAAATAGCCCAGGCCACCCAGTGAGTGAGTGCCGTGAATTGGATAGAACAATAATATCTGGCGGGTGGACTGTTCAGAGGATGAATTAGTTGAATGGCTCTAGCCCAGTGGTTCTCAACCTTCTGGCCCTTTAAATACAGTTCCTCACGTTGTGACCCAACCACAAAATTATTTGCGTTGCTACCTCATAACTGTAATGTTGCTACTGTTATGAATCATAATGTCAATATCTGATATGCAGGATGGTCTTAGGCGACCCCTGTGAAAGGGTCGTTCGACCGCCAAAGGGGTCGCGACCCACAGGTTGAAAACTGCTGCTCTAGAGAGTTCCACCTGGCTGCTACCCAGTACATGTGTCACTTACTGTTGTAACAAGTAGCTACTATTGTTATCGTCATTATTATGTGGTTTGTCATCCATGGAGGTGACATGGGAGCCAAGGAGCACGGGTTCCTACACAGAAAGCAGCATTGCTGTTCAGGTGGAGAGAGCAAGAGCCAGAACAGGAAATATGGGTGGATATTGCAGACCCACAGAACTACTGTCTGTCCCGGTCCTGATGTCGGCTGATGTCCCCGGGGATGAATGAACATCATCAGACACTGTCTCTTGACCCTGACACGGTTTTGGTGGTAGAGACCCTGTTATTTTGGTGAGCACCTCAGTTACCTTGTTTGTTTCCATTCCAGCCACACTGGATCCCTCGTTGTGTCTGGAGCCAGACATGTCCATTCATTCTCTCCTGATGGTTATTCCTCTTCCAGTCAGAAGTCTAAGGAGAGGAGAGATCAATGAACAACTGACTGGAAACCCACCACTTAGAATCCACCATTAGTATTTCACTGCACTTGAATGATCACATCTCTTCATCTATGATGTATTTCAAAGTAAACTGCAGACATTAGTACTCGATACTTCAGCGTGTTTATAGGGCTTCAGAGTCCTTTGTGCCAATGGAACCCGTGCTGGCAGCCCAGTGGGTGTGGTTCAGATGGACACAGAGCCCCTGGGGTGGAATTGGAAGGGGGTATCTAGGCCCTTGACCCCAAGAACCACCTTCTCATCTCAGCAGATGGCCAAGAACTTGGGGGCTCCAAAGAGTATAGTTTGAAAGTCATTCGCGTTCATTTTATGGAAAAGGAAACTGAGGCTTGGTGAGGGTGGGTCCACTTTTCCCATGTCCATCATCCATTCCTCCAGGACTTGTCAAGCTGACCAACTCCAGGATTCTTACTCGGTGCCCTTGGGTCATTTGGTAGATGTAATGGATGTTTCCCTGGGAAAATGCACAGTCAATAGGGGGGTGAGATTCACAGGTCCCTGAATCCCTTCATGATTCTCCAAGGATACAGTACACCGAGACCCTTCAGCTATGTGGCCTCCCCACCTTACTAGGGAGGGGGTTCCCTGATCTGCAGGCCTCTCAGACTGTTAGGTCACACTGTACCATCTTGCTGAAGAGAATGTGAGATGAGAGAAAGATGAAAGGGAGCAGGTGAGGGAGAGAGAACAGAGAGGTGAGAGATAAGAGATGAGAGAGGAGGAACAGAGTGGAGGGAGACCTGGAGAGAGAGCAGAGAAGCCCCTTCCCCAGGAGACCCTGGGCTGGCAGCAGCGAGCTGGGCTCACTTGGAAGGCAGCCGCCTGCTGGCCCTGCCTCCAGCAGCCTTCTGAACTGCTTGCTCGCATGCTGCCAGCTTCCTGCAGTCGCCAAAGCAAACATTCTCAACAAAGTGCTTGGAGCCTGAAAGGAGGGAAGAGAATACCATCCCCAGTAGCAGCCCAGCCTTTGCTGAGGTCGCAAAGCACTTTCAATTTCACTACCCCCTCCCCTCCTGTTTCTGACTCTAGAGGTCCCCGAGGTGGGTGGGCTTCTCAGTGGGAGAGGCCCTGGCCTGACACTGTGGGCTCTGCTCCACCGGGTAGGGGTGGAACCACAGAGGCTTCTGGGTACCCCTGGGTGGACATACAGAATGAAGGGTCAGGGTATGGTATGTGATCCCAGGGAGTGTGACCAGACCCCAAACCTGCAAGAGCAAGAGGGCAAGGCAGAAAACAGGTCTCTGGTCTGAACTGTTATGCTCACTCAATCTGCAGAGCACAGGGAAGGGGGGAGAAGAGGAGAGACAGTGAGAGAGCAAGAGAAAAGGAAATACTGGTAGTGTGAAAGCCAAGGAGGTGGTTAAAAACTTGATCTGTGGAGTTCCTCCCTCTCTCCACCCACCCACCCACCCATCCATCCATCCATCCATCCATCCACCCACCCATCCATCCACATCCGTGTGGTGTGTGTGCGCGTGTGTGCATGGGTATGTCTCTGTCTGTCTCTCTTCCTGTACATACATTCACCAACTATTTATTGAACATATGTGCCAGGTGTGTGCTAGGCACTGAGGATATGGTAGAGAATATGACTAAACAGGTCCCCACTCTCAAGGACCGGATGTTGTAGAGTGAAAACACTCAATGATCAAGTAAATAAATGAAAAAAATCAGAAAGTGATAAGGACTCTGATGAGAATAAAAACGTGTGCCAACGGGCAGGCCACAGCTGAGCATGAGAGTGCCAGGAATCCTCCCTGATTGTGAAGGTCCTTGGGATGGATGTCTGTGAACGAGGGAAAGAATTCTGGAAAAATCCCAAGCCAGTTGCCCCTCCATGGCCATTAGCTTCCAGAGAGGCAGAAAGAGCCATGCCCTGGGCTGCCGCTCCCACCTCTGATAAATTCAATCAGAAATAGTTTCCTGGTTTGGCCTCCAGATGAAGGAACATAAATCATTTTCCTTTGACACCTACTTCAGGCCAGAGGGGCTCCATAATCTTGTCTCTATTCAGAGTCAATTTAACACGGTATCGACATTCCTAGGTGGAGGGAAGTGGCCGAAGACAGATGGCCTCAGCTGGCTCGAGGAAAGGTGGAGCTTAGGTTTCTAGCAGCTGCTGAAAAGGGGAGTGTCACCCCCATGTGTCTGGGGAAGGTTTGGAGAGTGGAGTTTTGAGTTGGGCTTCTGCTGGGAACTTCCTGGCCCTCTTCTCTGAGAGTCCAAACCCCTCTTTCCCAAGGGGGTCCAGTTCATGTGGCTTGGTAGGGCCAACACCCGAACTTGGCCAGTCAAAACTATGGACGTGCAGCCACATGCAGTTAACTAGAATAGCTCTTCCTTCTGGTAACAGTGATTGGTTAGATGGTGGTTTCATGAACCAAGTGGACGAACCAGAGCCCTTACTAGGATTTTTCTACTGGACTTCTTGGGAAAGTTGTTTTTTTTGCTAAGACAGCTTCAGGACAATATGAGTCCATGGCTGCTAATGGCTGTGTTTCCTGACACATCATGAGAACAAAACAGAGAAGAGAAAGAGAGGCAGAGTTCTCTGATAGAGTTCAATTTGAACTCCTGGATCCAGCTATTGTCTGAATCCTAAACGGACTCTGCGATTTTGTATTACATGAACCAGAATATTCCAATTTTTCTAAAGCTGGTTTGGGTTGGGTCTCTATCACTTGCAACTCAAGAGAATCCATGCTGATAATAGGTCCAATATGCAAGGGATTATAACCTTTTATGTGGCCTCTCTGGTTTGCAGCCTACCTGGCAAGAGTTCCCTTCCATCCCATTCCATTCCACTCCACCCCACCCCACCCCACCCCATTCCATTGCATTCTATTCCAATCCATTCCATTCCATTCCCCTCCACTTCACCCCACCCCACACTGCCCCATCCCATCCCATCGCATTCCATTCCATTCCATACCATTTGATTCCACTGACTCTATTCAATTCATGCAACTTGTTTTGAGCACCTACTATATACTGGACATTTTACTAGGTTCTGTGGATTCAGAGAGGAATAAGTGCCTATCTTTCCTCTTAAGGAGTTGAAAGTCACTTATAAACAGTCACTGAACAATGTGATAAATGTTCTTCTTTTTAAGAGCAGTGGGACCAGAGAGAAAGACAGAACTCTCACAGTTATGATTTATCATGATTTTTGTTATCCACGTGGGAGCCAGTGTGGTTTAGCACTCATGAGCAAAGACGTTAGGAGTAGTCCGATTTATCTGCTTTATTTATTTATTTTTTTTAGCTAGGTGACCTATCTGAGCCTTGCTTTCCTCGTCTGCAAAATGGGCTAATAATAGAATCTCTGTGGTTTGCCGTGAAAAATCAATGGGAGAATTAACAAGTCAAGTGCCTGGCACACACCAAGTGCTTGATAAATGATCATTACCTCCATCTTCTCTGGTTGTGGGGAGTGGTGGGTGGGTGTGGAGGCAGAGAACAGTGGAGTTCGCAATAGAATTCTCTCTACACTCCCTTAGACACCACAGCCCTAGGGCCTTGTACCCTTCTGTCACAACAAAAAAAAATGCTTAAAATAAACTTAGTGTGTTGAATAGAAAGTTAAGAATTGCTGAAAGCAGACAGAGGTCCAAGCCGTCAGCAGGGGCTCAGTGTGTCAGAATTTCTCTCCAGAAGGAGCCTAGGGGTCAAGTTTGCCTGAACCATGGACTGGGGGCTGGACATGAAGCTGCACAATGGAAAAAGCCCTTTTCCTAAGATTCAGAAAACGTTCATTTATATCCACAAATAGAGGCAGGTGATCGTGGTTGTTGGGGGGCTTGACTAAATCCTCAGGGGAGGGTCTCTCTGTCCCTCTCCAGAGGTCAGAGACCTCCTGGTTACTTGGGACAAATGACAAAGAACTGGAAGGAACTCAGAGGTCAGTAACCCAGTGCAACAGCTTCATTTTACAGAAGGGAAACCGAGACACAGAGAAGGTTGTCCATGGTGACCCATCAGGTTCCTGACAGATCCAGGTGTGAGCTCACATATCCTGTCATTTTCCCATTCCACTCTCTCCTCCCTCTCAGAGATTTTCATGAGACTGGAGCCGGAGGGAGAGGGAAGCTAGCGTGGGATGGGGCAGGAGGACAGCTCGAGTACATCCTATGCCCTCTGCTTTCCCTTGACACCCCATAAGGCCTTTCTCTCCTCACCTGTTTCCTACCCCCCCTTCTTGAGGGACAACCTCTTTGGTCTCACCTCTGAATGGTCTGCCTCTTCCTTTAACACCTGTTGTAACCAGTCCTGCCTTCTTCAATCCAGCCCCTACAACACGGAACAAAAACTCAAATTTTCAGAAGGGCCGGGCCCATAACAAACGAGAGAGCCTGGTGCAACACACTAGGGAATGGTGGGGACTGTGGCAAACTGGAGAGTCTGTGCCTGTCTAAAAGGGGCAGCTGCTTGTTACCCTTACTCAACTCAGACCCATGCAGCCTCCGAAGAAGCCAGAAATGGAGATGTTTGTATCGTTTCCTATTTACATGTCTGCTGGAGGAGGTGGCCCTCAGCTTTTAACTTGTAGCGAATCTCTCCGACCCATTGTTGACCCAGACCTCTGAGTGTGAAGATTAGCCCCACAGACAAAATAGGAAAAACAGCCAGTCAGGGGCCTTGGCATGAAGTCACCAGCTGAAGGGAAGGAGCCTCAGCAAAGTTGCTGAGTTTCTCAAACCCCAGGCGCCCGCGCTGCGATTTTTTTCCTGCTGCACACAATCAACTCCTGCCAGGCTCCTGGATGCTGACAGGCCAGGATGCGGAATTTACTTTGAAATGCTAATCAGGGGGAAAGTGATATCGATGCTGCCAGCTAATTAAGGGCTGGCCTGCTTTAAACTTTGGAGGGCTCCTGCCTGTCTCTGGCCTTGGCGGGAGCCCGGGAGGAGGCTGTTTTTATTCAATTGGAGAGATGAATCAAATGGCCTAAGTGGGCAGGGGCAGTGGCGGGTAGAATCATAGCACGTGGACACCGTGAGTTCTTCACAACTCATTTACGGAGACGGTGACGGCAGGGACACGAGTCTCAGAACATTAGCCCTGGAGCCACCTCCCTTCCATGTTCGCTGATCATAGTGAGGGGATGGGGTCATGGGTTGGGCGACAAGACCTGGCTTTATTGGAACTGAAAGTAGCACAAGGCGACTGATGAGAGTGGTCTGCTGTGATATGCGGGAATTCTCATTTGCAGATTTTCTCTGTGGGGTCTGAGTTTCCCTTGGAGACTGTCCAGAATTAGTAGCTGGAAGATGGCCGGCATTCACAGCCTGTGAAGGCCAGCACCCTGATAGGAAGAAAAACAGGCTCAGGGCTGTCCCCTCCACTGCCCCATGCAGAACTTTCTGGTCTCTGGATCTCTAAGGCCAGCTGGTGCCTACTGTGGGCTGGCCAGCTGATGCCCTTATTGTTTCCATTTTACAGATGAGGAAACTGAGACCCAGGGAGGGTCACACAGCAAGTGAGCAGCAGAACTAGGATTCAGACCAGACAGTCTGACTCCAAGGTCTTAGCTCCTCAACTCTGCAGCCCTTTGCTCTTCCCAATGCCTGGCATATGGGAGATGCTGGTTATGTTCATTCATTCGCTCACTCACTCATACATTCATTCATCAACTTGTATGAAATGCTTCCATGTGCTATCTTACTGGATCCCACAAGACCCCAACGAAGAAGCATCCTTCCAGGCAAAGGATGCCACAGTGAGTTTGTATCCCCCAGGGTGCCTAGTGCAAAGCTGAGCACGTTCATTCACTCATTCATTCAACGGATGTGTGAGTGAAATGCCTTTCTTGGCTGTGCTGAGAGATGGGGGTAGAGCTATCAGCTCAGTATACATGGTCCTGCCCCAGTGACCACAGCAAGGGATGGAGGTGGGAGCGGGGGCTTTTAAATTAGTGTTTATGCCTCTCTTGCTGGAGCAATGGCTATTAAGAGGATTGAGTCAGGCCAGCTGGAACCTGGAGTGGAGGGATGGGGTCCGAAGATCAGAGAAATTCCCCTGGTATATTAGAGTATTTACAGCTATAGCCTTGGATCCAGACAGGCTTGATTTGGGATCCTGTTTTCTCAACTTAATAGCCCTGTGTCCCCAGGAAAGCCACGGCACCTCTCTGAGCTGGTTTCCTTCTCTGTAGAATGGGTTTCATAATACCTACCTCCCTGGACTAAAAGAGAAGAGGTATATGACACACTTGAGGGCAGAGCCTGGCATGCTGGGAGAACTGCGGAACCATAGCTATTGTTGTTATTGTCAATGACATCACTGGTGTACCTATCCATATGTCCTCCATAGGCTCTGAAGGCCGCCAGCCCACACTTGCAGGCCTCGGCTACTCTTGCTTCCTTCTTCCAATTTCCTTGCTTCCACTGTTGACAATGACCGAAGCTTGCTCTGTCCTGCTCCTGAGCCCCTCGCTGTGAGCTCCGCACTTTTGCAAGTGGCTCCTTTGTACAGCGCTGGCTCCCGGGGCCCTGGAGAGGACACAGCCTGTCCATCATCTGCGCTCTCCATCTGGAAGTCGGCGCATCCCCAGGACGTCTGGTCAGGTGGTTGAGATGAGTATTTATGGCTCAGTGATCAGAAGGCGTGGGAATGATCTACAATGGCACGTACTGGAGACTGAAAAGTCAATGGTGCTCAGGCCGGAGTCAGTCAAGTGCAATGAATTGCAGTTTTTGCTCTTGTCCCAGAAGGGATATTTCAATTTTGTGCTAATCACCTCGGGTTCCTGTTAATGCAGCCCCCGAGCTCCTGCTGGCAGGAAGGTGATCTGGTTTGAAAGTGTCCACCACAAAGGGTCATAGCTCAACCGACCACAGCCACTTGCAGAGGATGCGGGCCTTTTGGTTTGTGTGGCCCCTCCTTCCTCACCCCCCGTTTCTGACCATTTTCTCTTGAGATGACATACAGGGTATGAAGAAGGATGCTGATTGCTCCCCCGTCCTCCTGCTGCTTGGGCCAGAGGCCTTTTTAGACCTCAGCAGTTGGAAAGATGTTCACGCCAAATGGAAATCTAATCAACCAGCATCGAAAGGTTGATTTTTCGGCGCCCTTGGGGATGTGCTAGGGGTCTAGGTTTGGGCAAAAGTGTTTTCCTTTCCAGGCCGAATTCCCTGACCTCCCCTCCCCTTGAGCATGCTTTGGATTGATTTGTCACGTATTTTCTTATAAACAAAATGCTTTCAGGTAAAGGTGGACTTTCATTGGATTGACAAGTAGGGACTGGTTTTGAGCCTAAAATGGGACCCCTGCTGTCAGTCAGGGGATCCCCAGGGAAAGAACTCACCCTAAGGGAAGAGGTGACCTGGCACGATGACAGCCAAGCCTGAGTTTTCATGGCGCGTGAGGACTCTGAGTGGGAAGATTATGGCATTGTGACTCTCGCTTAAATTCATCCCCCACCTAGTGGGCTAGACTCACGTGCCATGGGGAGAAGCAAAGGAGCAGCTTCCTAGAAGGAGCGTGATGCCCCAGCGGCAGCTATTCACACCCTACTCTTCATCCTGGACTAATGGGCAACGTGAGCACAGGGGAAGTTCCGCTCCTTATTGTGGTTCCTGGTGGGGCAGTCGGAGACGTGAAGGAAGACAGAAATAGTGCCTGGTCTCCGCTTGGCCCGGTGGAGCCATGCGAGAGGTGCCATGGCTGAAGGGGAGGGAACTTGGGGCACACGAATGTCTCACACAGTCACTCTGGATTGCTGAGAGGGGCTCTGTGGAGGCCCAATGACCTGGATATTGGAACCAACCTGAGGGGTGAAGAAAAGAGAAAGATAAAGCAGCTCTTTGAAAAGAAAGAACATGTGTTTGCAGATCAGGGAATAGAGTGGGTTACTCAAAGTCACAGGACCACAGGGGTTGCCAGAGAGAAGCACATGAAAGGGCCGGAGAGAGGCCAAGAGGACAGCGCTTACCTGTAGGGAGTAGCCAATTACGGGGGACTTTTTAAGCCAGGAAGTTGAGGCCCAGCGAGCAATCGATGATTTTCTCTCTTTCTCTCTCTAAAATCAACCAATGAAAAATTTTTTTAAGTAGTAAGTTGAACGTTACCTGGCACATAATAAACTTTCAACAGGTAGTAGTTGATAATTATCCTTTTTTTGTGGTTGGAACTCATTACTCCTTTACTGTTGGATTTTACTCATGGTTCATTCAGATGTCTCAATTCATGTCTCCTTGCTGGTGAGCCTGGCCTACATCTTCAACCCTGTTTCTGGACAGCAGGAGGACACAGTTCTGAAATGCCCACACACTGTGATTTCCTGTTGGCGAGGCCTCAAGCAGATTCTGGGAGGCCAGATTAATGTCAGGCACTGAGAAGGAGGGCATGAATTATGGCTTTCCAGGGAGGTTCAAATCCAGACCCTGGGCAGTTGCCAAAGATCACAGAGAGTAGGATCAGGTTCTGAGTGTCTTGTGAAGCTGGATTCTTTCTTTACTGGGATAAGTCTGAACCCTGTAAGGATGAATATCAAAAGCCCAGTCAGGCCCGGCCGGCGTGGCTCTGTGGTTGAGCATCGACCTATGAAACAGGAGGTCACAGTTTGATTTCCAGTCAGGGTACATGCCCAGGTTGTGGGCTCGATCCCCAGTGTGGGGTGTACAGGAGGCAGCCAATCGATGATTCTCTCTCATCACTGATGTTTCAGTCTCTCTTTCCCTTTCCCTCCCTCTTTGAAATATATTTATTTATTTTTATTTATTTATGTATTTTTTAAAGCCCAGTCAGCCAGCCTGGTTGTAAGCAAACACACTGGGTGGCTAGAGGATTACATCAGCCTGGGCCAGAGAAGAAGGTGCATCTACTCCACTTCTGGTTGAGAAAGCGGCCGCCCACTCACCTGGCCCAGGTGACCTTGGCTTTTTCTAAAGTGAGCAGATTATGGAGGTTCTGTTGGAGATTATGGAAGTTCTCTCTTCCCAGAGAGACTGATAAAAAGATGAATCTTATCTTTATCCTATAGGTCAGTGATTCTAAGATGCACATTTCCACCCCACATCTTGACATCTCTGAAACCAGGATGTCTCTTACCATCAACTGTCATGGAAGTGCTGTGTCCTAAGGTAACTGCCACCATTTTCTCATTTCTAGTGGTTCGTGAAATAACATGTGTCTTCATTATAATCTTTTGAACAATAATAGATACAGAGGCAGAGCTGCCTCAAGCAGATTGTCAAACTACAGCGGGAAGGCCGGGGAGGGTTGGGGGGCAGGAGGGAGGGGGGTAAGAGATCAACCGAAGGACTTGTATGCATGCATATAAGCATAACCAATGGACATAAGACACTGGGGGGTAGGGGAGGCCAGGGGATTGTCAAGGGCGGGGGGGGAAAAAAGGACACATATGTAATACCCTTTGTAATACTTTAAGCAATAAAAAAATTAAAAAAAGAAAAGAAATAACATGTGTCTTACAACCAGCAGCATCTTAGATTTGGTGAGATATAACCCCTTTTTTTTAAGACAGCTCATATTTATATATATTTACTCTGTGCTACATTTTGTAGTTAGTGCTCTACATGGAGGAGCTCATCAGAAAGACTTTGAAGTGTTCCTCATTTTGCTGATGAGAAAACCAAGATCAGAAAGGTGAACTCACTTGCCTAAGGACACTCAGCAATGGAAAGGGCCCCCCTCTCTTTAGTCTACTCTTTCTGAACATTCAGTTTGCTGATTAATTAGATCAGGGTTTACTTTGAAGATCTCTCTCTCCCTCTCCTTTCTTTCATTCTTCCTCTTTCCCTCCCTCCCATTCTCTCTCCTTCTACAAATGCATGCACACCTCAGGCATTCTTAAGTGCCTGGTCTCCAACTCTTAACCTGTATAACACTCCTGAGAAACTGCCTTCATTCACTCAATCCAAACATATTTATTGGGCATCAATTATTATGAAGGTACTGGGAAAATAATTCCCAGTGAATGAGAGATGAATAAATCTATCTCCTGGTCTCATGGAGTTTATAAAATCATATTAGATAAGACTTTTGCTTTTTGTCAGCCATTTAAAACCTTATTTTAAATGCACTAAGAAAAATCTATTGATCAAAAAATGGTGGATTGCACCACTCTACTTTAATGGATATAGCAGGTGCCCTGCCTGATACTTACAAAGGTATAAAAACCTTGCTGGGACCAGCAGAGGCTGGAAAAATTCTCATTTCTTAACCGGAAAAAGTCTTCCAGTGTGGGGTGTACAGGAGGCAGCCAATCAATGATTCTCCTGGTAAGTGGTGAAAATTGAAATGCCCTTTGGGGCAAGCTTTTCCTTTGTTTTGAAAAAAGCACCTTGCCCGGCTGGCATGGCTGAGTGGTTGAACGTCGACCTATGAACCAGGAGGTCACTGTTCCACTCCTGGTCAGGGACTATGCCTGGGTTTCAGGCTTGGTCACCAACAGGGGGCGTGCAGGAGGCAGCTGATCCATGATAAGGCAAGTTGAGGAGAAGAATCACGATTGGGCTGAAAATTTTACCAGACAACAGTTTTGATGAGAAGGATGCACAGTGTAGAGAGAAACACAATGGCGTTGGTTTATGTTGTCTTACAATTTTTACGTCTGCATTAGAATTAGCTTCTTTTTCCCTTCTCTCTCACTCAAAGAGAACAAAACTCTGATCATTAAGCTCAAAGGAAGCCAGATGGTGTCCACCATATCACATAAGTACATTTCCAGTTCTTGGTTCTGTTACTTAAAATGGTGCAATTATTCATTGTACATGGCACTATATTTCTTTGTTCTTTATTGCCTCCTAGACCCTAAAGCAGAAAAAAAAATGCTTTAATAAAAACTCTCATATTGCTTTCTCAAAGCTGCGAGGCTGTGTTGTTAGGGATTGTAGACTCTGTTGAGGTTTGGGAGGTTTTAATGAATCATTGACTAATATTTCTCTTCTTGTGACACGTATGTGATTAGTAAATGTTGTCTTCTCGCCGATTAACTTGGTTTATTTCCTAATTTGGTTTAGGATCAGCTGTCTCGCAGTTATAGAAATAATTGTCTGATTAATGTGTGGAAATTTACATTTTCATTACGCTCCTAAATAACTTCTGTCCCAATTAGCCGTAAGCGCCCCCTGACGATCTGGGGCACTGGAATTGCAATAGTCACCCATTAACTAATAACTTGTTATATTGATTGGTGATAATTGGGTGCAGATAGTAAATACACATTAGCAGAATTTAAATTATATACCAACTGGCTCTTTCAATTTGCTTGCAGAGTAGCAAAGTTCTAGAGATGGGCACCCGTGGTTTGGATGGAGTAGGGACTCACAGAACTTGTTTATGATCAATGAATCCCAGGAAGTTTTAAGAAAACCTGCAGAAATCAGCCATCTGCTGGTATTTGATATCTGAGCTTGCAAGTATCTCCTTCAGTTTCTCCCTCTGCTCCTCACCTGCCTCCCCTTAGTCCCTCCCTGTTTCTTTGTCAAGAACCTTCAATGGGCCCTGACTGGTTTGGCTCAGTGGATAGAGGGTCGGCCTGAGGACTGGGTTGTGGGCACATCCCCAGTAGGGGGTGTGCAGGAGGCAGCTGATCGATGCTTCTCTCTCATCGATGTTTCTAACTCTCTATCCCTCTCCCTTCCTCTCTGTAAAAAAATCAATAAAATATATATATTTTTAAAAAAAGAACCTTCAATGGCTCCCCATGGCTCGCCATTATAGGTTTAAATGTGCGGGCTGGTGCCCCCAAATCTTCAAAAGACCATTCCTTCCTACCCATCCATTTAGCTAGCCTTTCTCAGGTGAACAAAATCCTACTCGAGGGATCTTGAACAGGAAACAAGCAAGATTCGCTGTAAGGACGCGTGTGGAGTGGAGGTGGGACAGGAAGTCCGAGGGGGTAGGCAACTCAGGACATAGCTACCTGTCCTACTGTCTTTCTCTTTCTGTGTCTCCATCTCCACCTTGGTCTCCATTCTTTCTTGCTCCTTCCTCCTGTATGTACATTTTCTCCAGTCTTTTCTCATACCAACCCGTTTCCCCACCCTCCCTCTGTGTTTTTTCCTCCCCCTCGCAGCCTCGGCCTGCACGTGGCTGTGGTTTGCTGTGGTTCCGACTGAACGCCACCCACGCCTCCGTGCAGCTCCCCGTCCACTCCCCCTGCCGTCCATTTCCCGCATTTCCAACTCCCAAGGGAGGCACGAGGCCTGGGGACTGGCCGCGGGTGACTCCTTCACCTTCCATTCTTGTCTTACTTGCCATAGACTCCTACCATTTAAAAAAAAATCAACTCGTATATTTTAATATTACGTATCATAGAGGGAACGTTTTTGTTAGCATTATAAACAGGGAATCAGCATTTTCCTCGCAGACATTAAAATAAAGGCCTAACAATTAAATTTTTTTAAAAAAAAAGTCATGTGGGCCAGCTGCACACAACTTACCTGGCAGGCACGGCCCAGACGCACTCCTTCTTTCGAAGCCGCCACGTTGTTTGCAAGCAGCTTCGGGATTGGTTGTCTTCGATCACGTGCCTGTCCCTGTCCAATCAGCTGTGAGCAGGGAAGCAGGGCCAGGGTCACATGACATACCCACCTTCGCCCCGAGTGCTAGCGGCTGACTAAGCGATACTGCCCTCCGGTACTTTTTGTGGCCAAGTTTCAAGCCAGATGCTCACAGTTCGTCCTCAAGGCGGCTCCACGGGGAGGGGGTAGCCCCCTTTCTCTGTCCTTTAAAGCCTTTAGAGCAGAAAAACCCCCAAAGGCCCGAGGGCAGCTCATCGCGAGGCCCTGGGAAGATGCGGTCGCGTTTGGGACCATTCGCAGACAGTGCCGTCAAGAGCTGTCCTATCTCTTTGCCCCAGAAGCCAAGGTCAGTGCCAGTGGCCTCGGCAAATGGAAGTCCTCCCGTCAAAATCCCTGAAAGGTGGACCTGCAGTCCGCCAGGCCCTTAGCCGTCTGCCAGCCCGTCGAGGAGGCTTTTTGCTGCTGAGCCCGGAGGAAAAGCGTCTGGGGAGCGCTGGGAACTCTGGGAGAACCACCGCGTGCAGAGGGGATGCTCTGCGGCTGATCGCTGGTGACCATGCCACCCGATTGCAGCAGACCGGGCGCCGCCAGGAAGGGAGATCGCTGGTGACCATGCCACCCGATTGCAGCAGACCGGGCGCCGCCAGGAAGGGAGGTAGGAGGGCAGCTGTGGATGCGGAACTTGCTGTTCTCTCGCCGTTTGCAGCTGGGCTGACCTCACTGCAACCCTCTGCTCACTGCACTTCATCCACCCCCACTCTGAGGGTTACATCCAGGGCATTTCCTACTCACCCCTTATTTTTCCTTCCTCAGCACAGCCGCCAGGTTTCTTAAAAAAAAAAAAATATATATATATATATATATATATTTTTTTTTTTTTCAAAGAGAGGGATAGAAACATCAATGATGAGAGAGAATCATTGATCGGCTGCCTCCTACACACCCCCACTGGGAATCGAACCTGCAACCCTGGCATGTGCCCTGACCAGGAATCGAATGGCGACCTCCTGGTTCATAGGCCGATGCTCAACCATTGAGCACGCTGGCCCAGCTGTTTTTTTTTTTTTGTTTGTTTTTTTAAAGTGATGCTTTGTGAAGGGAGCTGAAAATACAGCTTCCACCTCCAGATTGTCAACTCCAGAGGGGAGAACTTAGGTATGATGTTGGCAGTGGTGTGGCTGGTGCCTGGCACAGCACCCGACTTGCTGTAGGTCCTCAGTTATGATTTGTGAATGGATGGGCGGGATAGAATGGTAGGTGTGGCTGGAATGAGGGCAGCCTCTGGAGTAAATAGCCACGGAGAGAGAGAGAGCAGATTCTGCACGGTTAGTAAGGATATGACCAGAATAGAAGGAGTTCAAAATAGAACAGAGAATCACACTGAGCATCTTTTCTGATGGGATCAAAAATATCGGTTTCCCCTGAAGGAAACCAGAATAATTTTTCGTTGCAGCAGAATTCTCGCTTGGAGGCTCAGCCAAGAAACAGACTGTATGATACAGTTTTCCAGGAGAAAGAAACTCCTGCCTTCCCCAGCCTAGCTCACAATGGCCCCCAGACCACACTCCCCAAGGGGGCAGGTGGTCTGCCCTGCCAAGTGTGGAGTACAGGTTGACTAGGCATGTTCTGGAGTCAGACTCCCTGAGGTTGAACCCTGGCTCTGGCATTAGGTAGCTATGTGGTCCTGGCCCATGCACCTAACCTTTATGATCCTCTGTTTTACCTAACTGTAAAATGGGGGTTATAATCATAACCATCTTGGAATATGGCGAAGAATAAGTAACAGTCCCTAGCCCATGGAAGAGCTCAGTGATTGTTGATAATAAATTCCCACTTTTCCTTCTGGGCCTGTCTGAATTTCTGGATTTGACAGGCTGTTTTGGGCCAGTCTCAGCTTATCAATAACTAATGTTCGTAGTTGGACCGGCCCTTGTGGTTCTCATGATTATAAGAAGCCCTTCAGCAACCATCACTCTTTATTAGTTTAATATGTGAGAGTTGGAGTTTAAAGCACAAGAAAAGAAAAAACAAGTGGCCCAAATGGTCAGTTGTTGAAATCAATGAAGACTCTCAAACAGAGGAGCTCACTGTTGGGGGTGGGGGCGGGGCCGGGCGGGAGGCAGCCTGGCTCTATATCTCCTGTGTGGCTGGCCATGTATTTATTCAAGAGAGAGACTGAGGTTGGTGCCTCTTTGAAGGGGATGCCTTAGCAATCAAAGCTTAAATCAGGCACTTGCATTACAAAAAAAGAAGAAAAAAACATTGTCAGGGCTTCCACAATGCACACTACATATACTCATCCCTCTGAAGGTGGAGTGATACTATGTTATGACTTTGTGTTACGAGGTTACTGGCTTAAATGGTGGAGGGGGTTGGAGATGGAGAGGTCCAGGGGTAGGAAAGAATGTTCTATTCTGGTTTGAGACCATCTGAATCTAGCCCTAGTCCCATGCAGAAGATGCTGGTGAATGTGGGCCATGTATGAAGCTCAGTGTAGGGTAAACACAGAGCTGAATAACCATCTCTACCCTCCCAGAGCACACATCTTCTAGAAGAGAGATACATGTGTGTAACCAGCATAGCAGCCTTGGGTGGTCCCAGCATGTTGGGTCACCTTATAATTTATTGTATTAAACTAGTAACCCATCACTACTAACCCATTCATCCATTAAAAGGCATTAGAACCAGGCTTTTGGTTAATTCTTGGCTGGAGGGTGACCTTCCAGGTGGAATAAAAATCACTGGGAACACAGGGTCTTTTGTGTTCCAGTTGCTGGGCCTGCCCTGGCTGGAATGTCACAGCTTGCCAAAGGCACGGGTCTCTTTTCAACACTTTCTGATATGCCATTAAATATTGTGGCATAAAAGAATGTTGAGTATGAGCTTAAAGATGGATAAGGCAGGACCCAGGGCCAGGGCAGGGGGAAGAGGTGAGGCCTGATACGTGAATGCTCAGTGGGCAGTGGAGGATAAGGCTGGTTCCCTGGATATGATGGACATCCAGGCTGGGTGAGCCATCCCTGGGCCATTGGGGTGGTCCCCACAGAGATGTAGAACAAGGATGGAAACTTTGTGGTCCTAGACCAGTGATGGCAAACCTATGACACGCATGTCAGAGGTGACACGCAAACTCATTTTTTTGGTTGATTTTTCTTTGTCAAATTGCATTTAAATATATACAATAAATATCAAAAATATAAGTCTTTGTTTTACTATTGTTGCAAAGATCAAAAAATTTCTATATGTGACACGGCACCAGAGTTAAGTTAGGGTTTTTCAAAATGCTGACACGCCGAGCTCAAAAGGTTCACCATCACTGTCCTAGACCCTTATCCCCAATCACATGTTCTGACAGACACCATTAATCAATCACAGCTTCTGTCCATCTGAGCCCCGATGCAACCTCAGGAGCCTTCTCAATACAGGCAGTCACCGTTTATCTATCTGAATCTGCAAGCAGATGAAACGCATGCGCCATCCCTCCTAACATCATTAGCATCATGTGATAGAAGGCAGATGTCAGAACCCCAGGAGGCACAGCCACAAAATGACAGAGGAGGCAGACAGATGGACCCAGAGAGACAGAACACAAGAGCAGGAAGAGGTTTTAGCAGGGGGTTAAAGTGACAGGTCAGAGATGGGACTTTTCCTCTCGGGGTATTTCCTTAGTCTTGGAATCCTGGTGCCTGAGCCTACACAGGACCCACTCTGAATCCTGCATTGGCTGGAGCCTGGGTAGCAGCCATCTCTTTGGAATACCTTCCAGGGCTGTGCATCTGGGCTGGGGTTGAACCCCGGCTATTTCACCCAGGGAGGCAGGTTCATTTAGAATTCCAGGGGCCCGATTTATCTTGTGCTGAGCCGCCAGCTGGTAATGAATAGCCGGCCATTTCACCAACCGCCCTGTTTCCCGATCATTGCTCTCGCTCAGCCCTCGGTCACAGAGACTTTCACACGGGAGTGTTTTGGAGCGAGCTCATCCATCTCCCGCCTATGGAGGGAAAAATCTCCCCGCACCAGCCCCGGGCCTTCTCTCGCAAAGATGAGAGAACGAGAACCAAGTTGACACTACTTCCCCTAGGAGGCAATTGGCAGAAGCAGAAGGAGGTTTAAGACAAATGCAAAGAAAACAGGTCCATCCATCTTTTCTTTGTTTTCTTTATTCATTCAACAAACATTTGCTGGGGCCCAGGGCAGTTTCCTAGGACCTGGGGGACATGGTTTCTCTCCTGAGTTTGCACAGGGGAGGCTATGGCAAATTGATCAATAACTGGAATACTTGATACCATGATGCAACGTAGGGGCGGTCACATCACATTAACTCCTGCTGGGAATCCTACAAAGGCTTCCTGATGCCTTTGAATAAAATTGGATTTCCTGACCGTGGCCCATAAAACCTGATAGACTGGGCCCCACCTACCTCTTGGACCTCACCTTAGCCTACTTTTTCTGTCACCCACTCTGCTCCAGCTACGATGGCCACATGGTTCCCAGTCCCTCCACAGTTTCCACCCCAGGGCCTTTGCATAGCTCTTCCCCTGCCTGGGATGCTCCCTCTGACTTCCTCTTTGTTGGCTCCTTCTTTTCCATCAAGCCCTAAGGTCCCTTCTCAGAGCAGCCCTCTCTGACCCTCACTGATAGTTGCCACTTCTCCGCTTTTATCACACTGTTCCATAATTCTTCTCAGAGCCATTCTTGTTGATTTGTTTAGCATCTGTCTCTCCTCCAGAATCAAACTTCTAGGAGAGCAGGGACTCTTTTGTTCTTGACTATATCCCCTGCACCTGGAACAGTGACATCTAGTAGATGATCACTATATATTTTAAGTATATGTGTGCATAAAAATGTGAATATATGCATATCACTACATATACTATTTCTCAAAAATTTTTATACAAAATTTTTTTATGCCATAATACAGAATGGTATTATATTCTTGGTAACTTGTTTTAAAAGAACACCCAGACCTAACAATATATTCTGAACGCCTTTCCATGTCATTTACTATTTATCTGCATATGACTTTTAACACATACAAGCTATTACACTGTATGAATCCACCGTCATTTATTACACCAGTCCCCCATCTTTAGACATCTAGATCAGCCCCAACTTTTCACCGATATATAAATATCGTTGGATTAATATCACTGAGCGTGAATCTTAGCCCACATCTGCATGTTTGGGATGGTAGTCTTCTCAATTCCATTTAAAGCACAGACGTCATCAGAATAATAGTAATAGATGGCAGGGCGCATGTTGGCTATAGGCAAGTGATGCCACACTAGCTTCTCTATTTCCAGATCCCAGGCTTTGCTTGTTTTCGGTGATAGTGGCTCTTTTACCCACTATTTGGAACCTGGATTGCTGACTTTGTCACTCACTAGCTGTGTGGCCTTCAGGAAGTCACTGCAGCTCTCTGAGCCTCAGGTTCATTATCTGTCAAAGGGGGGTGACAATGCCATCTAATTCACAGACTTGTTGTAAGGGTTAAATGAGATAGTACAGGCAAAGGGCACAGTGCTGGGCACGTGGAAAGAACTCAATAAATAGTCGCTAATCTTATTAGTCTGTCCATGGAACTAATCAGGAATTAACTTTACTCTTTTATTCCCACAGTGGGGAATGCTCACCCAGCTTGTCTTTTTTTTTTTTTAATATATTTTATTGATTTTTTTACAGAGCGTAGGGAGAGGGATAGAGAGTTAGAAACATCAATGAGAGAGAAACATCGATCAGCTGCCTCCTGCACACCGCCCACTGGGGATGTGCCCGCAACCAAGGTACATGCCCTTGACTGGAATCGAACCCGGGACCCTTCAGTCCGCAGGCCGACGCTCTATCCACTGAGCCAAACCGGTCAGGGCACCCAGCTTGTCTTGATCGTCTCTTTGTCACCCACCTGTAATTGCGATTTCTCTTTCTTGCTCTTCCAATGCGTCCAATCTGAGGAGTCAAGGGAGGGGAGGGGGAAGTCCCCAGGATTCCCTCCAGCCTGCAGCTGGCTGCAAAAGTCCAACGGGAACCTGCCTCCGGAGGGGCTGGCTTCCCATCTGGCTGGAATCACCCGCCTGCCACCCAAAGCGAGAGCACCTCGCCAATTAAGGGCATCGGAGGCGGCCTCTCCAGACAGCGCACAGCAGCAGGAACGCCGAGTGGCGCAGAACCACTTGCCGAAGCTAAAATTAACAAGCTTCTTGGGTTGAAGGTTTTAATTAAAAAATGCTAGAGAATTATTTCCTTAATCCAGATACTTCTTCTTAGTAATCACGTTCCCCGGTGCTTCCCTGAGACTTGACAGCTCAGTTAACGGATGGCCTCAGCAGCCGGGGCTGCCCAGGACCAGTGGCTGGCGTTTTGGGACATGGTTGTCAGATGGGGGTGGGTGCTCCTCAGGGCTCCATCCTGGAGTCTCAGATCTCTTCCTGCTGCGCATTCCCTCTGGGCCATGTCATCCTGTCCCGTGGCTTTAAGTTCCGGCCATGGACTATTGGCCCCTTCACTAGCTCCATAGCCTGGAAGTTTCCATCATCTCCAGACCCACGACCCAGTGGCTCACTGGAAAGCACCATAGATGGCCATAGGTCTAAAATAATCTCCTCCTCCTCTTTCATTCCCCCATTTAGCACATTGAAGCACCGTATCTAGATCCCCAAGCCAGGATGCTGCGACGCCCAGGACTCCTGGGGTAGACACTGTGTCCTGACCGCATCTCTCTTGTCCTTACCACTTCAGGGCACACCAGGCAGGCTTCATCTGCTGGCAGGTGCCTCTCGTCACTAGAGTCCTCTCTGTAACCTATGCAGTGGCGCAGATGTGCTGGGGAACCATCCCCACCTCATGTAGCTCTCAGTTAATACTGACAGGAGCTGGCTCCCTTGCTGCCTGAGGTGGATTCCTCTGTGGTCATGTATCCCACTGTCCGCAGAGATTAAGCTCCATTCGCCCTCCGTGGCAGCTGACTGGATCTCTACTGGCTGTCTTCTCTTCCTCTCTTACCTCCTAAATGAGATTCTCACTCTTGATTCTTGTCTCAAGGTCTACTATTGGGAAATTCAGGATTCTCCTCTCTCTCTCTTTGTGTCCCCATGTCCATTCATCTTCAACACCTGTCTCCTTAAATATCTCTCCAGTCTGGCCTCTTTCCTTCCTTCCTGCTACTGCTTCCTTAGTCCAGGCCACCAGCATCTCTGATGTGGACCCCTGCCCAGCCTCCCACCTTGCCCCTGAAAGCCATCATATAGACGCATGCAAGGCGATCTTTGTAGAATGACACCTGTCATGCCATCCCTCTGCTTACTACGACCCCCTCCCCAACAACAACCCATTGCCTCCAGGAACTGGAGAGCAAATTCTCCAGTTTGACAATATCCTCCATGATCTAAGTCTTCCGCATGGTGTTCCTGTGCCTGGAATCCCCAACCTCCCTGGGCCACCCCCTTGTCAGGCTCTCTCCTATTCATGTTGCTCCGTGATAATCACCTCTTCTGGGAAGCCTTCTTGGATTCGTCCTCTGACCCCCAAACTGAATTAGGTGACTATGTCAGTCTGCTTGGGCCATAACGGAATACACAGACCGGGTGGCTTAACCAGCAAACATGTATTTCTCACAATTCTGGAGGTTCAAAGTCCAAGATCAAAGTATCAGCACATCTGGTTTCTTCTGAGGCCTCTCTCCTGGACTTTCAGATGGCAGCCTTCTCTCTGTGTCCTCATAAGGTTGCACCCCTCAATCCGTGTTGTCCTGATCTCTTCTTAAAAGGACGCCAATCATCTTAGATTAGGGCCCACCCTAGTGACCCAATTCAAATACAGTCACATTCCGAGGTGCCAGGGTTTAAGAATTCACTGTGAATTTTGAGAGGGACACAGTTCAGCCCATAACAGTTACCTTTCTCTTTGCTCTCACAACCCCAAGCCCACACCTTTCTCTAACTCAGAAATGATCACGCTGTACTGTATGGCCTGTGTACTTCTCTTTCTCCTTTACCAGGCTGTACCCCTGTGAGGGCAGGAACTGGCGTTTTTGATGCTGAATCTCCACAGTGCTTGGGACACTGCCTGGTATACAATAAGGACTTGACAAATATTTATAAAGCACGTGAATATATCTGCCATCTTGGCCATCTTCAGGATTAAATGATGAGGGAAAAGAAGGAAGACTCACTTTTATACCCAGCTAGAGGCTGACCTTCAGCCGGCTAGGGTGGGATATTGGTGCGTGCCCACACCCCCAAGCCCAGTGTCTCCTTTGGTGCACCACCGCTAGGTTGTCTCTTGTTTGGCTGATCACCCTGCCTGCCTCATTCTACTATCTCACCAACCAGACCAGTGTGGACAATATATCTAACAGTGCCCGCCTACTGCCGCTGTGAGCTGCCAGGCTTCCTCCAGCAGTAATCATCCCAGACAGATCAATATGAGCCTTTCTTAGCAGCTTCAAGGAGAGAAGCAGTTAATCTTGTTCAGGATGGGTCACCCTGCTTTAAAGGTTAGGGTGGAGGTGAAGACATCTGTATTGTTTTGTGTCCGGCGTTGGCAAATCAAGTGATATTTTCTTAATGACTTTGTGTGAACATTTCAGAGATGACTGCCTTTTTTTTTTTTCTCATTGATCCTCTTGCCAGCTGCTGTCATCCTTTAATTATAAGTCTCCACTCCCCTCCCTGCTCCCAGCCTCTCTGACAAATAGATAATAATGATCTGTAAACAAACATGTACGTGCACCAGGGGAGCAGCGCTTGAGAAGAGCCTGCCCTGCAGGAGGCAGGCAGACGGGCAGAGCAATGAGGTTGCCCCGACCACGGTTAGAATCATGGCTCTGCACTTTCCAGACCAGCGGTTTTCCACCTTTTCATTTCATGGCACACATATGCTAATTACTAAAATTCTGCGGCACACCAAAAGTCTATATAATATTTTTTGCTGATCTGACAAAAAAATAGGTATCATTTTGATGCCTTCATACCAGATGACTGTTGTTGTGTTGGCTATTATATATATATATTTTTTAATTTGCCAATCTAAGGGAAAAGAGGTCAGTGCCTCTGACTAAATAGTCAGGTATTGCATGTTCTAAAAAGTCTTGCGGCCTGGCCAGCATGACTCAATGGTTGAGTGAGGTCACGGTTCAATTTCCGGTCAGGGCACATGCCCGGATTGCAGGCTTGATCCCCAATTGGGGGGACGGGGAGGGGTGCAGGAGGCAGCCAGTCGATGATTCTCTCTCATTGTTGATGTTTCTATCTCCCTCTCCCTCTCTGAAATCAATTAAATATATATATTTTTAAAATTCTTGTGGCACGCCGGTGTACCATAGCACTCCGGTTGAAAATCACTATTCTACACCAACGCCATCTGATAGAGCATTCTGTGATGATGGGAAGGTTCCGTATCCGTGCTGTCCAATATGGTAGCCACTAGCCACATGTGGTTGTTGAGCGCTTGAAGTGTGGTCAGTGTAACTGAGAAACTAGATTTTTAATTAATTTTAATTTACATCTAAATAGTGACATGTGGCCAGTGGCTCCTGCTCTGGATAGTGCAGTTTTAGAGGCCAGTCATGTCACCTCTCTGAGCCTCTACTTCCTGCTTTGTAAAATAGGACACGATTCTCTATTGTATTGGGCAACAGTACAGCTGCTATAACAAACAGGCTCCACCGCACAATGACACCAGCAAGTCAGAAGTTTCTTTCTTGCCCATTTAACAGTCAGGGCAGTGGTCGGCAAACTCATTAGTCAACAGAGCCAAATATCAACAGTACTTCTTCAAAATAGACTCGCCCAGGCCGAAAACCGACTTCTGCGCATGGGCCACAAAGTTTCAATCGCACTGTACAGGCGCCCGCACGTGGTATTTTGTGGAAGAGCCACACTCAAGGAGCCAAAGAACCGCATGTGGCTCGCGAGCCACAGTTTGCCGACCACGGGTCTAGGGCAGCGGTTCTCAACCTGTGGGTTGCGACCCCTTTGGGGGTCAAACGACCCTTTCACAGGGGTCGCCTAAGACCATCGGAAAACACATACATAATTACATATTGATTAATCACTATGCTTTAATTATGTTCAATTTGTAACAATGAAAATGCATCCTGCATATCAGGTATTTACATGACGATTCATAACAGTAGCAAAATTACAGTTATGAAGTAGCAACGAAAATAATTTTATGGTTGGGGGTCACCACAACATGAGGAACTGTATTAAAGGGTCGCGGCATTCGGAAGGTTGAAAACCACTGGTCTAGGGCATGTCTCCTCCCAGGAGCGCTCAGGATGAAGGGCCCTGCTCCCTCCCACACACAGACATTCTAGCATCCCAGTTTAGTCAGCAGGAAGGGGAGCGCAGTGGAACTCCAGGACTAGGGAGTTTGCCTTAAGCAATTGAGACAGAAGTTGCAACATCATTTCCACTCTTCTGATTCTTGGCAAGAACACATTCACATTGCCATGCATAACTGCAAGAGGAGCTGAGAAATTTAGTCCATAGCTAGGCGGCTCTATCCTAGTTAAAATTCCCTTGCTTTGGGATAAGGAAAGAACACATTTTGGGAGAGATAACAGTATCCATCACACTTACTTTGGAAAGTCATTGTAAGGATTAAATGATATATATACATCACACAGTTTCAGCTTTTGCTGTGGCAAAAAAACAACAACCAAACAATGCTAATATCTAATGTCTTATAACAATAATTTAGCTCACAATTACTATGTGTCAGGTTCTACGCTAAAGAGAGTTCGGTGTGTTGGGCATTGAACTGCCACCAAGAAGTCAAGTTAATTTTTATATCATAAGCTAGGTGGATGGAGCGTCGGCCTGCAGACTGAAGGGTCCCAGGTTCGATTCCAGCCAAGGGCATGTACCTTGGTTGCGGGCACATCCCCAGTGGGAGGTGTGCAGGAGGCAGCTGATCGATGTTTCTCTCTCGTCGATGTTTTTGGCTCTCTATCCCTCTCCCTTCCTCTCTGTAAAAAATCAATAAAATTTATTTTTTAAACAAAGAAGTCAAGTTAATTTTTATATCATAAAAAGGGAAACAAACAAACTTCAGGATAGTTGCTGGTTCTCCACCCTTCAGCCCTTGACCGATGCCCGGCATCCTCTTCTCATTTCCTGGTGCCTCCCGTGAAAAGGTACCTTGTTAACCACGACCCCCTGTTGTTTTGACTGTGGTGTGGTCCTCTCTGGGCCCCGGTGAATTACCAGTGAGGCTTGTGGCTTTGTCTGCTGTTGGGAGGCACTTTTAGGATGAAACTGGATGGATCCAGCTCAGTCTGACAGGCCTTTGGGGAGAGAGAATAAACAGCCCATTGATTGAGAAGGGCCATAAAGGGAATCCTCCTTGCTTCAGCATGAAACGACTTGTCTTGCCTGCAAGATGAATCAGAAGCATAAAGGGTGATAAATGGGAGTGATTTCCAAAGCACAGGGAACTATCATGGGCCCCGCAGTGAAGTCACATCTGGTGACTGCGAGGTACATCTTGCGTCCAGTGACATCTATCTCTGTCTCTCCCTCAGGTACCGGTAGCCTTGCTCCCACTCTCTTGCTATCAAAACCAGCATTCCTGAGGACCTTGCTGGCTAGGTGCTCTCTGACAACTCCCCACAAAAAAGAAAATGCAAACTGGGGACTGAAACGCCCCAGAGAGGGGACTCTGGGAAGGGAAGCACTCCAGGCTCTTGTCTTCTGCCTGGCCTCTCTCTTGCTTTGGGCGTCATGTGACTTATACAAGAAGCAGACAGGGACCATTCGCATCCAGAAAGAATCACTCCTGGGGAGATTTTCTCCCCAGCATTTTATTATGAAAAGTTTCAAACCTACCGCAAATTTGAAAGAATTTTATCTGACATAAAGATTCCACCTCTAACATTTTATTTTTCTTGCTTTATCACTGATCAACCCACCCTTTTATTTTTCTAATACATGTCAAGGTAAATTGCAGTCACCAGCACACTTTGGCAGGGACTTTTTAAAAAAATCCTCATATTAGGTGTGGAAAAGGCAGGGAATACGCAATAAATGAAATATACAGGTAAACGTCACAACAGGCTCACTCATCCATTCGCAGGGTTTACAATGTCATGACCTTGGCCAAGCCATTTAGCCTCTCCAAGCCTCAGTTTCCTCATCTGTAAAATGTCACTGTCACAGTACCTACTTCCAGGGACTTTTGGAGATTGAATGAGACAGGATATGTAAAGTTGTCAGAGCAGGGCTTGGTGCAGCATAAGTTTCCCAACAAGTATTTGCTGTTATGTTACTATCATTGTGAGTCCACAGACAGTAGCCCTTATTGCCTTATATTCATCACATTTTTCTTTTCTTTTTTTAATATATATTTTTTATTTCAGAGAGGAAGGAAGAGAGAGAGAGAGAGAGAGAGAGAGAGAGAGAGAGAAACATTAATGATGAGAGAGAATCACTGATCGGCTGCCTCCTGCATGCCCCCGACTGGGGATCGAACCCACAACCCTGGCATGTGCCCTTGACCGGAATCGAGCCCGGGACCCTTCAGTCCGAAGGCCGACACTCCATCCACCGAGCCAAACTGGCTAGGGCTCATCACATTTTTCTTAAGTATGTATCTTGCCTCTTTAACAGTCAGTGAGCTCTTGAGGGCAGTCAGACTCTCCAGTGCGTGCCCTTGGGAAAGTTCCTTCACCTTCCTGAGCCTCAGTTTCCTCTCCTGTAAAATGGAAATAATAGTAGCATCTGCCCTGCAGTATTGTTTGTATATGTGCAACCTGCTAGAACAGTACGTGGAACAGAGTAAGGGCTGAATGATTGTTAGCTACTGTTGTGATAGTTACTGGCATTATTGTCAATAACACTATCCCACTGAGCGCTGAGCTCCCGGATGGAGCTCAATATATGCTGGTTGGTTGACAGTGACCCCTTCCAGGTCACACAATCAGTTACACTCCAGTCAGTGGGTTTCCTCTCACTGGCAAGGAGCACGGGCCCTGCTGTAATACATAGAGCAGCAGATCCAACATCACCCTCGCTGGTCTAGGACCAAGAATCCGGGGTGAAAACAGACACTGAAATATGATGCTTCCGGCCCAATAAAATTGTCAGAGGGGCTGCTCTGAGCAAGTGCCTGATTAAGCGAATCTAACCGCAGCCGTAGGTTATTCCTTGGCACCATTGATGAGCTGGGAATCGATCGATTGTCTGGGCTGGAAGCAGAGGCGGTGCAGGTTGCTGAGGGTGCCAGGCAGGCCTCCGCTGGCAGAAACAAATTAATTACGTCTCCAGGGCCGCCTGGCAGGAGGGCCATAAATCATGGTGGTAAATCGATGGTGTGGGGGGTAGACAACCCTGAGACGGGCATGGGTTGGAAGGACCAGGGTTCCAGTGGGGTTATATCAGAGCAGACCAAATGGCTCTGCTCTTTCTAACTGTGTGTCCTTGGGCAAGTCACTTAACCTTGCAGGGACCATTTCCTCATCTACAAATCAGGAATATTAATACCTCCCAGGGCTCCTGGGAGGATTACATGCGATGCAGGCAGTCTGCCACTGCTCTGTCCACTGTGGCAGCCACATGTGGCTACTGAGCCATTTAAACACAGCAGGTCCAAATTGAGATGGGCCACGAGCGTGAAAGGACACACCAGATGTCGAAAACTCAGTATGATTAAAGAAATGGAAAATATGTCATGAATGCTTTTCATGCTGATTGCGTGCTGAAATAATATTTTAGATATTAGGAAATAACATTTGGTTATATAGTTATATAATAACAAGTAAAATATTAAAGTTAATCATACCCTTTTCTTTTTCTTTATTCATTTAAAAATATGTGGCTACAAGAAAATCTAAAGTTTTATACGTGACCATCATTATATTGCTGTTAAATGACACTGGCCTAGTCCTTTCTTTCTCTCAGATGTTTTTGCTTCATGAAAGTTGGTGAACTGCTGTGCTGTCCTGGACACATCTTCCTCCCCAAGTCTCAGTTTCCTCACTTCTCAGAAAGAAAGAAAATAATTATAGTTACAATTTATGGAGCCTTTCCCATGTATTGAGCACTGTTCTAAGCATGTGACATTCGTTGGCGCATTTACTCCTCAGAAGGACATTATGAAGCAGATTTACCCATTTCACAGCGGAGGAAACTGAGGCTTCTATTGGTAAAGCCCTCACTGAAGTTGTGTAACCAGCAAGAAGCAAGGAACCAGGATTGCAACCTGGTCCTACTTTACTCCAAAGCCTATATTCTTTACTCTGTACGTACCCATAGATTTGGGGCCTCAGGCATGCACGTGGGCAAGTAGGAATTTGCGTGCTCCGTCAAATGCCTCATTCAGCCAGTGAGTTCCAAGGGCCCCATGATAGTGTTTTCCTAGACACTCTGGGCTGGAGTCTTCCCACTGGTGGGAGGTGAGCTGTTCGAATCTGAGAACAGATTAGCCCCCAAATTCCTGGCACTCCCCCTACCTGACGTTCTTAACAGCTTTCTAAAAATATTACTCTAATTCCTGAAAGTGAGGATTCCAGATAAATAGGCTGCCTTATTTGCCTTTTTCTTATTGAGGAGGGGTGCATGTGTTTGTGGCTGTATGTGGAATAATTGCATTACCTGATGTGGGTCCATTTTTAAATTCCTATGTAGAGGAAGAAGAGTGAGTACTGGGCAGCCACATTCTAGGCCAGTGATGGCGAACCTTTTGAGCTCGGCGTGTCAGCATTTTGAAAAACCCTAACTTAACTCTGGTGCCGTGTCACATACAGAAATTTTTTGATATTTGCAACCATAGTAAAACAAAGACTTCTATTTTTGATATTTATTTTATATATTTAAATGCCATTTAACAAAGAAAAATCAACCAAAAAATGAGTTCGCGTGTCACCTCTGACACGCGTGTCATAGGTTTGCCATCACTGGTCTAGGCCAATAACCCTATCTTTCAAAAGGGCAATTAAGTTCATCTTGCATGCTTGGCTTTCTGTGAATACTTACTGACTCTTTTTTTAATATTCAGTATTATTTTGTATTCGTTCCAGATGTACAGCATAGTGGGTAGACAGTCATATACTTTACAGAGTGATCCCCTCGATATTTCCAGTACCCACTCGCACCATGCATAGTTATTGCAATATTCTTGACTCCATTCCCTGTATTTTATATCCCTGTGACTATTTGATAACTACCAATTTACAGATCTTAATCCCTTCACCTTTCCCACCCAGCCTCCTAATCCCTTCCCCTCTTAGGCGTTGCGGTTTTTAAAATGTCCCTGGATCCACACTCCGGTGTTGGTGGTGGCGATGACGTGCTTCAACGCGCCTTTCGCTCACTCAGCCCCCGCCTCTCCCCATCTGGCTGGTGTTTTTTCTTCCTTTCCTCTCTTCAGGCTCTTCTAATCTTCCTTTCTTGCCCTTCACCCCGGAAAACTATTATTCTTGTTGTCTAATACAGAGCCACTTCGGACTTCTCTCTAAAACCCATAGGACAGTGGTCGGCAAACTGCGGCCCCTTGAGTGTGGCTCTTCCACAAAATACCACGTGCGGGGGCGCACGTACACTGTGATTGAAACTTCGTGGCCACACTCAAGGGCCAAAGAGCCGCATGTGGCTCGCGAGCCGCAGTTTGCCGACCACTGCCTTAGGAGATCTGACATCAGGCCCGAGTATTTTCCCTTCCATTTCCCACCCTGAGATGTCGGTAGCCAGCTGTTAGTATCATAATACTTGTCCCACTTAATTGCCTTGATTATTTTTAGCTATGACCGCAGGTCATCACAGGAACCCTTACCTTAGCTTCTCCCGCTCCTCTCCTCACTGCCCCCCAAGAACCAGGGATCTGTCTGAAGGGTGTGTGTCACCTTGTCCTCCCCATATTGGTTACATCCGCTGAGAACACGAGAATCGGGCATGTTCAGTGTCATGCACCATTGGGGGAGGGGGATAAAAGAGAACAGCCCCCATTTACTCTGGGCCCACTCTGGGCCAGGCCCTGAGCCAAGCACTTCGCCTGCGTTGCCTCATTCAGTCTTCATGAGGACCCAGAAGGCGGGTACCCAAGTGACCCACTGTGCCCAGACATGGAAACTGAGGTTTGGAGGAGCCAGCGATACCTGGGCCCCCCAAACCCATGACCTCCCCTGTTGGCTGCCTGCAGATGGAACAGAAGCCCCCACTTCCACCCCGGTGTGGGCATTCGTTAAATCCATTTTCGGATTATTTTTGCCCTCCAAACGGCTTGCTAACAGACAGAGCCCTGAGTCCTGCTCGTCATGCTCCAAATTAAATTACATCCATCAGCCCGGCGCCAGCACTGTTGTTCCCAGGGCCTTCCCAGCTTTAATTAGAATATTTTTATTTTCCCTGGGAGAGGGAGGACAGCCTAGCTCAGCTTCAGTAACCTTGCCAGGGGCCAGAACCTGGAACTGCAGGGCTCAGCGGCAGCGGCTGGCAGGAGGCTGAGTGGAGGGCCATGATTCTGTGTTTGCATGGCCACCCCTCTGCCTTTCTCCCACCCTCAGGGAACCGGTGTGATGCTGAAAGCGGTGAAGAGGGAGCCCAGAAGGAAATATCTTTGCAAAGAACATGTGCCTGCATTTGTGTGTGTGCGTACACGTTGGCACACACATAACACACTCACACACACTCACTAAGGAGTAAGGGACAGGGAGTTTGCTCGTCAGCTTGTGCAAGTTCAAGTGCAGCAACATCAGAAGGACACACGGGAGAGGCAAGTCTAACAGTTCCCTCCCAATGCTGGCAGCAAAGCAGTGCAGTGGTTGGCACAGCACTGCCCACTAGAAATATAATGCATGCCTCATACATGATTTTAAAATTTCTGGAGGAGGCTGGGAATCAGGCTCTGATTTCTTCAAAGTAGAAAGTTGAAAACAAGAGCCCTAGTCCCTGCTATTCCAGCCAGCTGAGGGGACCTCGCCCACAATAGCAAGATTATTGCTCATTGTGCTAA
Source organism: Myotis lucifugus (assembly GCF_000147115.1). Classification (NCBI taxonomy): domain Eukaryota; kingdom Metazoa; phylum Chordata; class Mammalia; order Chiroptera; family Vespertilionidae; genus Myotis; species Myotis lucifugus. The sequence continues at coordinate 1,702,657 of NW_005871277.1, read as the reverse complement.
GATTAACGCTGAACTCCTCCCATGCATGCTCTCATTGGACCCTGACACCATGGCTGGTATTGTGCCCATTTTACAGATGCAGAACAAAGGCTCAGCGAGGTCAAAGAACTTAACCAGCAAGACATGCTAGTCTGGAGTCAGGTTCCACGGCCCCACTGCTAACCACAAGCCCTCCTTCCCGCAGCTGCCTTTTCCCTCTGCAGCCCTCTGCCCTGAACCCTGCTGAGTGGGCGCTGAAAATAGACATGCAGTCATTGCCCCGGAGACGGGAACCTCAGACAGGGCTGGCCTCAGAATCCCTCTGCTCATTCTTGGTAAACACACATTTTCCTTCCCAGCAGAAAATGCTTGATTGTTCTGTTGTGATCACATAAGCCATCTGTGGCCTTCTAAAGCGTGCAGAGGATACACGAAGGTGTACAGAAAGCCGCACTTCACCATGCAGAGACTCATGTATGTGAATGTCATTGAGCCCCCCTGCGGGATCACATCCCCCCCCCCCCAGCTCTCAGGAAACCCTTTCGAGCACCTGGACACAGATCCTTCCAGCCTGTTTTCTCTGCAGTCACACGACACGCATATTTTACAAGAATGGGGCCATTCTATAGAATTGCCACAATTTTTCTTACTATCATCTAAGGATGTCTTTCTACTCCTTCCCGGAAAATAGACCTGCTGCGAGTGTGGACTCCCTGGCGCCGTCTGGAAGCTTTGGTTTGGAACAACCCAGGTGATAACCACAATCCTCTAGCCACCAGCCCGGCAGGGGTTGCCTCACCCCTCTGCTCTACTTGACCCATCTGTGAAACAAACAACACTTCCCGGCCACATCCATTGAAGAGCAGACGATGTAACACCCAGAGCACAGTGCCTGCTACACAGTAGGTGTTGAAAAAAAAAATACTGGATTTCTTCTGCTAGGATGTTATTTTGCTCAAGAGCCTAGCAGAGTGCTTTTTGTTTTGGGTTGTGTTTATTTTTTGGAAGCTGGGGTGCTGAGGTTTGTAGCATATGGCACATTCACACTACTGTCTGTAAGTGTCACCCCTGTTCATTCATTCATTCATTCCCATTGATCCTCATGCCCCACTCTCATCCCCTCCCCCACCCGACACACACACAGGCAGCCAGTCTAATCTGTTTGATGTCTTTTTATTTGTATTTATTCCTGTAAAACATGCTTGGTGTGCATGCATTTTCCATTTACCTGAATGGCACTGTGCTGTGGGTTTCATCCTGTTATTGTTTTCTTCCTGCGCTATGATTTTAAGATCCACCCATGCGGTCATGCCTACATCTAGGTTCTCCCTAGTGTGTCCATCATGGTTTACTCAAATTTATCTAGGGGCAGACACTAGAGGGCCCCAGTGTGCTGCCACCACAGACTGTGGTGTTGAGCGTCCTCATGTGGGCCCAAGTGGAATTTCTCTGCAGTGGACTGCTCCCAGCTGCCCTCCCAATTAGGACCATCATGTGATGCAAATGTCAGCAAGTATCTTCTGATGGATCCCACCCGAGTCCTGCTGCATCAGGCCCCTCCCTATCTTCTGCCTAAGATCGTTTCTGAAAAGCCAGAAGGTCACCATTTAGTTGTAACCGTGTAAAGGTCCTAACAGCTACTTGGCATTGTCTCCACTTCAGAGCTGTGGTGGCTGAACCTCATTGTCCTCACTTGAACAACGAGGTGGGGCAGGGGGAGTGTCGATCAGATCATCAAGAGTTGGAAGGGTTCTAGTCCTAGCTCTGCTGCTTACCAGCTATGTGCCCGTGGGCAAGTGGCTTTACCACTCTGAGCCTCAGCTTTCTCATCTGTAAAATGGGTACCTAACAGTACCTGTCTCACTGGGTGTTGTAAGAGATAATGAGACAATGCACCAGAACTTCTGAGTGCCTTGCCTAGCAATACCCACTGGCCCCTCTTACTGTTGCTGATGTGAATATTGATGATGGTTATAATAGCAGCAGCAGGAAAAACAACAACAGACATTTTCTGTTGAGTCTATGATAATGGTAGTAGCTCAATGGATTGCTTCATTGATTGCCTTTCCTTTCTGCCCCTGCATTTTGCCATATACCACCTTGAGGAAGCAGTCATGAGTCACAGGCCTGCAGTCTGAGCTGTGAGCACTCAGAAAATTCATAAAATACCCTCTGCTGAACCTTTTCCTATGGGTTTTAAACCATGAATCTTGCTGTTGAATTTCTTTTCTGTGCTCGCCCCACCCCAGCTCCATGGCCACATTTCTAAAAGGCTGATGAGTTGAACAACATATTTTTATTAGCAAGGCAGTGTTCTATCCAACCTGCCTGGTTCCACTAGCTTCCCGTTTATATTTTAATGTAGGTGCTTACATTGTTTGCTATGCACCTGGGCCCTCCTCTAATGAGACAGTATATCTCATCTTTATAGAGTAGCTTTATGCCTGGCTGCAGATTGACTTTTCCCTAAATCATTCTTTCACACTGGATTCTCCCTTTTAATGTATGCACATATTGATATAGTCAACAAATATTTATTGAGCGCCTACGATGGTCCGGACACAGTTTGGCTGGAGTAAAACATTGTTCTCCTGAAACTTTCCATCCAAAGAGAAAGGCAGAAATTAGACAACTGATTACACAGATAATTTAAATTAAAACGTCATAAATTTGTTTTATGTTATATTATACAAACATATACACACAGAAAAATAAGTAGAAGAGGAGACACAGAAATGTGAATGTTGATTTTCTTTGGGTGATGGGTATATGAGTCAGAAACTTAAACTTTTTTGAGTAGGGAAAGGAATATGTTGTCTCAGCTATTAAGTTGAATGATATGAAATTGTCATTGTTTTAGGTCAAAAACTGTCAAATACTGGCAATTGTACATGGTTCTGTTCAATAACTGAAAGGTGTTCAAGGGCTGGCTTCAGGTATAGTTGGATCCAGGTGCTCAGACACTGTCAGAAATCTGTTTCTCCACATGCCTCAGCTCTCCTTTCCTCTGTGGAGTTGGCTTCATTCTCAGGCAAGCTCTCCACAGACTGGGGCAAGGATGGCCACTCTCTGCTCCAGCCTCTTTGTAGCTTAAAACAATGAAAAAAAGGCCTCTGTCCCAGTGATTCCAGGGAAAGTTCTGGGCAGAGCTCTAATGGGCTGGGCTTGGCTGTGCTCCCTTCCATGAGCCAATCACTGTGACCAGGACCAGATGCTCTGATTGGCCATTTCTGGATCCCATGCTCCTTCCTCCCCACCAGCCTGAGGGTAGAGTCAGCTTCTAGGTAGTTGGGTGGAGAGGGAGGCAAGTATCGTTTCCCAGAGCAACACTTGAGGACAGTGGTTCCACCTTACCATGGTTTTGCTTTCCACGGTTTCAGTTATCCAGAGTGAACCTCGATCCCAAAACATTTATGGAAAATTCCAGAAATAAACAATTCATAAATTTTAAATGGCATGCTGTTCTGAGTAGCATGTTTTGCTCCATCCTGTTCGGGACACAAACCATCCCTTTGTCCAGTGCCTCCATGCTGTGTATTCTACTCACCTGTTAGTCTCTTAGTAGCCATCTTGGTGATCAGATTGACTGTCTCGGCATCGCAGCGCCTGTGTTCAAGTCACCCCTGTTGTACTTAATAATGGCCCCAAAGCCCTAGAGTAGTGATGCTGGCAACTCGGATATAAGTTATGGCCAAAGAGAAGCTGTAAACTCTATCATAAACAGAATATATAGTGTTCGGTACTATCCACGGTTCCAGGCATCCACTAGGGGTCTTGGAACATATCCCCCTCAACTAAGGGGGGGACTATTACTGTACCACTACTAGATGTAATGGGAAGAAATGGTTGCCTCAGGGAGATTTCGGGCAATTATTTTCTTTTTCCTTTTTCCTTTTTTTTTAAAAATATATTTTATTGATTTTTGACAGAGAGGAAGGGAGAGGGATAGAGAGTTAGAAACATCGATGAGAGAGAAACATCGATCAGCTGCCTCCTGCACACCTCCTACTGGGGATGTGCCCGAAACCAAGGTACATGCCCTTGACTGGAATCGAACCTGGGACCTTTCGATCCGCAGGCTGACGCTCTATCCACTGAGCCAAACCGGTTAGGGTTTTGTTTTTGGTTTTTTGTTTTCTTTGCCTCACTGCATCTCCAAAATTTCTACAATGAACATGATTTATTTGCAATAAATAAATAAACAAACAAACATTTTTAAGTTACTAGAAAGAAACCTGAAGAGATTGAGACTAGAATTTGGACAGAGTATGGCCTGGCTTTGTTCCAAGCTGATGCTGGCTTTCTGTGTTATCCCTTCCAGGTACGATGTGCATTTTCACCGGAGTCAGCCTGCCGTGACTCCAAGGAGAGCGTAATGAAGGAATTCGGGGCACCGGGCAAGCCCGCGAGGCCCCAAGTCCGTTGTCTGCTTTCACTGGGGCCATGCTGCCATGAAATCCAGTTGACCTTGACAAGCTCGCATGAAGATGGAATGGCTGACCTCAGAAGGGGCGTTCTGCTCTGAAACTGTTTCCTCACCTGCCAGATGGGATTGGTAGCAGTTCCTTCCTTAGGAGACGGCTGCGAGATCGAGGCACTGACACAGGTAAGCCCAGTCCTGAAGCCGTGGGCAGCCCACTCCTTCCCTCCACGGGCCAGCTCTGCCATTTACCAGCTGTGTAGCCTCAGGCAGGGCACATAATGTCACTGCCTCTGAGTCCCCTCGCCTGAAAAACGGGCACGAAGTTACCCTTCATGCAGAGTTGAAAGGATGTGACAGGGAAACATTTTCATAGAACGACTTGACGCTTAGTGGGCCCTCAGTAAATGCTGTTCTCATCCCCTTTCCAGGGACTTCTGTCCCAGTTCTTTCCCGGAGGCATCAATAGAAAATACATCCAAGTAGGTAGAGACTGTCTTTCATAAATGTATTGACATGTGTAATTGTGATCATTACATAATGCAACAAGGAGATGGCAAACCTCTGTGTGTATGTTCGATGGATTGATTATTTCAGTATGATAAAAAATGCTGCCATAAACTTCCTCCTGGCAAATCTTTGCACTCATTTAAATTTCCTTTTGATAAACTTTTAGGAGCAGAATTTTCTGGATCAAAAGATAAAAGATAGGCAACATTTTTCACTTTTTAAAAGGAACTTGGGCAGACTTCAGCATGCAGTATTTAGAAGGCCAATTTCTTCACACCCTCCACAATACTAAGAATGCGCACTTAAAAACATGGTTGCCCATTCTGGGAAAGGCAAACGGATAGCGATAGAAAAATGAGCAGTGGATGCTAGGGGTGTGGGGAGAGGGTGGAGGAGTGAATAGGTGGATCATTGGGGATCTTTTAAGGCAATAAAATTGTTCTGCATCATATTGTCACGATGGGTATAAGATATGCATTTGTCAAAACCCATAGAACTTTTCAGCACAAAGAGCAAACCTTACTGAATGCAATTTAAAAAAAATCATTTAGGAGGTCAGGGATCCCAGGAAGGAAGGAAGACTGTGAGGAGGAATCTAATTGTAACACAAATGTATGAAACGACCACACTGAAGGGGGTGGGAGGGACAGGTGCTGCCCCAAGTCGCTTTGGAAATGGGTGGAGTCTGTCAGACTAAAGGCAAAAACAACTGCATACCAGCCCCGCCCTCTAGTTGATGAAGTGGTTTCCATCGGGTACCGGTTACCAGTTCTGATACCGCCGTCCACATGGACCAGAATTGAAGAATTAAGTAAATGCAAGGCTCATGGTGGGAGCCGGGTTTCTCACTGTGTGCGTGGGAGTTTACAGATAAGCAAGAGGAGGAAGGAGGCTGGGGGATCCATGCTGTAATAGATTAGAGCTGGGGATGTCAGCATGAATTCCTATGTAGCTTAATATAGATATGGATTGTGCCCTAGCCAGTTTGTTTCAGTGGATAGCACGCCGGCCTACAGACCAAAGGGTCCTGGGTTCGATTCCAGTCAAGGGCACGTACCTTGGTTGCAGGCTCCTCCCTGGCCCGGGCCCTGGTCGGGGCACATACAGGAGGCAACCAATTGATGTGTTTCTCTCACATCGATGTTTCTCTCTGTCTTTCCCTCTCTCTCCCACTCTCCCTAAAAATCAATGGCAATATATCCTCGGGTGAGAGTTAACCAAAATAAATAAATAAATAAAAATAGATGCGGATTGTTACACAGAGTCAGTAAGTAGCACATCCAGGCTTTGCACCCACACCTGTCTAACTACACCTGTCTAACCCAGAATTCCCTAAGCGCCACACTACACTGGGAAATACCAAGTGTGACCATGGCAGGGAGAGGGGAGGGAACCCTGGCAGCTCGCTGGGTGTCTGGTGACAACCTCAGTTCCGTGCTTTAGCGTAGGGATGACAACGCTCCAAAGAGAGGCACCACACGGCCAACTAGAAACGACATAGGAAGTCCCTGAGTGGCCGCTGTGACAGACGGCTCACGAGGGCACCGAACGTCCTGTCTCCAGGAGAGGGACGAGAATTGGTCACTCCAGACTCTGCTGAGGACAGCAGAATGGACTCTCTGGAGCCATGCCTGGAAGCAGTGTAATTGTCAGGGGCGCACAGTCCCATGTCATGCCTCGCCGTCATTTAATGTTGAGGCTCTGAAAGCCGAAGCCAGGAGGGAGGACCTCATCCTCGCGGAATGCGTAGCTAGCGTCCAAGCTATGGGGGCCCCGCTCCCCAGTCCCTGCTTTCCGAGGCCTTGACCTCAGGAGCTGGGGCTGAAATCCCAAGGCTCTGGGCTCCAGGAATGGACTTGACCTCTGGCCTGGCCGCTTGTCCTGTGCAGCCCCGGACAAGTCAACTCGCCACTTTGGTCCTTGGTTTGTTCAGATCGAAATAGGAACCATCGTCCTCGCCTGAGGGACCTCGCAGAGTTTTCCAGCAGATAGGTAACAGCGCTGATGGCTCACGGTGACTGCACGCTGTCCACCGAGCAGCGTTTGGCATCATCTCATTTAACACCGCCATGTTAGTGAGCGTGTGTTTATATTATCCTCAATTTATAGAGGCAAAAAACAGGTCCCGAGGGCGTCACTTTGAGGTCACCCAGCTTGCAAAGATTAAGTCGGAATTTAGACCCAAAGAGTTATGTCACTAACCACATTCCAGTGTGATGCGAGATGGAAAGAATGCTTGAAGGACTTGGGACTCCCGGGGAAGATGTTAGGGGCAGCTCGGAGAAGCCTGACAGGGGTGGGGCGTGGCTAATTGCTGGGACTTGGTTTTTATCTCTGAGGTTGGGGGGGGGTGCAAGTTGAGGGGGTTTGGAGAACCAAGGTGCAGAGAAAATAAGTTTGACCAGAGAAAGCCGGCAGGGAGGGAGGAAGGAGGCGTGGCAGCTGCCAAAAGAGATGGGAATCTGGGGAAGATGGAGACATGGAAAAGAAGTGATAGGAAGCTTTGTTCACAGATATGCTTTACAGTCTGCATCCTCTGCCCCCCTAAACCTTCAGTAAAATAAATCCCCGCTTTCTGCCAGTGCCCCCAGAGGTGGATCAAGGTTTGATTTGGGAGTTGACCGTCTATAACTGGTCACAGATGGGGTGCTGACCGAGAGGGGCCAGCCCTCACCCGCCCTGGCTCATTTCATGAGCCTGCCTCGGGCCCCAGGCTGTCCCAGGGTGTGTAGGCTTCTGCTTCCGGGAGCTCTGGCTTCAGGTCCCCTGAGGACAACGGCTTTTTAAGGGGTTTAGCTGTGCAAGCTGTAGGCTCCTGGCTGGATCCTGGCGGTTTTTCTTGGACAAATGTAAGTGAATTAGACTGAGGCAGAATCGTCCATCTCCCTCCTTCCCGTCCTTTCCACCTGCTTGTTTTCTTTCTGTTTCCTCCTTCCTCTCGATTTCTTTCTTTCCTCCTCTCTCGCCTCCTGTCTTTTCTTCTTGCTCCCCCAAGCCCTCCCTCCATGTTCCAATGCTGATCTCTCAGCCACTGTGTGCAAGATGCGATGCTCTGCCCCCAGCGTGCAGGGGTGAATGGCATAGGTGTCTTTTTTATTCTTATGTTTATTATGTACTCACCACCAGGCAGTGGGACTAGAGCTGATCATAAATAGACCTCTGTCTATTCTTGTATATATCACAGCCCCTGTCCTCCCGTGTCCAGACCCAGTGTGGAGAGAGCTAAGCCAGTCCCCAGGACACTCCCCTCCAGGTTCCGCTCTCCTGGACAGCCAGGTCCTTGGGAGATTTCTTTCTCATTTGGTGAAGTACAGGGTTTTCACCTTCTACTCCCAGTGTTACTTTGTAAGCATTTCTCCATGTTGCTGCACAACCTCCAACCTTAATGGCTGCATGCATAATATGCCACTGAGTAACCCCATTTACATAACCGACCCCTATTGTTGGTCATTAGGTAGTTGCTAGTTGTTCTTTTTTGACTTTCTAGGTAAAATTATTACCTTTTTCAGACCAGCTCTTTTGAGGGTGGCTCATGGGTCTAATTTAAATGGGGGCATGAAAGGCACAGAGTGGAGGGGCAGTGTGGCATAGTGGTTTGTCCTGGACCGCCTGCCTACCCTTTTCTGGTCCCCAGCGCGGCTGTGAGTATACAGCAGAGGATGCCTGCCCTGCCTTTGTTCTAGCATCTGTCACATTGCCTTAGAATTCTCCCACCTGGCTGTGACCTTGTAGTGGCCTTTTCATCTGGATGTCTCCAGTGCCTGGCACCAGGTAGCCCCTCAGAAACGGAAAGGAAGGAAACAAAGACGAGAGGGGTGACACAGGAGGACCATTTCCTCTCTTACTCTGGACACCCCTCCTTGGTAGGGCCTGCGATCGCCGTGGGGCATTAGTGCCTGAACACGTTGACATTGGAATTTATTAGCCTGAACTGTACAAATGAGACCGCCCCCTCCGGACTCGCCCACAATGGGAAGCTTTTTTTCATGAGTGTATCCTGGGGACCCAAATAAATAACCAGAGAAACAAAAGCCTCATGAATTTTTAAAAAGCTTTATGGAGTCGGGGGTGGGGGGCCGGGGGGGAGGGGGACCTGGCCTAGCGAGAATGGAAATATCCAATACATCAGCATTCCTTCCTCTTTACCCTCTTAAATCCTTTTTAATCCTCCTGCCGGCCGGTGTTAACCTGTGCGTTCCCCCCTGAATTTCCTTCCATTGCCGGTCATCAGGCGCGCAGTCCCCACACAGGGGCTTCCGGCATCTCAGGCCACACTGTAGGGACCCAGGTGCCCAGTCCCCTGGGAGAGGTTGGGCCTTGGAGTTCAGAGGTACCGCGACCCCATTCTCTGCCTGCACCTGTTTGGGTGAGATTAGAGGTGTGTGGTTGCCTCGCTGAGCCCCTCCGTGTCCTGTTAGAAAAAGCTGCTTGGCTGTGAGCAACACCGAGCTTATCATCCCCCGAGTGTCAGCCTCGCTGAAAGTTAAGCGGTTTACAAGGTCTTGCTGAGAAATCCCATGTACTGGAAGCTAATAGAAGGTCAGCATTTTTCATTTCGATTTTTTCCCTTCCCGCTGCCCAGGCTCTAGGTAATGCTCCCTTCAGCATTTTGAAGACGTTCCTACAGATTCTGGCCAGGGAGCTAATCACCTGATGTGCTATATCGTCTCCAGAGCCTGTGAAACGAGGGTTGTCATTGTTTCCGTTCTGTAAATGGGGAGATGGAGGCTGGAACAGAGAGGGTGCCCGGGCCATAGTCGAACACAGCAAGTGATAGAGCTGGGCTCTGGACCCACAGGCCTCTTAATCCAAAGCCCAGGCTTTGATGCATTCTGATGACTTCCTCCACTTGGCAAGTCAAGAATGCTCCCTCTGCCCTGGCCGGGTAGCTCAGTTGGTTAGAGCATCGTCCCAATACGCCAAGGTTGCAGGTTCAGTCCCCGGTCAGGGCACATACAAGAATCAACCAATGAATGCATGAATAAGTGGGACAACATACCGATGTCTCTTTCTCTCTCTCTCACCGTCCCTCCCCCACCGCTCTCTCTCTCAAATCAATCAATAAATTTTTTTTAAGTGAGAATGCTCCCTCCCCTGCCCTATGTCTCCCTTTGCAGCCTGAGATCCACGGTGAAGAACTGCAGCCCTGAATAGGTGTAGAAAATGTTCCATCTCTCGTATCCTCTAATTTCCCAGAGCGGACATCAGCAAACTACAGCCCATCGTCCAAATCTGGGCCGCTGCCCATTTATATAAATAAAGGTTTATTGTCACACAGCCGCACTTAATCATTACACATCGTCTATGGCTGCTTTCACTCTACAAGAGAGTTGAGTTGTGCAACAGACACCATCTGACCCACAAAGCTTACAATATTTACTTTCTGACCCGCAGAGAAAAGGTTTCCTGACTCCTAGAATCTGGAGTCATCGTCATCTATTATCTCAAAATCCAGGGGAACCGATGACAGCAACAATCCTATGAATACATTGCATTTCTTGAGTGCTGACTATGAGCCAGGTGCTCCGCTAGTTGCTTTTCATGGATGATCTTCTGGAATCCTCCAACGATATGATCAGGCAGGTCTCAGACAGATGAGCACCTTCCCACAGTCACAGGGCTGGAAAGTAGGGGTCCAGGACTCCACCGTGGAGCCCACAGGCAAGCTCTTTATAAAATGAAAAGTGCTCTACAATGTTAAAGGCATGATTTCCAAATAGATTGTGTACCCAGAGCCCCACGTGATGCTGCATGTTGGCCTGGGAAGTGCTATAAAATGACTAAGGGAGAGTCTCTGTCCTTGGGAAATTCGTGGGCTTGTCCAGGTGACCAGGGCGCATCTACCTGGAACCACTCCAGGCCTTCCAAAGAGTTTTCAGTTTGGGGAGGGCTCCCCTAGGTCTCTGAGAAGGGCATTCCAGAAAAGGCTCCTACTTTGTACCTGTGCTCAGATGGCAGAACCCTGTTCTTGTGCCCTGAAAAAATGACTCTTCATTGTTGATCGTTCAATTGGGTGGGCAGAGAAGATGGGGCCAGCCCAGCCTTTGGGGCCATTCAAATCCCAGCTCTGCAGCTTTCTGGTTGTGCGACCTTGGGCCAGTCCCCTAATTTCTAGAGCCTGAGTTTTCTCATCTATAAAATGAGGACAATGATTCCTGTATTATGCGGTCATTATGATGGCACGATGAGCCTGCCATATAGTAAATACCCAATATATTTATTATTGGCTATTTTTATTATTGTTAGTGATCAGGTTTCTATAGGAGTCAGCTTTTGCCGCAATAATGATGCAATGATGCCAACAATTCGTGCGATATACAAGAGCACTTATTTTTCTCATAGTTCCATGGATCATTGGGGATGGCTCTGCAGGTTTGGACTTAAGCCTGCTCCCCTTGTCTTTCATTTGGGGACCAGTGAGCCACTCAGGATAGGCCCTTCTAAAGGCAGGAAACACATTTCAAGATGAATGAGTGAAAACACAGGTGCCACTTCAGGCTTGAGCTCAGAACTGGCCCACATTTACTTCATCGTATCCTATTAGCCGAAGCAAGTCACGTGATTCAGCCCAATAGCACTGGGGTAGGAGGGTACATGTCCCCCACAGTGAACTATAGTAAGGATGGAGAAAGGAAAAAGATTCGTGAGCAAATTGTACCACTACAACAAATGTCAAACCTCATAGTATGACTGTTAGATTATTCCATCACCTACCCAACATCACCGTCTAAGGCAGTGATGGCGAACCTTTTGAGCTCGGCGTGTCAGCATTTTGAAAAACCCTAACTTAACTCTGGTGCCGTGTCACATACAGAAATTTTTTGATATTTGCAACCATAGTAAAACAAAGACTTCTATTTTTGATATTTATTTTATATATTTAAATGCCATTTCACAAAGAAAAATCAACCAAAAAAATGAGTTCGCGTGTCACCTCTAACACGCGTGTCATACGTTTGCCATCACTGGTCTAAGGCTTAGCAATTCACCAAGGGCCCTCGCCTCACGGATGGAGAAACTGAGGTTTCAGCCCCTTCCTATGGTTGTCTCCGGTCACAGTGAGTCTGTGGATTGGCAGATTGCCACAAGGACACTGTATGTCTTATTCCAGTGGGGTTTTGATGAGTAGCCTCCAGCATGAACTCCCAGAGAAATCCTAATTTACTGCTGGAATGTGGTCAAGGCATCCACCCTCCCCCTCCTACTGTGGGTTTAATGTGAGGGGGAAAAAACCCGGAGCAGCCCCATGTTGGATAGTGACCACTGAAATTCCAATGATTAGGGCCCAACACTGCCCATTCTGTTTTCTCTGGCTGAAGTTTTTGGTGGTTCCACTTCCAAAACCAGCTTGACTATTTATTCTGGACACCAATGGCCGCTGTTAACCGTATTGATAAACAGGGCTTCCAGGAAGAGTTCATTGGAAACAGCAGCAGCAGCAACAACAAAAGCAACGTCAGTCATGTGGGGTCCACCCTAACCCAAGGGAGCCTGGAGATGCGATGAGGAGTATTTTTGGATATAGACAGTTTGTACCTGGCCCGGATCCACTTATTTCCTCAGTAGCTCTTAACAGGGTCCAAGCTATGTCCTAATTTGTTCCAGATACACCATCTTCTGTGGCTTCATTTGGACATGGAGGTCATCAAGAGATGACTGAGTTGGGAAATGGAGAAAGTAGGGGAAGGAAAGCTACTCTTCATCTGTTCATTCACTCGCTCACTCATATATTCGCTCACCCATCGCTGAGTGCCTGCAATGTCCTAGGGGCTGGGGATTCAAAGTTGAAAGAAGCAGATGTTCCACTTTGCTGGCCACACTTAAACGCAGCTTTTCAAGATAGGTAGTTGGCTTCCCACAGTCACTGCACGATAGAGTCGATCGGTTTAAGCCAGTGGTCGGCAAACTCATTAGTCAACAGAGCCAAATATCAACAGTACAACGATTGAAATTTCTTTTGAGAGCCAGATTTTTTAAACTTAAACTATATAGGTAGGTACATTGTTATTAACTTAATTAGGGTACTCCTAAGGCTTAGGAAGAGCCACACTCACGAGGCCCAAGAGCCGCATTTGGCTCGCGAGCTGCAGTTTGCCGACCATGGGTTTAAGCTGATCGCAGCCATACCATTCTCTTTGCCAGTGATTGGCTTAGGGGTTAGCATGTGACCCAGTTCTGCCCAATGAGAAGTGAAAAAGCCTGTTGGTGGATGTAGAGAAACATTTCCCCGTTACTAAGAAGAAGCTCTAGGAAGGAGTGGACACTCTTCTCCATTGCTTGGAGGATGTGCAGCTGTGACAGCTGTGACTTTGACAGCCATCTTGCTACGAGCCAGAAGATAGAAGAGGAGGCTAATTCTGACACTGGTAGAGTGGAAAAATGAGAGGAACTATATCCGCACTGACATTATTGAGCCGCTACGTCTCTAACCCCCAAATTCACTCGACCCTTGGCCTTCCTGTTCTGTGGGATAATAGATTTCCTCAGTGGTTTAGCCAGTGTGGGTTGGGATTTCTGTTACCTGCATCCCAGAGCATCCCAATCAATGCAGCACGATTATTGCAGAACCTTGATTTGTCCATAAAGGAGCAGGCTCAGAGAAGTGGGTTAACTTGTCTAGAGTCACACAGCTGGGAAATGACTGAATTCGATTGTGAACCCAGGACTCTTTGCCTCCAGCCTCCTCTCCCCATAGATGACTTCTAGCAGGCCTCTGAGAATGAGGAGTCAGCAAATAACATGTTGCGCATCCACCACGGGCTGTGCTGGGTGCTGAGTGGTTACGGAGTGATACCCAAAGAAAGAGAAGATGGTGAAGATCCTGCCAGAAAAGCACAAGTTGGTGGGGGCAGGGGCCACCTGGGCTGGGCTGAAGCCCCTCTCCCATCCCCCCACTCTCATAGCCAGCAGCTGCTTTACCTGGGGGATTCTGGTACAGTGGGAAGCATTCTTGTTTTGAATTTAGATAGATCTGGGTTCAAATCCTGTCTCTTTTATCTCTTAGCTGTATGGCATTGGGTGTGTCCTGTCACCTCTCTAAGGCTAGTTACCTCCTCGTAGTGGTTTTGAGGAGTGGACATGATGTATGCACATTGCTGGACACTTAGAAGATGCTCAGTGAATGATGACTGTGCGGGTGATTGTGACAGAATTATTGGGAACTTCGAGAGTCACACAGCAGAAAGAGTGCTGTCCCGATGGCAAAAAGACCCAGGTTCTAGTCCCAGCTCTGACATGATGAGCTGTGTGACCTTAAGCAGTTCCTGCCTCTCTGAGCCAATTAGTTGCCCCCATTTTTAAAATGATGGGGTTGGGCTTGACCAGTTGTTTTCAAACTCTGCTCCATGGAGCTCTCGGTATTCACTGGATCTCTAATGGGAAAGGGGCACAGGAGCAGGGACTGGAACTCCCCGCCCCAGTGTCCAGCCCAGCGGGGCTTTCGTTATTTCCTTCATGGGATCGGTGTTTTCTGTATGATGTTCTTTGTCTTTTTTTAAATTGAATTTATTGGGGTGACATTGGTTAATAAAATTATGTAGGTTTCAAGTGTACAATTCTATGACACATCATCTGTATATTGTATTATGTGTTCATCACCCAAAGTCAGGTCTTCTTCCATCACCATTTATCCCCCTTTACCCTTTCCTACCTCCCCCTTCGCCCTTCCCTCTGGTAATCACCATACTGTTGCCTATGTCTATGAGTTTTGGGTTTGTTGTGTTTTTTTTTGCTTAATTCCTTCACCTTTTATACCCAGCCCTCAGCCCCCCAACTATCTTCCCCCCTTCCCTCTGGCCAGCTGTCAGTGTGTTCTCTGTATCTATGAGTTGTTTCTATTTTGTTTATTTTGTTCACTAGATGCCACATATAAGTAAAATCATAGGGTACTTGACTTTCTCTGACTGGCTTATTTCATTTAGCATAATATTCTCCAGCTGCTAACGCCTTCTCTCTCTTTCAAGAATATTGGCATTAAAAGATCCTTATTACATTTTCTGATTACAAGGGCACGCATGCTCGGTGCACAAGGCTCCAGCAATGCCGATACCCGGGGTCCAGTCCTACAGCCCCACTCGGAGTGGGACCGTCCCACTGTTGACTAATCCCCAGACTTTCCTCTGTGCCCAGTGGCGATCTCTTCTCTTTGTCAAATACAAAGCCATAATTGACACAACAAATACGGAGTGGTCCTGTCACTTAGCAACAACCGCGTGGGTGTCTTTCTCCGCACAGTCAGTGGGCTGCATATCAAAATCATCCAGAAAGGAGAACAGCAACATGCTTATTCCTAGGCCTCCTTCCTAAAGAGCCAGTTAGAGGGCTGAAGGGAGGTTCAGAAACCCGTGTTTTTAACTAATTGTAGGTCCACATTATTTGTATGTTAACAGAATCTCCTTGCCTGGTACTAATACTAGGTGATGGAAAAAGAAATACCCGATGAAAGGAATGCCTAACGCAGGGGTCCAGACACTGTGACAGGCAGTAGGACAGATAACCGTGGCCATCGTATCACCGGAGGCGGCCCGCCTTGCGCTGAGAAAGGACCCTGCATTGGCTTCAAGCCACACTTTCTTTGGCATCTGCTCGGGTATGGGTCCCTATGTAACTCAGGTGTCCTTGGGCAAGGGGCCACCTCTCTGAGCCTCAGTCAGCTCATCTGTAACATGGGAATCCTTCTATCTGCATGGCAGGGCTGTAGAGAGAGGCAATGAATTCACACGCATAAAACTCACTTTGGGGTTGGGCTCACAGTAGGTCTTCCATAAACATAGCCTCCCTTCCCCCAGGCGACAAGGAGGGCAGGGACTCAGTGGGCGGTTTTGGGGAAAGCCAGAGAGTCCCCGAAGGGAGCAGCAGCCACACTAGGTATCTTGATGAATTAATTATGAAAAATTAGGGCAAGTCAGGTTTCTGCCTCCAGGAACCTCATATTAAGGTCTGGACGATAGTGTGGGATTTTAATCATTCTCTGGGGGCTGGTGACAAGAAAGGCTCTTCCTGCTGGGACAGATGATAAGTAGGGGAACCAATCAGAATATGCAAATGCAGCCGAGGGGCTGGCTAAGGACACCGTCAGAGAGAGCCAAGGCCTTTTTTGGATGTTTGCTGGCTGGGGACTCTTACCCAGGCAGAGCCTAAGGGGACGACATTCCTACCTCCTGACTTCAGAGCTATGGATAACAGACAGAAGCAGAAATGGCCACGATTCTCTCCCCTTCCCTCTATCCACTCCTTTTCCAATGCGCCTTGCAGCTGCGCCCATTAAGAAGTGCAGTCTGCTTGGGGTGGTGAACACACAATACAATAGGTAGATGATGCATTATAGAATTGTATATCTGGAACCTATATGATTTTATTAACCATGTCACCCCAATAATTCAATAAATAAATTGGAGTCTGTTTCCCTAAGGCCCTTGAATCTGGGCTGGTCCTGTCACTTGTTTTGGCCCCTAGAATACGGTAGAAGTAACTGGGACGGTTCCAAGCTCATGGGTCAAGAGGACTAGGATGCTTCTGCTGCGTTTTAGAATCTTGCCCAGACGCTGTGAGAACCAGCCCAGGCTAGCCTGCTAGACCATGAGAGACCGTGTGGAGGAGAGCTGAGTCATGGCCACTTCGATTTCAAACTCACGCTCACCCTCTCTGCTTCATACAAATGCCAGTGGGTTTCCAACCTCCACCTCCGTCACCGACTAGGTGGCTGGGATAATGTATAACTGCTGACCACCACCTGTATTGGGTTTTACGGAAGAAACATTTTTCTCCCACATAATAATAAAGACCTTTTTGTTAACTATATGTTTTGTACTATCACTCAGCAAATATTTACTCTCCCCTCTGTGGTCAGTGAGGAGAGTGTATTTCCTCACCCCATGGACATGGGGCTTGACCATGTGGATTGCTTTGGCCAGTGGAATGTGGGCAGAAGTGATGATGCACCAGGCAGTGACCTTCAGGCATGGCTAGTTTCTGCCATTTCTTGTGCATCCCCAGAGAACAGCATGCCCAGATAGGAGCTAACCCTTTACCCTGGGCCCCAAATGAGAAGACACATGGAGCATCCCAAGTCTGACCCAACTAACCATTAGACATGCGACTTAGGAATAACTTTGTTGGAGCTTGTGATGTTTGGGGGCGTGTTTGTCACACAGCCTTATCATAGCAAAAGCTGACTAACACAAACACTCTGTTCCTGGGATTGTGCAAAGCATTTTCCAGGCTTGAGTTCATTCAGTCCCCCAGCCACTTCTGAGGGAAGTGCTATTAAATTCCTCTGCTGGTCTATGAGTCCCTTTTGCCCATTGCAGCCTTAGCAGAGCCTCACACACTGCCTGGTACACAGTATATGCACAATAAATATTTTAGGTGAATTAATAAAGTGAAAGTAGGAACTGTGTGGCACTTATCTGCTTTGTGACCAACGTCTGAGTAGGAATAATGAACTGTGTGCCAGGCACTGTTAGGACTTATTTAATTAAGGTATTTCAACAAATGTTGATTGAGCATCCAACTCATTCAAGGCATTATTCTAGGTGCTGGGAATACAGCAGTGAAAACAACAACAACAATAACAAAAAAAAACAAACAGATAAAACCCAGATCTTGGAGCTGAGATTCTACTGGGGAGAGAAGATAAACAAAATGTAAAAATCCATGATATATTCTTTTTTTTTTTAATTTATTGATTTTTTACAGAGAGGAAGGGAGAGGGATAGAGAGCTAGAAACATCGATGAGAGAGAAACATCGATCAGCTGCCTCCTGCACACTCCCCACTGGGGATGTGCCCACAACCCAGGTACATGCCCTTGACTGGAATCGAACCTGGGACCCTTCAGTCCGCAGGCCGACGCTCTATCCACTGAGCCAAACCGGTTAGGGCATTAATAAATGTTATGGAAAAAATAAACAAAAGCCAGGAAAGGAGTTGGAGAGTCAAGGGGTGGAGTTGCAGTTTCTAGCAAGGTGGGGAGGAAAGGTCTCTGGGAGGAGATAGCATTTGAACAAAACCTCGAGAAAGGTGAGAGAGTCAAGGAAACATCTGGGGGCAGATTATCCAGAGGGCATAGCAATGATCAATCCATCTTATGGTTGAGGAAGGGATCAGAGGGATAAAATTGCTTGCCCATTGTCAGATGGCAGGTGGCAGAGCTGGGCCTTGGACCCAGAGAGCCTGACCCCAGTGTGTGGGCCCTAAGTTACTCCATGGATGGTCTAACAGGGCTGCTCTGCCTCCGCAGTCAGCGTTGGGAATCCGAGCACTGATCCCGGGGCCAATTCCACGGGCCCTGAGCTGTATTGTCACCTGATTTCAGCTGAGGACACTCGGAAACCACTTTGGTCCCTAATGGAGTCAGCACTCTCCGAATGCTCCGTCGTATTAGCTGTGGAAATGGGCTTTATCTCTTCGCTGGATGAAACGAGCAGGCAGTCCACCTCCCTAAGCCAAAGGTGATTTAAAAACATTGCAAGAGCCAGCCTTGGATGAGGCTTATGCAAACAGTCTCTTTGATTTGATGAGGGGGGCTGTGGCCCTCCCCGGGGGCCTTGGGTCCCCACTGTAGGCAGCAGGCGGAGAACAAGCACCCTAGGCTAGGCGGTCAGCATCACCCCTCCCCCCCAAGCCTCTTCCTGCTGGTGGCTGGGAGCAGGGGGAACCTGGAGAAGAGATAGGGTCCAGATGCTGTCTCCGGGCTGCCAGTGGCCAGAGGCAGAGAACAGCGCTGCAGACCTTTTTAGGAGATGTTAGTCCTGCTTGGATGTTCCGAAAGATTCCTTTCCCTTCCTCCATTCTTCCTGTTTCTCCTCATCTTTTTTCTTTCTTGGCTTGACTTGTGCGTCTCCAAGCATCTGTGAGCGGCAAGGTCTTAGTCTAGCATTCGTGTTGTCTAGCTCAAGAGCCAGGAGCCACATTTGTCTACATGTGAACACTGGAAACATAGAAAATTCACATGGAGATGGTCTGCAAGATAACATTCAGGCCAGATGTTGCAGACTTAGTGGAAGTATTTTTTTAAATCTCAGTAATATTTTATATTGTTTTTACATTAAAATGATACTATTTTTGAGAGGTTGGGTTAAATAAAATCTTTAAAATAGTATCTCACCTGTTTCCTTTTCCTTTCTTCACGTGGCTGCTTGAGAAAGTTTAAAATTGCATGTGGCGCTGGCTGGTGTGTCTCAGGGTTGTGGGTTCAACTTCCAGTCAAGGGCACGTACCTGGGTTGCAGGTTCAATCCCCCGTCTCAGTCAGGGCGCATGTGGGAGGCAACCAATTTATGTGTCTCTCTCACATCGATGTTTCTCTCTCCCCCCCCCTCTTCTTCCCTTCCACTGGAAAATTATCCTTGGGTGAGAATTAACAAAAATAAAAATTGCATTTGTGACTGGCATCATATTTCTGTCAGAGAGCACTAGCCCAGTACCTCTTTTTCATCACCCCATGTTTATTAATAATTTTTTCCTCATAGATAACCTCCCAGGATCACTGTACCAGGTTGACATGTGGGCAGTGAATGAAATGGAAAGGCACTGATGAATGTGCTGTGCCCAGCTCATGCTGTGAGGTTGACTTGGACCAGGGTTTCTCCACAGCGGCGCTGTGCGCATGTGTGGATGGGTGGAGGGGGAGTCCCTGTGCATTGTAGGTTGTCGATGCTGCAATCATCCCTCCCAGTTGTGACAACCAAGAATGTCTCCAGATCTTGCCCAGTGTTCCCTGGGACAGCATTACTTATGCAGGGCCCTGGAAACTCTGGCAGCTCCTCCCATGGGGGGGGCGGGGGGGGCTGAGGGTCTGCTCAGTCCTGATGGGAAACAGCTCCGACCTCCAGGAATACCCTGGGCATGGGTGGTTTCCCCGAGGAAGCCAGAGAGTGTAGTCTGTCCTGGAACTACGCAAACTGGGTTCAAATGGCAGGGCTCGGGGCTCACTGTCTACTTTCTCTGCGAGCAGAGGAGGCCTCCGAGGAGGGTGGGAGGTGGCTGGTGGGTTATTCTTAGCAGGGAGTTCAGGGAGGAAACTCACTCTGGGCTGCCAGAGCTGCACAGTACCTTCCAGAGGGAGCGGCCAGACCACAGTCCTCCCGCCTGCCAAGTTCAGACGGAAATTCTTCACAGCCCAGGCACTGGAGAATTTGGGGAATGCGGGATGGGCTTTCCCAGATCCTTGAGTGAAATGTCTCGGCTCCTCCGGTGTCAGAGCGGTGGTCAGACGGGCCTGGCAAGCAGGACCCCTGAGTCCGGGCTTCCGGCCCAGCTGTAGTTTTCCTCTTCCTGCCCGAATGCTTTGATGCATGCAGGGACTGGTCCAAGGAGGTCAAGGGTTGCTGAAAAGGTACGTGACCTCCAAACCAAGGTGGGAGGCAGGGACATTTGCTGAAGGACATCCCAGCTTTTGAAGGTTCAGGAAGAGCTGAATCCAGTTGTGATCCGGCCTTTTGGTCCAAGCTGTTGTTGCCATCCACGATGGAGAAAAGGCAGCAGCGTGGGTAAGCGCACAGGCCCTGGACTCGGAGTCCTGGGTTCAAATCCCGACTCTGTCACCAACAAGCTACATGGCACAGGATAGGATAGGTTAACAGTGCTGGGCCTCGGTTTCCTCACCTGATAACAATTCCTACATGAGGGGGTTGCTGTGAGGGTTAAAATGAGTCAGTCCAGTGCTTAGAACAGATCCCCGCATGCAGAAAGCACTCAATAAGTAGAAACCCAGGAGCCTGGCATGCAGAGTATATTCCATAAATAAATGGTAGCCATCATGGATACCGGCTGCTTTTCCCTTCATCCATCCAGTCCTGCATAGAGCGTTTCCTGAAGGAAGACAGACCTGGCCAGGAATCTCTGAGTTACTCCTTAGCCATGCAGCCGATGACTCAGGTCGTAGCAAATGAATCAGCAAGTGACTCATCTGTAAAATGGGATGAATCCTGGCTGCCACTTCCTACCGTTGTAGTGAGGACAGCGTAGATGAATAGAGACTGCTCAGCCCAGGGCCTGGCTCTCAGTAAGCACACAACACTTACTCATTTTTATTATTATTTGTTATTTATTTTTGCTGGAATTACTCATCAGTCTTATCACTGTGATCAAACACTTTTTGTGCTTCTGGCATCAGCGTCAGACAGGAATCAAACGCGCTATTACCCACAACAGGCCAATTCGAAGTATCTGTGTTTGCTCAGGAAAGAGGGGTTTGTTTCTAGAAGAAAGAGGAGAGGAGAGTGGGACGGCAGAAATGACTAACGCTGTCCACTCCAACTCCTGGGCCTGGCGGGGTGTGGGGAAGCAGGGCTCTCTCCATTCTTTCTGATGGAGGGAAACTCCCCTGGGGCTGGGTGGTAGATGGAAGAGGCCGCCCTCCCTACGGAAGGGCAGAGGCTGTTTCTCCTCCTGTGAATCTGGGCGGGCCTTAGTGACTCACTCCACCAATAGAATGTGGCAGAAGTGATGTCCTGGATGCCCAAGGCTGGCTCATAAGAAACCTGTGGCAGTAGTCATGGCGACAAGCAGCGTCTCCCAAGTGGGCTGCAGACCACTTTTCATGAGACCACCCAGGGACATAGGTGCATTTGGATGAAATAAATGTGGGAAACTGCACAATAAACCTGCCTCCCCACCTCACACGAAAGAGAGTTCGTTCCCCATACACTTCAGCATTTGAAGGCCCTGAGAAGTCCTGCATGAAGGGATCTTTTCATCTCTGTTTCACCCAGGTACCTTGTAACACCTACTAACATCTCCCTTTGGAATCTACGAGCTCTTGACTAGCCTAGACCCATGCATTAAAGATATTTGGGGCAGAGGAGTTATACAGCTTGGAGAAAAGGCCCTTTTCTCTCTTCCCGCCCCCATACATCCCCAGCCTCTTTAAACCTCCTTTCCTCTATCTTGTGAGTAGAGGGGCCAAGCATTGCAAACCAGCTTCCACAGCTGGTCCCGTTGAACAGAAAAAGTGGCAACTCTTAAGTGAAGTCCTGCCGCAGGCCTTTTCAAATTACCTGTCCTCTCAGGAGACGTGAGCTGGGGGTGAGGCCCAGAAATGGGGGGATGCAATGCATAATAAAACCATTCAAAAAAAAAACCAACAGAGGAAAATAATTTGGAGGATTATTGACTGCCAGAACCCCAAAGCTATAAACAGGATGTTTGAAATGAGTTCAAGCATAAAGGTCACAATCTGCAATTTAAATGGAGAGTTTGTTGCCTTTTTTCTTGGTTATGGTTGGGTACCACCAATTAGTTGAAGTGTGTGCGTGTGCGTGTGCGTGTGCGTGTGTGTGTGTGTGTGTGTGTTTTCAAAGAGCGCATTGGGCTTCTGCATCAGGCTGGGTTGGTTTGACAGCCTAAGCCCACGCAGGGGCGGGCACATCCTTTACAGCATGAGAACAGACAGGACTCTATGCTACACAGGGAGTGCCTTCTTCCTCCTCCTGGAAAAATAAAAACATAATGCAACACAAACCCCTGATCACTCCAACTCTCCGCAGCGGCTTTACCCTGAAGAAATAAATCGTTGGAAAGTTGTCCCTGGGGTGGGATTGCTGCCAAGCCCCCAACCTCGTCCTTATTAACGCAAATCCTGTTGATCGACTTGGCAAGAGCAATGCAAGGGAGTCTGTTCAGCTGACGTGGTTCCTTCGAGCCTCTGCTCCAAGGACAGACACCAGTTTTATTTTGTGGCTTGGGGAGAGGTCAGTGAGCCAATCGCCAGGCCGGCCTGCATGTCCATCTCAACTTTGGGACCCTCTCTGATGCTCATGGGAGGGTGGTTGTGACAGAGGTAGGCAGAGGGGGATCAACTAGGAGTGGCTGTCAGGGCAGGGTTTCTTAAACTGTAATGTGCACGTGAGTCCCCTGGGCATCTTTGCTATACAATTCCATAGTATTGCCGCCTCAGCATCCATTTGTGTGGTCAGCTGGCCTGCAGGGGCCTTTAATAGTAGCGCCTCCCATTAGCACGTGCCCTGCCTAACAGCCTGCAGAGTCACAAGGAAATGTAAGTTCCTGACAGGACTCCCCCAACTGTTCTTGTGGTGCTCATTCTCCCTGCCTCCCAGGGCCATGAAGCTTACCGAAATCCCACTCTTTTTGGTTTGAATTGACCAAATCCAGCCTTAGCCTGGGAACCCCAACGCACTCAACCCACAGACTCTAATAAAGGCATGGACCCCTTGTCCTCTGCCTTGACCCCCCCACTTGGCCCCTTGAGTCAGCTGGTATGCCCGGTGGGACTTGTGAGTGATAAAATTCTCTATTTTCCTTGCACCCCTTTTGTTTAACTGTGTTTTAGCATTCATCCCCACCCTCCCTCCAATTTAAAATGTGAATTCAACAAAGCCAAAACCATCTTGTTGAGTGCAGATTCCGACTCAGTAGGTAATGGAACCTGAGATTATGCATTTCCAACAAACCCCCAGATGAGGCTGTTGCTGCTGGTTTTAGAAACAGCACCGTGTCTAGCAAGATTATAGAGTCTAGACCAGGGGTGGGCAAACTTTTTGACTCGAGGGCCACAATGGGTTCTTAAACTGGACCGGAGGGCCAGAACAAAAGCATGGATGGAGTGTATGTGTGAACTAATATAAATTCAAAGTAAACATCATTACATAAAAGGGTACGGTCTTTTTTTTTAGTTTTATTCATTTCAAACGGCCGGATCCGGCCCGCGGGCCGTAGTTTGCCCACGGCTGGTCTAGACCATTCTATCTCGGTCCAATACAATATTCTGTGCAGATGGCAACGTTCTATATCTGTGCTGCCCAATTTGGTAGCCACCAGAGACATACATGGCTATTGGGTACTTGAAATGTGGAAAGTGAGACCAAAGAACTGAATTTTAGATTTTACTTCATTTTAATTATTTTAAAATCAAACAACCACATGTGGCTAGCAACTATTGCATTGGACAGCACAGCTCTAGACAGTGAGCTCTGTAAAGGAAGGACCATATTTTTAGCTCACCCATCCCTTAGCAGAGTGCCAGGTTCACACCCTGTCCTTAATAAATATTGATGGACCACATAATGACATAATACAATTGGAGAAGGAGTTTTAAACCATGTTTGTTAGAACCCTATGCTTATAAGTGACCAAAACCTACTTTGAACTTGAACCTACCAAAGACTTTATTGACGCAATTGCATAAAGATCAGGGGAGGGTTGGAGCCAGAAACTAATTCAACAACAAACTTTTTCTCTAACCTTTTGTCTGCATGCATGTTGATTCAGTCCCTCAAGCTAGTCATGCTCACTGGATTCAAACCAGTATCAGAGGTAGCTCTGGGCCTCTAAACCTAGAATCACATGAAATAGGGCTGTTTCCCAGGGAAGTTCTCTTGATTGGCTGATCTTCTACTGGCCCAGCTGGACTCAAGGATGCCCCTCCACAGTCAGGGATGTCTTCCTCCAGACACACCAGGTTGGAGTGAGGAGAAGCAGTTCTCACAAAGATGGGGTATCCTCTTCTAGACCAATAGAACAGTAAGTGTGGGGAGAGGGGTGGAGTGAGGGTTTCCAGCTTCTGTAAATAGCTGTTGAAACATATTTATTTGAACTAGACAGAAGATAAGAAATTGCCTTCTCTGATGATGTCTAAAGGCATGAGAATAAGATTCCCTTGGCCAAATCGGTTTTCCTCTACTCTCCCTGGCACCATGTAAGTGAGGCCATGGGGTTCTGGAAACCAAGGCATCCATGGGCAGGCACCATTGGATATTGAAAACTGAGCAGGAGTTTGTTGGACTGAGACGTGGAAGGAAGGAAAGAGCGTTCCAAGGAGGAGACACAGCATAGGCAAAGGCAGGGTGTGGCCCGAACACTGCCTGTGGGGGAGGAATGAAGAGTCCCCTCAGGGGCGTGGACAGGAGTGGTGGACAAGGGAGCAGGAAGTGGACTTGAGGCCAGACTGCAGGAGGCCTTGAGTGCTGACTGAAGGAGCTTGGGCTGTCGGCTGTGGGAAATGGGAAGCCATTTGGAGGTCTTACGCGGAGGGGTGGTGTCGTCAGAGCTGTGTGTGCTCTAAGATTGCTGTGTCTGGGTTTGGAGGATGGACAAGCTGGTGATGGGAGGCAGGGTGCCAAGGACGAAGGCTGTCCCCATATGTCTTTAAGGAACTGCTGCCTCCAGGGTGGGCGGTGGAACACCAAGCTCTGTTCTGGCTGCTGGTGTCCTCTCTCCCTGTCTTGCGTGCAGACCTCAATCATATTGGATCCTGGTCTCAGCTCTGCCACTTCCCAGCTCTGTGACCTTGGGCAGGTTACCTTATTTCCTGGAGCCTCAATTTCCCCATCTGGAAAATGGGGGCAGGAATACCTGTCCATGTACGTGGCAGTTGTGAGATTGCAAGGCTAACATGGATGTATGTGATGGCCCCAGACCAGTAAACCCCAGACCTGCACATAGGAAGAGCCAGGGGTGGTGCTGTTGTTATGAATGGACTCTTGCTCCTGAGTGTACTTGCATGTAAAAAGTTTGAACAGTGAAGACATGGGGGGAAAATGATATTCAAATTACCGAAGCTTCTTGGAGCAGCTCTGTAACCAGGTCAGGCTGACGTCTCCTTAACTCCAAGGTAAAAATCCTCCAGCTCACATGCCCATGGTCCTTCCCTGCTTCTCCCTGGAGACTCATGTGTCTAAATTGGAATGTGCCAGAAGAGGCTGGTTTCCAAGAGCATTTCCCTGAGGCCAGGCTGGAGTCTCCAGGGAGAATTGAGGGCATCGTCCTGCATTTTAGACTGCACCTGGGATTGACCTGTTTGGTAGTCCTGAAAGCCACATGTCCCAGTGGAAAAACCCCAGCGCGGAGCCAGGACGAACCAGGCCTGGAACTGCAAGTTCGCAAGTTCAGGCCAGTTGCACTTCACCTCGGTAGGCCTCAGTTTCTCCATTCAGAAGTTGGGTACAGTACCATCCACATGGGGCTGTTGGAGGATTAAGTCACCTAATGCATGTGGCACATGGTCACGTGACCATGTCTCCAGTTTGGGATCAGGAATGTGCATGTATTGATCCCTGTGATGCCTAAGCCCCTTGCTAAAGTGCTAACAATACAGACAAGTAAGACATGGATCCTGGCTTCAAGAGTGGTCTTGGGGTACAGGTAACTGAACGCACCCCAAATGATAGGAGATAGTCAGTGCTTAGTACTCTTCCTCTCTATGACAGGTGTGTCAGTGTATGTTGAGTAGGATTTTTCCATGAAGTAATGATATACTTTGAGATAGTGTTCATGCTTCGGGTGCTGGGGCCCTAGAGTTTATTTAAATCATCACAAACACTAAAAGTAAACTGTCTATACATAAGTGTGCTGATGTCATCTATATATATAAAAGCCCAGTGACCTGAATGACGGAATGATGGGAATGACCAGTTGCTATAATGTGCACTGCAGCAGCCAACCAACCGGCCCAATCAGGCCCCAGTTGGCCCCTCCCAACCTCCCACAGCCCCTCCCTCTGGCCGGCCCTGCCCCAGATTGTCCCCCTCCCTACCCGGATTGGGGGTGGGGCTGGCTGGCCAACCTCCCGTGGCCCCTCCCCCTTGCCGGCCCATTCAGCCCCCATCAGGGCGGGCCAGCCAGATTCCACCTGTGCAAGAATTCGTGTACCGGGCCTCTAGTAATAATGATAAAGTACTGTGATAGCAGTATCTCACTTGATCTTTAAAACAGACATAGTATCTAATGGGTAGTTATTGTCCCTATTCTGCAGATGAGTTAGCAAAAGCTCACAGAGGTGAGATGACTTGCCTAAGGTCACACAGATCAGAAGAGCTAATTTCCTTCCCCCTTCCCCCCGCCCCTCCTTGTCGCTAAAATTCACTGCAGGGAACAGCCTCAGGAAATGCATGGCAGTCAGTGAACTCTGAGGAGCTTGGCCAGGGGAGTTTGTCAGACTATCAATATGGTTGAGCATCCACTCCATTCCAACCTGCTCTCTGCACAGGCTGATTCCTGCCCTTGTGCAGCTTGCAGTCCAGAGGGGAAGATGACCATGCGATAATAGTTATAATGGATGCTCTTAAGAGACCCTGCTCCCCTGCTCGCAACCAGTGTACCAAATCAACTGATGCTCACTCTCCTTCTGACTGATCCATGCTGACCGATCCATGCTGACTGATCCATGACCTACTAAGGATTAGCAGCCTGAGCCATCCCTGTCCAAGCTGGGACTCCACCAATGGACAGTCTCTACTCTGGGGCCCCCAGGGGACTGGTCTTTCTCAGAACTATGCTGTAGCCTGAGGCTCTTCCTGCCCAGTCTTCTTCCTTCTCTTTCTCCTTTGCCCACACCCCAGTCTGAAAGCTCTGCCTACTCAATCCTGCTCCCTCTCTCTTTAACCACCACAGGGGTTTCCTCCAGTGAGTCCAGGCAGTTCTAATTCCATCTCGGTGCCTGCTTTGCAGAGGCCCCCGAACTCATTGGGCATGCCGTGGAAATGAGGGTTGCTCGGAGTCATGATGGGTGAGTAGCTGGGGTCTCAGATGGGAACAGTGTTCCTGGAGGATGGGATGGTGGGAGAGGGCATGATAGAAAGAGAATAAGTTCAAAAGTAAATGAGTCTGCTTCTTTCTGTCTTTATTTTTAAAATACATTTTTATTGATTTTTAGAGAGGAAGGGAGAAGGACAGAGAGATAGAAACATCCATGAGAGAGAAACATCATCCATTGGCTGCTTCCCACATACCCCCTACTGGGGATCAAACCTGCAACCTGGGCATGTGTCCTGACCGGGAATCGAACTGGTGACCTCTTGGTTCCTGGGTCGATGCTCAACCACTGAGCCACTCCAGCCAGGCAGAATCTGCTCCTTTCTGGTGTTCACACTTGCATGACTCATTTAACCCTTCTGTGTCTCAGTTTTATCCCCTGCAACATGGGAATAACAATAATAAGGATATTACCTCCTTCCTAGAATTGTCAGATTAAAAGAGATGCATGCTTGCCTGGCTGGCGTGGCTCAGGGGTTAGCGTAAACCTATGAACCAGGAGGTCACCGTTCAATTCCTGGTCAGGGCACATGCTCAGGTTGCGGGCTCGATCCCCAGTAGGGGGCGTGCAGGAGGCAGTCGATCAATGATTCTCATTAATGTTTCTATCTCTCTCTCTCCCTCTCTCCCTCTCCTTTCCTCTCTGAAATCAATAAAAATAAAAGAAACGCATGTTTAATGGCTCAGCTGTGTCCTTCGGAGGCCATGGGAGAGAGAGCCTTAGTGCAGAACCAGGAGGAGCCTGCCTGGAGATGTCTTACTTTTCAGTGGCCTCTGCAGACTCTGAATGAGCTCCTCCAGCTCCTCTTGCAGAAATTAGACCCGATGAGGCTGGCATGAGCCTCTCTCCTCTCTGCCCACAAATATGGCCCCAGGGAAAGGGTCCACCTCCTGGGTGTTTTGGCGGGGATGTGTGGTGTCACCATGGCAGACTGACCATTATCTGGGTCATTTGATCCTGGGCAACTGCCAAATCAGATAAGTCGGATGGTTTGCCCGCCTCTCTGGATCAGATGTCCTGAGTAATGGCCCTTATCTGCATCTGGCCGGGTCCTGGGCAGACAATCCCCCTTTCAGTGAGCCTGAAATGAAAGCTGGTTTCAGCAGGTATGTTCAAGGTCAAGGCTTAGGAGAGGATGCTGATTTAGAGGCCTACATTCACCCGCTTTCTTACATGGCTTGATTCATGACGGTACATAGGCATCGGTAACTAGTAAAGGTTAAAATGACTGGAGCTGGCTAATTTTCACATTAAAACATTTTAATTGAAGTGCAATACATGTCCCTGAGAGTACAAATAAGAAGTGTGCAGCTCCTGCATTTTCACAGAGAACACCCAAGTCCCCAGCACCCAGGTCTACGAAAGGAACATTATTAGCCCCAAGGCCCTTCTAGCAAGAACCCCCCCCCCGAGGCATAACCACGGTGCTGACTTCTAGCAGCCTGGCTAGTTTCACAGTTATGGAACTTTTTATAAGTGGCAGCAGACACCATCTTTGGGGCTGGCTTCTTTTGTTCACATTATGTTTGTGACATTTACCCAAGAGGCAGTAGTTCTTTCGTTCCCATTGCTGGGTAGTATTCTGTTGAATGCAACACCATCCATTCTTCCATTGATGGACATTTGAATTGTCCCCAGTTTGGGGCTATTACAAATAGTGCATTCTACCCACCACGCATGTTTTTGTGATCACAGCGGCATGTTTGTGTTAGGCGTCAGGCTTTTTACTTTAAACATATAAATTAGAAATGGGTGGGCTTATTATTCTCGATCTCTTTCGTGATGATATAAACATACTTTAGGGTTGGGATATAAAGGGCGCAACCACATTAGGGGTGCCCGGCTGCCTCTGGGATCTGTGTCTCAACCTTAGCATGTTTTCCATATGACCATCATCGGCCCCTGGAAATAGGTTTTGTGGGAAGAGCTCCGCAACAGAGACGTAGCCTTCCCCACTGGGGTCCCTCCACACCTCAGATCTTCAATTCTGCCTTTACCCACAACATGACCTCACACCATTTATTCAACCTCTCCAGCCTCAGGGGTTTCATCTGTAAAGAAGGTTAGAAATGGGGGATCTTCTTAGATGTTTCCAGTTCTCAAATAATTTGAAATTGACTGCTGTCAATGATTAATTATGAGAAGAATAGCTATTGTTCGTTGAGTGATTACATTGCTTTAAATAATTTATGCAAATTGTTTCATTTCATTCTTCCAAGATTTATTAGCCCCATTGTAATGATGAGAAAACTGGAGCCCAGAGAGGTTAAATCCCTTACTAAAGACACCCAGCAAATGTCAGAACAGGGGTAGGAATAAGGCCAGTGCCACTCTAGCCTTCACTCTCAACTGTTGCCTCAGTTGTTTTTTTCCTTTAATGATATATTTCAGGCATACAAAAAAATGCAGAGAACAGAATTTCTACGTATCCACCAAATTGTCTTAGAGATGAAACATTTCAAACACAAGTTAGGATTCTCTGGACTCCTCTCTGCTCCGACCCCTCCCCCAGAAGTGGTAACCTCTCTCTTGAATTTGGTGTTCATCATTCTCACATATGTTTCTATATTTTTACCATACATGTATGTACTCATAAAAATATACTGAGTTGTTTTTCCGGTTTTTGAATTTTATTCAGTGGTACTGTTCTGTATATGTCCTTTTCGCTGCTAACTATTTTCCCCGACTCAACACTATAGTTTTGAGCTTTCTCCACCATGATAGAGTTCTAGTTCATTAATTTTCACTGCTGCCTCGTGTTCCCCTTTAAGGATATATTCGAATTGATCCATCTATTCCATTGTTGATGGACATTTAGATTCTTTCACTTTCCTGCCATTAAAATCTGCTGCAGAATACTTTCTGCTACATTTATGTACCGTAATAAATTCCTTCTTTTACCAGAATTTTTCTTTTTAATCCTCACCTGAGGATAGGGAGGAAGGGAAAATGGGAGAGAGAAACAATGATGTGAGAGAGAATTCTGGACTGGAGCCCCTATTTTGTTATATGTGTTGAAAACACTGCATCTGTTTTCTATGGTTTGACTTCACTCTCTTTTTAATGGTGTCTCTTAATAAGGAGAGGTTCTTCTGATTTTAATGTAATGAAATATATCAGTGTTTTTCTTTATGGATATGCAACCCAACCAAGGTCAATTTGTGTGTATGGTGTGAGGTAGGGGAATGGAAAAACTCAATATTAGAAAGATGGCAAGTGTCCTCAAATTGACCTGTAGACTCTGTACCATCCCAATCCAAACCTAATAGGTCTTTTGTTGTTGTTGAATAAAGGACTTGATCAATTGTATATGCTACACTGTATATGCTAAAATGTATTTGCTAATACAAAAGGCCAAGAATAATTTTCCAGGGGGAAAGAGAAAGAATACGTTTAATTGATATCAAGACTATTATAAAACTGTAGCAATTGAGACCATATGATAAAGATAACCAAATATATAACACAAAGATAACCAGTTTGACCAATGGAACTGAATGGAGAGCCCTGACCTGGCCCCTCCACACATGGGGGCGTATGCTTTATGAGAGCAGTAGGGGAAAGACAGTTCTTTCAGTAAATTGTGATGGGTCCATTGGACATCCATACGGTGGGAAAAACAAACCACGACACGATGCCGTGATGCTCTGATCTTTCATGTTTTTATGATGATGAGAGTGATGATTATAACATCACCATTATGTTTTTTTTACAGCTTTTGCCACTCTCAAGGTGTTTTCTAATCTATCATTTTCCCAACAGCCCTATCAAGCAGGCAGGGAAGACATTATTCATCCTTTCATAGATGATGAAACATAGGCTCGAAGGCACAAGTGACCAGCCCAAGGACCTTGCCTAGCAGCTGAGCCTCATCTGCTTCATTGCAATCCTGGGGCTCTTTTACTTCGTGGGGAGCCCAACCCCCATTCCTATGGGGGATTAGGGGGATTCTCTTTGTGTCAACAGCTTTTACATGGAGGTGTAAGAAAAACACACCGGAAGGAGATACATGAAGATGTGAATAACCATTATCTCTGGGTGGTGGGAATTGGCTTCGCTAGTTTTCCTTCATACTTTTCAGCATTTTCTGAATGATCTTACAGTAGAGAATTAGTTGGGAAAACAATGTGCTTTAATAAAATAAGTGCAGATACCGATTCTTGTGGCTAGTCCCCACAAAGACTAGTCTGCCCATGGCCACCTTAGAACCTCTCCTTGAGCCCAAGCTTAACAGGGACTGGTTTGGAGTCAGAAAGCCCAGGGTTCAAATCCCAGCTCTGCTATTTTCTAGCTGTGCCAACCGAGGGTGAGCCTCTTAACCTCTCTGGGCCTCAGTTCTCCCATCTGAGAAATGGAACTTCCCCCTGGGTTGTTTAGATGACGCAATAAGATCAAGTGTTTAAAACTACGTAACTCGGTGTGTGGCACTGAGGAGGCTGTCAGTCAGTGGTGGATCTCGTCACAGGCCCCGTCCCCAGAGATTTGCTGTAGGTCCTTTGCAGGTGGGCGTGTCTATCAATATTTATTGTTCCCACTTTACAGATGAAGAGACAGAGGTCCAGAGGGGATGCTGAAACATACCCAAAGTCACAGAGCCCGGAAGGGGTCTTCTGAAACCGGCTCAGAGAGGGTAAGTGACCAGCCAGAGGCCACACAGCTTACACCTACTGCCTGTTAAAACAACAAACTAAACACCAGAAACCAAACTGCCCTTTACCGGGATGTTTACTATTTGTGAGTCACCCAGTTAAGCCTCTTGAGCATCAACAGCAGCAGCAGTGAATACTCTGCCTGTATTGAGTGCTTACTCAGTGCCAGGCATCTTGGTATTTGGCACAATAGTCGCGGTGAATGTTCCAAACGACCCTAGGACATGGGTCTCCGCAGCCCATTTTCCAGAAGAGTAAAACTGAGGCTCGGAGGAGGCGGCCCTTGCTCGAGCTCCCCAGCAGGCCTGGCCCTGGCTCTGCCCAGCTACCCGGGAGGCGGCGGGAGGGCCAGGTGGCATGCAAGGAGTTAAGCGGTAGGCAGTGCTGTGGCTCCGTGTGAGGAGCGCGCCGGGCTGAGGCGCTGCTGGCGCGGAGGCAGTGGCGCTGGGAGCCGGGGCTGGAGACGTGGAGTCCGGGGCGAGCGGGGAAGCGAGGAACGAGGCTGGAAGGAGGCAGCCAGCGAGAAGCGAGGCGGCTGGATCTCACGTCCAGCGGCAGCCGATCCCCGCGCCCCGCGCGCCGGGGCCTGGGCATCCCTGGGACGGGCGTGTGCGCGGGGCCTCGCGGTGGCGCGGGGTCCCCGCAGTGCCGCCCGCCTGAGCGCCAGGCTCGCAGGAGCCGGGCTTTCACTTCCTCTCGCCTCCGCCCGCCTCCCCAGCTCGCCGGCTGGCGTCGCCACCCCTCCTGGTCCCCGGCCACCGCTGTCGCCGCTGCTGCAAGCCAGGACGCACACTTCACTTTCCCGCTGGAGGCGGAGGATGCCCCTTGCACCAGCCCCGGAGAAATAGCCCCGGGCCCGGCTGGAGGAGCCTTGGCCGCGAGGAAGGAAATCTGGACTCCGCTCTCCTTGATGCCACTGCAGCAGCTGGCAGCTGGGAAGGCGCCCACAGAGCGGGCACGCCAAGCGGGACGCGGGAGTCTCTGAGAGAGACCCCAGGCGCCTGCTTGGCTCCGCTGGCAGAGTTTGCAAGTGGCTGACACCCCCGCAGGTAAGGGCTGAGGGCCCCGAAATGGGTAAGAGGGTGGGGAGCCTCTGCGAAATGATCCAGCTTCCAGTTCCAGCCGCTTCTCCGCAGGCTGGGGGTTCAGCGCCCAGAGCCAGGTGAGTAAAGAACCCAGAGCGGTGACAGCCCAGCTCCGGGTAAATGACAAACTTTCTCTCCTCTAGCAGAGGGTGGGACATTCTGGCTCAGCCAGGCAGCCTTTCCCTGGACATCCTGCGGGTCCCCAAAGGCAGGCACTCAAGGGCTTCTCCCGCTGAGCTGGGCCAGGGGGAAGGCAGCGGGCCCTTTTCATTTGATTCATGAGTCACCCACCCTCTTCTTGGGCAGTTCCGAGTTCTGAGGGAGGAAGCACTGGTCATATTTTCCAGTTGGCTTTAAAGGTATTCGTTGGGGATGATACTCTGGTGGAGGAGGCTCCTTGTTATCTGAGCCAGCGTCCAGGCTGCCCAGGTGATGGGCTTTGCAGGCTTGCCTGTGTCCATTCTGGGGTGTGTGTGTGTGTGTGTGTGTGTGTGTGTGTGTGTAAGGAGAGGGAGAGGGAACTGAAGGGCAGGGGGACCCATTCAGTTCAGTCAGAACACCTCCATCCAAGCCCCGAGTGTCATCCCAGGAGAGGACTCACCTCCTTGGCAGAGCCACTGGGAGAGGCGGGGATCACCTTCCGTTCCGTGCAGCTCCTTAGATGAGCAAAAGATTTGGGGCAAGTTTCCTGGGCCATTCAATGAGACCATTCAGATTGGAGCTTGGGGAGGTGCAAACTTTTTTGCAAAAAAAAAAAAAAGGAGCTGGAATGGACAGTTGTCTAAGGACTCCTGGCATGCTCACCCCCAGCTCTGAGGATGTGGGTGGTCCCCCCACACTCCATGTCCCTAGGGGCTGTGCAGAGGCCAGCACATAGCTCATGAGTTGGGCCAGAGTATTTTTCCTCCTAATGAAAAGCATGATTCAAAGAGGCCACCTAGTCTCCAAGGATCATGTTGGAGCCACCCTTGCGGCCACAGACTTCTAGAAGGCATTGTGCTGCCTCACTGAGGTTCCAGCCTAGGGCTGGGGTCCTCTCGGTGGACTGTTTGTGGACCTGCTTCTGGCCATGACCAGAAGGTGGGACATATTCCTGCAGTTGCCTGCTGGGGCTGGGAGGCTGTCTCTGGGGAATAGCATTGCCGCGTGGTTCTTGGAAAGTGTTTGGGGTGTGAGGTGGGAGTCTGAGGACCTCTTGCCGTTGCTTGGGGTTCTGACCTGGGGCCAGCCTAGGAGTTGCTTCCCTAGGCTGCTGAGACCCTGGTATTCTTACAGGGCGTCGGAGACCGGTTCTTGATGTCCTGGGGGAACCCCATCTCTGGGTCAGGAACTCCATCTCTGGTTCAGTTTCAAGTCTGCCCTCAATTGCTGTGTGACTTTGGGAAAATCGCTAGACCTCTCTGGGCCCCCTAGCTGCTTCTGTAAAAGGAAGAGATTTCATGGATCCTCAGAAGTCCCAGTTCAGGCACTCTATGACCCTGAGCAATGATCACAGATGAGATTTTCCAAATCCCAAGAGTTGGTGTAATTTAAGAGGCTTGGGACTTGGACACCTCTGCATTTAACCAACACTCCACCCTCCAAACCTCCCTCCCTCCACTGTAAATGGGGAGCTCATAGTTCCGGCTCCAGAAGGCTGTTGGGGGGACTAACTGAGATGGTGCGTGCAAGCACTTAGTGTATGGAGCGGAGACTGGAGTGGAGCTCCACACACACAGCAGCAGAGCGCCCTGTTTTCAGGTCCTGTGCATGGGCATCCGGCTGCTGTTTCCCCCCAGGGGCTGGCCCTATCGCACCAGGTGATCCTTGGCTGGGGGGCAGGGCCTTTGTCCTCTGCAATCACCTGGCACCTGCAGTCCCCACCCCTTCGCTGCTGCCTCATAAAAGCATGGCTGGACCAGCAGCTCCTAGTGGGGAGCCCAGGGCCATCTGGGGAGGAATTGAGGCATCCAGCTGCTGTGTCACCATGACAACAGGAGGTGGAGGTAAGCTGTCTCCATGGCTTCAACTTTGCAGCTATGTAGGGACCCAGG
This sequence comes from Myotis lucifugus, assembly GCF_000147115.1. Taxonomy (NCBI): domain Eukaryota; kingdom Metazoa; phylum Chordata; class Mammalia; order Chiroptera; family Vespertilionidae; genus Myotis; species Myotis lucifugus. Next base: position 1,667,490 of record NW_005871277.1, on the reverse strand, counting down.
GCAGAGAAGTTAGTAGGTGTGTCTGGGTGTCAGGCACTGTCTGCTGAGGCTGTCTGAGCTGGTGAGGCTGCTGTTCCCTGTAGGAACAGCCATGCTGGGGAAAGTGCCTTCCGTGTGTGTGTGTGTGTGTGTGTGTGTGTGTAGGCAGGGGACGGGGTGTTGCTGAGATTGTGGGGGAAGGCAGAAGATTGGTCAGTCTTATTTCGTACTGAGTGGTTCTGAGGCTTGGGGCATCTGTCCCTCCCCAAACTAGGGTTCCCCAGGGTCCAGGCTGAAATCACCGTTGGAAGGCAGACTTCATCTCTGCTGACGAGTGAGTTCATGGGCATGCAGTAGGGACTGGGCAGGAGCAGTGCCGCCGTGGACTAGCTCAGTCTGTGGGCTTGCCTGAAAAAATCAACAGTTTGCTTTCCTGGTGGAGTAGGATGTAAGTGTGTGTGTAGACGCATGTGTATATTCTCATGCAGGTTTGAGGCACATGTGCTCATTGTGAGTATGGCTGACATAAAAACCTTAGTGTATGTGCACATATGTGAGAACAGAGTCAATATGAGTGTGTATTTAGGAGATCGCATAAACATGGGTTGATGAGTACGTGTGCATGTGCATGCCTGCAAGAGAACGCGTGCCTGTGTGAGTCAGCACAAGTGGGGGATGTGTGTGCACTTGTGAGTGTTAAGCAGTTGTTTGTATGTGAGTTGGATGTGTCTCTGTGACTGGGCAGGTGCATGGCTACACAGCTGCACACATGTGCTGTGTGGGACTGTGCGGTAATACTTGTGTTTGAGAAGCTGTGCAGGTCTGCCTGGTGCACGCTCTGCTAGCTGTCCATGCTGTCTGCACATGTCCATGTGGGCGCTTGTGAGTGTACATGTGTGTGCACTGATTATGTGAGTGTGAGCTGTGGTATGCACTCACAGGCTTATCTGTCTACATGGTTCCCAGTGTACATTGTGCATGTCTCTGTGTGCATACGTGTGTAGAGCACTGCACACCTGATTGTCTCTGTGTAAGTGTGTGCATCTGTTGGTCATGGTATAACCTCTGTGATTGTCTCTGTGAGCATGTATGATGTTCAGGGCATGTGTATCTATGAGTGTTAGAGGGTGCATTTGATTGTGTCTCTGAATATACATGTGCTTCTGTGGGTGTGCACATATGTGTATTCAGTGTACACTTTGAGCATCTGTGTGCTCACACGTGTTGCTGAGTGTCTGTGCCTGTGTGTAGCATTGCACGCTCAGTTGTATCTCTGTGTATGTGTGTGTTTCCTGGTGTTGGTATCTGGGTGTGTTGGTTCCAGTGTACATTTGAGTGTGTCTCTGTGTGTATGTGAATGTCTCTCAAAGTGTGTTTGGGGATGTTGCAGTGTAACTTTTGTGTATGAGCATGTTTCTGAGTGTGTGTTCCTGGCCTGTTGCACTGTACTTTCTCACATGTCTCTGGGTGTCCATTGTGTGTTTCTGAGCATGTTTGCTTGTCTATCAGACCCTGTCACTTTTGTGCATGTCTCATGTGTGTATGTGTGTGTTTCCGAGATGTGCATTTCTGCAGATCTGAGTATCCATAGGGTTGTAAAGGCGTGTGTGTGTGTGTGTGTGTGTGTGTGTAAACACAACTGAGAGGCTCCAAGCAGAAAACATTTCCGAACCTTTACAACGACTCTTCCGCCTGCTCCTCAGGTTTGATCTGTGCTCGTGCTGTGCACCTTCCGAGTGTTGGCTCAGCGATCGGTGCCGGCTCTGAGCAGCGCGCCGGGATGTTGCGTGTTCGTTTTCTCTGCGCCTTAGCTCCGAAGCCGGTGTATTCCCCTGCCCCCGGCTCCCTCAACCCCCGCAGCAGCCCGAGTCGCTGTGGCCAGAAGCCTGCACCTGAGGACTGCTGCTGAGCAAACTCGCAGATGTTAAGAGCACAGGTATCAGTTCAGGCAGGAGGCCTGCACGTCGGCAGCCTGGGATGGGCCGCGCATCTCGACAGCAGTGTTTCTAATTAGGAGCAACTTGTTTTCCTTAAATAAACAAATCAAGTGAGGAAAGAAATTGCCTGAGATGAATGGCTCCCTGGAGCAGGTCCAGATGTTGGGAAGGTGGGGCTAGGGTCCCCAAGGCCTACACATGTTACCGCTAAGGGTCTCCCAGATTTTGACCAAGAGCTGATGAGGTAGGGGCTGAAGAGGAAGCCGGGCAAGGCAGTGTGAGGCAGGGTGTGGTTGCTGTTTGGTTATCGGGGCACATGCATCAAAGGCTCTAATTCCTCCTTCCTCCCGGTGTCCATGCCCTCAGCCACGCACCATCGTCATTCCTCCCACTCAAGGGACAGACGGGGTTTATGTTCCTGGTCCTTTGTTTGGGTCCAGCCACGTGACCAGCTTTGGCCATTCGGGTGAGGCGGAAGTGACAGCGTGTTTGTTCCTAGCCGAGGACTCAGAGCCTTGCATGTTTCTGCCATGACTGCGAGAAGAGCTCCCCGAAGATGGCCACTGCCCCCTCAGCCTGGCCCCAGAATGAACTCATGTCCAGCCTCCCTGAGCCCACACCTCAGTGAAGAGAGAGCCTAGCTCAGCCACTCTCTGGGTAGCTAAATAAATGCCTCTCACTGCACGTCGCTGGGGTTTGGTGGTGTTTGTTACGCAGCATTAGTGTGGTGATAGCTAACTAATCAGTTACAAGCAGTCTGTGTTTCCTTGTCCTGTTTGACGCCTGGTACTCACTCAGAACTGCATAATGAATACCTGTACTTCTCACCATGGATGTCCCATTCCTACCTCGCTTTCTGCTCATCTCAACATTAGCAGTAATAATACAATAGTAATAATAATGATAGGTGTTTGTGGAGTGTTCACCAGATACCATACCCCAAGCCAGAGGCTTCATCTATGTCTTATCTATTACAACAGGCAGTATCTTGTCTACAAGACAGTTTCTTTTATAATCTTCCGTTATAATCTGTGAGGCTCAGAGAGGGGAGTTGGCTTGCATAGGTCCCACAGCCTGGAAGAGGCACACTTGGGATTTGCGCCCAGATCACCTGATGTCAGAGACCATGTTTTTAACCACGATGTCACACTGCCTCCCCAGTGCCAGCAGGCACGTTTGACATACTGACATACTAGCATCCATTCAGCATTTCCCCCTTCACTCTCCTGGAGGTTAGGTAGGCAGGAATGAATCTTTCGTAGAAGTGGAAAGTGCCTATTTGGGTGTGTGTGTGGGGCGGGGGGGATAGGGGTATTTGCTCATTCATTCTTTTATTCTTGCGCATCAGTGTTTGCTGACACTTAGTATTCGCTTAGAATCTTCTAAGCGTCATACTCTGTGTGGGCACTGAAGATGCAGAGATGGGAGACCCCAGTTCTGTCTTCAAGGAGCTTACAGTCCCGAGGGGAAGCAGGAGAACCTGGGTTCTGGAGGCAGATTAGACCGAGATCCAGCCCAGCCTCGACCCCTCCCTGTGACCATCTCCTGCCACCGCACCCCAGCCAGGTTGTTGTGAGGATCAAAGGCGGTCATGTTGACAGGGCCCTTCACACAGTGCCCGGCACATCGGAAACAGGAGCCCTTCCTCCTATTCTTTCTCTTCCTTTTCCTTCTTGAGGAGGAGACGGTTGAATGTCACAGCCAGAGCAACGTCGAGATGGAAGAAACCAGAGGCCATGGGGTCCCAGACAGGGAGACCAGCCATCCTGCTTTGTCTGAAATGGACAGATTTCCCAAACGCACGTTTTAGTGCTCAAACCAGGAGAGTCCCGTGGGAACCAGTGATCGTTGGTTGCCCTAGCCCCAGAGGAGGGTTGGACCCGCAGCTTGGAATGCTTTAGGACAGTGCTTGACGAGCTAGGGCCCCCAGGCCAAATCCGGCCCCCTTCCTGTCTTTGTCAGTAAAGTTTTATTGGGACACAGCTACACCCTTTCATTTACAGATTGTCTGTGGCTGTTTTGCAGCTGCAACTGCAGAGTCGTGAAGCTGTGACAGAGACCATGTGGCCAGCAAAGCCTAAGATATTTACTATCTGGCTCTTCCTAGGAAAAGTGTGCTGACTTCTGAGCTAAAAAGCCCAGCTGGGGTCCAGGGCCTTAGCGAAAAGAGAGGAGGTCAGAAACCAATGTCCACATTAGGCTCACATCTATCCACAGGCCGGGCCTCCAGAGAGTCTGCAGCTCCAGAGACTTTGGGAGCTGGGGGAATTCTTCAATGGGGAGATGGAGGCCCAGAGAAGGGAAGAGACGTCCCCATTTGTCCTAGAACAGTGGTTCTCAACCTTCTGGCCCTTTAAATACAGTTCCGAATGTTGTGACCCAACCATAAAATTATTTTCGTTGCTACTTCATAACTGTAATGTTGCTACTGTTATGAATTGTAATGTAAATATCTGATATGCAGGGTGGTCTTAGGCGACCCCTGTGAAAGGGTCGTTCGACCCCCAAAGGGGTCGCGACCCACAGGTTGAGAACCGCTGTCCTAGAAACTCAACTCCCTGTGAAGCAGGAAGAGAAAGTCATCCCATTGAATCGCCACAGTGTCCATATCAGAAAAGAGCCAACATTTCTCCACTCAGAGCCTCTTTACTCTCAACTTCGCACACCATCCCGACAAGCTCAGCGACCTGGTTACCCGGCCTTACAGCCTATAGAAGGAGCAAATTAGACAAATTAACATGTGTAGGATGGTAGAGACAGCAGCCAGAGAACAAGGGTACAGGTGAAGAGATCATAAAAAGAAGAAACGTGGAAATGAAAGGATCCCAGTAGGGGGGCGGGATTTAATGCAGGAGTCAAATGACCTCATCATCTCAGTAGCTTCAGCTTATGCTCATCTCAATGTTATAGAACAAGGTCACCAATTAGAGAACAGTGAACAGTAGCCTTGTCCGCAGGGGATGCTTCCCAGGACCCCCAGTGGATGCCTGAAACCGCGGACAGGACCGAACCCTATAATATCTGTTTTTCCCCATAATGCATTCCTACAATCAAGTTTAACTTATTTATTAGGCAATTTCACAGATAGAAGATGCATTCTTAACTGTAGATCCCAGAAACCTCAGTATTGGATTTTTTTTCTTACTTTATTAAATAGAGAACTTTTCACTTAAAGGACACACTTTATGGCTTCTCTTTGGCATATCCGAATTGCCGGCATCACCATCCTTGTGCTTTGGGGGCATTATTAAGTAAAATAAAGACACTGTGATACCTCGACAGTCGATCTGAGAATGCAGACAGCTACTAAGCGACTCACAGGCAGGGAGCACATAGAGCATGCTGGATGGAGCAGGATGGTGTGAGATCTCGTGTGACTCAGAATGGTGTGCAGTTTAAAACATATGAATTGTTTCTTTCTGGGATTTTTTCATTTAATATTTTTGGGCCTCAGTTGACTACAGATAACTGAAATCGTGGAAAGTAAAACCGTCGATAAGGCAAGAATACCATTATGCAATCAATGTGCTATGTTATAGAGCAGTGATGGCGAACCTTTTGAGCTCGGCGTGTCAGCATTTTGAAAAACCCTAACTTAACTCTGGTGCCGTGTCACATATAGAAATTTTTTGATATTTGCAACCATAGTAAAACAAAGACTTATATTTTTGATATTTATTTTATATATTTAAATGTCATTTACCAAAGAAAAATCAACCAAAAAAAATGAGTTCGCGTGTCACCTCTGACACGCGTGTCATAGGTTCGCCATCACTGTTATAGAGCAACAAAAATGTTGCTGGCTGCTGTGATGGCCCCAAGAAACAGTTAATTCCCACTCAGTAGGCAGGGGAAAGGGCAAAGAATAGTTGACTGTATAAAATATTTTGATCCCATGGTTAACTATTTCTATGCGTGATGCCTCGGGTATCTGGAAAATGCACTTACCTGGAACTCTTCATCATTTTTCACAGTGTTGAGTAAGTGGCATCTTTCTGCACCTGAAAGAGTATCTGGCACATGGCAGGTCCTCAAGAAATAAACAGTCTTTGCAATCGGACAGTGGGTTCCAGTATTAGCAACTTAACAACAGCCAAGGGCTCAGTCTCTGGCCTCAGTGTTCGCATCTGTAAAATAGGGCCAGCTGCACGGGAGCTAAAGCTACAACTGAAAACCAAACCTTCTGTCTGTGCCTGGCCTCTGGCTCATGACATTTGCTTCCATAATTCACCTGCAGAAACCAGTCTGGAGAGAACTCTGAGAAGTGTCACGTAATTACAACTCAGAGTAACTGTCAGGAAGGAAAGTATCTGACTCTGGAGGAAGGGGAGGCACAAATTAGAGCATTTAAAAGGAAGGCTTCCCAAGAAAGGGAAAAGTGAGCTGGACTCTGAAAGATGATTAGGGTTAACCAGGTGCAGAGGGATGGGAAAACAGAGGAAATAGCACGTGCAAAGGTCCTGGGGTGGGAAGGCGAGTGGCATGAGCCGAGGACATGGACACTAGATCTTTGGGGTGAGGAGGAACTGGTCCACAATGAAAGCGGATAAATCTCAGGGCCTTATGGGCCCCATAAATAGTCTGCTCTTTATCCTCCCAGCAGCAGGAAAAGCTTTATAAAGATTTTAAGTACAGGGAGTGAACTGATTCCATTAAACCCTGGCCAGAGCAACAAGAAGAAATCTCGCCCCCACGTGAGGTGGGAGCCCATTGAAATCCCAACAAAGAGGGAGCTGAGCAGGCATCAGCGATTTCAGGATTTCAGGCTCATTATGCAAAACACACAGCCTTCCAAGGGAGAGGTGAGCTTTCGAAAAGAGAGTCAACAAATTAGTTTTTTAATCTGCTTTAAGTTGCTGAAATGCCCATCTTCCTTCCATTGTCACCCGATGGCTTGTGGGCTATTTTAACTTTTATTAGAGACATTTTTTTTTAATTAAAGGAGTTTTTTTGTAAAACAAATGCCAGCCATGTTTGATAAGATAATAAAAAAAATGGCACTGGGGAAATGCCACAGAAAGCTTTGATTTTTCTCCTTATGGCATCAGAACTGATTTAAATAATAATTATATATTTCATCTCCATGCAGCCTCCTCCACTCTCTTCCTGGTCCCTCCCCTCCCGAGCCCCCCCCTCACTCCCCCACCCCGGCCAACACACCACACCACAATATACCAGCGGCTCTGAACATATGCTGTTTCTAAAATCCCCCAACTCTCAGCTGGTAGAGGAAGAGGGACAGGCCTATAAGAGACCAGGATTTCTGACCTACTGGCTTTAGGTAGCACTCAAATCCAAGTGCTACCAATTCCAACTGTTGTGGCCTTGGTAATTTACCTCAGTCTCCTTAGCCTCCAGTTACTCATGTAAAATGGAAATAATGGTAGTGTTTATATTCATCAGGATTCTTTTGGCTCTAGGAGACAGAAAATCCAACTTAAATATATCGATGTACTCGTATTGTCAGGCACAAAACGGAATACAGTGGGGCCTTGACTTACGAGTGTCCCGACTAACGAGATTTTCAAGATAGGAGCCGTCTCTCATCCGATTTTTTGCTTTGAGTTGCGAGCTAAAATTCGGGTCACAAGCCAGCTTCAGATACCCCACCGCTAGTTGGCGCAGCGAACGTCACAGTGAACGCCACAACATCAGCCCAGCATCACGTGTCTCACTCGTTCACTGTTGATTTGACATACAAGTAATTTGAGTTACGAGCTCCGTCACTGAACGAATTAAACTCGTAAGTCAAGGCCCCACTGTATATTGGCTCATGTAAGTAGCATCCAGCTTCAGGCTTGGCTGGATCCAGGAGCTTGACAGTGTTACAGCTTTCTCTTTCTCTCTTCCTCCTTCCCTCTGAATTTTTTTGCTCTCCTTTTCTTTGTGGCTTCCTTCTGAGATTGGCTCTGGGTCTCTTCTCCTGAGCACAAATGCCCATCAGCAGCTCCATGCCTGCATTGTGCCAGCTGCAAGCTCCGTTCCATCAAGTCCTGGAATTGGGACCTTGGGCCTCCTGGAACCAATCACCGTAGCCAGGGAAATGTTCTATGTTGTTCGGCCAGATTGAGGTCATGGGACCAACCCTGGAGCTTCGTTGGGGCCGGGGGGGGGAGAGGGGTGAATTGCCCTTTTCTGCTTCCTGAGTCACAAAGACCAGTAGGGGGAGAGGGATGGATTCCCAAAGGAAAATCAGGACCCAGAGAACCGAAGAGGAGGGAAGTGAATGCTGGTCAGACTAAAGCAGTAGACCAGCAGGCTGTCTCGTCCTCACCTCAGAGGGTGGTCATGAGGATGAAATGAGCTCAGGCATGCAAGGTCCTTAGCCCCGACCCCAGCATGCCATGTCCTCAGTGAGTGCCACCTGGTATTACTGCTGCGATGATGATTCTTGGCGTGGTGATAATATAGGCCAGGCAGGGACTCTGCAAGTATTCAGGGCCACGGGAGACATTTACAACCAGAAGACTCAGCCTGGACATCGCACTGTTGCCTATGAGCCTTGGACCTGCCCCTTCCCCTCCGGCTTCGGATGCTGAAAGCCACTGTCCCTTAATAAGCCCCACCTCGTGGGTCACTTCACCAGCTAAAAGCTGTGATGGCTCAGAGGATGCAGAGAGGAACGCAAAACCAACGGCTCCCCTAGAAGGGAGACAGAGCAGAGGGGCAGTAGTGAACCAGAGACCAGGGGCCTTGTTAGGGTCTAGAAGGGGGGATCCTGCTCCAACCCCCAGCCCACTGTCGCTCTGAGAAAATGCAAGCCCAGGGTGACCATATCTCTTGTTTTTTCCCAAGAAAATTGCATTCCAAGTTTTTTGGTCCTTTTTTTATTTTTTATTTTTTTTGCAAAGTCCCCTTGATTGTAAATGTTGGCCACCAATTCAAGCAATTTTAAAACTCAGGACAGACCAAGCAAGCCTGTCTGTGGCTCAGTTGGACTTGGACCATGTTGTCAGGGCAGGCCTTGCCAGCATGGGGGACACAGAGCCGGTTCTGTCTGAACAGCAGAGACCTCGTGTTGCGGATGACCTCGGAGACACCCGGGCCATTGTTCTAGAAACCGGAGTCATGTGCTGTATGCTTTCAGCACCCCCTTGGAGGGCCACGGGCAGACCTTTTAACTCTGAGCCGCACCGTTTTTAACAGGCTCCGTGGATGGGATTCAGCGAGAACGGCTGCTTCAAAGCAGTTCATTTCGCTGCCTGAGATTATTAATGTTCTCTCTGATTTCCTGCTTCACACTCCTGGTTTCCTGGGATAAAACTTGCTCTGCAAAGGCTGAGAAGGTAATTCAGCCACCATCCCTCCACGTGAGGGTTTGGCTCTCCCACTCGCTGCTGTGTGACTAAGGGCAAGTCACTTTGCCTCTCTGAGCCTCAGTATTCTCATCTGCAACATGGGGTCCTCATTGCTCCTGCCTTATGAGGAGGTATTGGGCACGTAGTTTGCACTCAACAAAGCTCCTATAAAATTTCAGCCCCAGCAGCCTGGGGACAGGGAGATTGATGCTCAGGCTCCTTATAGGTACTGAGCACTCACTTCGTGCCAGGCCCTTTCCAAGCACCGCCCCCTTTTCTGCTCAGGTGGGCCCTGAGGGTAGTGGTTTTATGATCACTGTCTTCTTTTTCTTACAGATGAGGAAATAGACTGAGTAGTGAAGGGATCTGCCAAGGTCATACAGCTAGGACGTGGCAGAGCCAAGGTTTGAACCCCAGCATACTTGACCCCAGAGGTCCTGCCTCTTGTGAAGGGCCCTGACTTCTAAGGGAATCAGTCGCATCCACACAAACCCATGGGTGCCCAGGATCCCTTAGCAGTGGAGTCCTAGACCCAGCTCTGCTACTAACTTGCTGTGTCACTCAGGCGGCTTTCTTGACCTCTCTGGGCCTTTTTCCCTCAGCTCCATAAACTCACCTTGCTTCCTTCCACCTCAGGGCCTTTGCACATGCTGTGTATCTGCTCAGAACACTTCCCTCTCCACCTTTACTTGGTAAAGCTCCTTCCAGTCTTGGGTGAAGCATCACTTCTGAGAATTCCTCTGGAGCTCCCCTGCACCAGGTCAGATCTCCCTGCCATGAACTCTCCAAGCTCCACATCATTCCTTCAGGGGTTGTGATTACAGCGCCATGGCGATGATTTCGCTCACCTGTGTGTCTTCTACCAGCCTGTCAATTTGAGGGGGCCGGGGGACCATTTAGCTCCCTTCCTGTGCTCATACCCTAAGCCCGCCACATGCATACAGCACAGAGATGTAGTTATTTGCTGAAATGGAAAAGGAGGCTCGAAGAACTTCATACGCTGCTGGCAGGAGTGTGAATTAGTACAGCTGTTTTGGAAAACCACCTGGCCATATTTACTAAAGCAGCACGACACTATTCCACTTTGAGATAGAGACTCAAAGGATACGGAAAGGAGATGTATATGTCATGATAGTGAAAATCTTTGAGGTGGGGCAGCTGAGAACCAGACATCCATCGTGGTATAACAGACAAGTGCTGTGCGGTTCCATCATGCCATGGAATAGCACACAGCAGGGAAAATGAACAAGCTACAGCCACGTGCCACAAAAGGATGGCTCGTGCAAAAGCAAATGCCGAGCACAAAAGCCAGACATCAAAGAGCCTATGCTGTATATAATGTCGATTACAAAAAGCTCAAAATAGAAGCCACACTAGAGTGTTTAGGGATGCGTGCACGCTTAGGTGGGAGCGTGAGGAAGAAACACAGGGAGGAATGGCCTTGGCGGTCAGGATGGCGGTTACCTCGGCCGGGGAAGGAGCACAGAAGGCGCTCTGGGGAGCTGGCCACGGTCTGTTCCTTGCCCTGCAAGGTGGTTACATGGGCGCATGCTCACTGTGCAGTAATTCATCAAACTGGACATTTTGTTTTATGTTTTCTTTTGTATATGGGTCATGGGCCCCATGAAAGGATCCCCTGTGTCCCCTCCCAGATACTTACCTTTGTGGGGACCCCACCTGGACCATATCGCTCAGTCTTATGCACAGAGCATTCTCGGCCATCCTGTCTTAAGCCAAGTTATTCTCACCTTAAAAGAGCATGGGTGTGGCCCCTCTGTCCTGTAAGCCCTCCTGAGGGATCCATACGTGCAGGTGCACAAACAACCCTAGCCGCTGTGGCTGGGCACTGCGGCCACCCGGCCAGAGGACACAGTTAGCTTCTCTTTTCAGAATGTGATAAAGATGGAGGCTTGATTGCCCCAGAAGAAAATAAGAAAGAGAGAGAAAAATAAAACCCGAGAAACATTTTCGGGTTTCTAGTTTTGTGCAGGCGACTGAAAGCCGGGAGATAAGCTGTCCTGGATGGAGGGTCAGATAACAGGCTGGGCCCTGAGAAGAATGGGGACCTGGGGCTCCAAAGGGGGGCAGCCGGGTGCCAGGCCCAGGGTGGGCTGGCCTCTAGGCCCCGGACAATGAGGTCATTGGACTGACGGCCACAGTTGTTCTCTCTGCAGACGGAAGGGTGGGCCGGGGCCCTGTTCTGGAAGCCAGGCCCTAACTGGAGAGGCAAGCGCCATGGTTTTGATAGGCCCTTAGAGCGCGAGTCAGGGTGGTCTGGGGTTGGGGTCTTGCAGGGGCTTCTGGAAGTGTCGTTAATGGTTCTGGATTATTAACTCTTTGATGATGAACTTTGTTCATTCATTTATTTTTTAAAACATTTGTAGTCCTGGCCGGTGTGGCTCAGTTGGTTGGAGCGCCATCCTGTGCACCAAAGAGTGGCAGGTGTGATTCCTGGTCAGAGCACATGCCCAGCTTGTGAGTTCGATCCCCTGTCAGGGTGCATGTGGAAATCAACCATCCATGTTTCTCTCTCACATTGATGTTTCTTTCTCTCTCTCCTTCCCTTCCTCTCTCTAAAAGCAATTTTTTAAAAAATGTTTTTAAAAATGCTTCCTTTAAGGCAGGAACTGCCATATTTTTCCGCTACCTTCTTTGTACAGTGGACAAGAAATCAGCTTTTTTAAAGACCTTTTTACCTTTATTTTTTCTCAAAATTTTTTTATCTTGGTAAAATACACACAACATAAAAGTTGCCGTCTTAACCGTTTTTAAGTGTATGGTTCAGTAGTATTAAATACACTCATAATTTTCTGCTACCATGATTGCCATTCATCTCCAGAATTCTTTTTTTAGAGTTTCTTGATCAAAGGTGGGTGAGCTAAGATCATTTGGAACCACCCTCTCAGTTTCCATCAGGGGAAATTGATGCCCAGAGGGAAAGGGACTTGCCAAGGTCCATAGCCAGTTAGAATCAAAGTCAAGATTAGAATCTTGGCCTCATTCTCCCCGGTGCCCCCAGCCAAGTGGCCCTCCCAGGCATTTCCCAGAATGCCTTGCCCACAAAGGTACCACATAAATATTTAGTGACCCCTGGGGACTGGGGACTCCATTGTGGTTCTCCCTGGTACCCATCCAGTTCTCTTTCCAAACTCCGGGAGTATTGGAGATGAAATCCTACTCCACAGCCTAATGGCCAATTAATTGCTCTCTTTGGTCAGATAACATTTCTCATCTTTTTTTTTTTTCTAGAAATTGCATTGGCCTCCCCAGAGATCTAGCCAGTTCTTTCTAGTGGTTTCTTTCATTCTCTCCACGCCCTCCCCTGCCCACCCCAGGGCCAGATGGGAGAGCCACTGTGCGATAAGGGGCTATCGGTCCCCTTCCCCAACGTCACTGCCCTCCTGGAACCGTCTCGAGGCGTCTGAGATGCTTCAGTTACCCTCACAATGAGGGCATTTAGCTGAACTCTCCTCCCCCGGGATGCTCAGAGGCAGAAACGGGAGGAAGAGCAGAGGGAGAGGGAGAGAGAGAAAGAGAGAGGAAACAGAACCCGGCCAAACCGCCCATTGCGAAGGCGACGGGCGGGGAGAACGAGGCCGGGCCGGGCCAGCTCTGATTTCAGAGATGTTTTAGAAAGTGCCTCTGCGTGGCTTGTTTTCCCCGTTGGCGGTCTGATCAGGGGCAGTGCCCAAGGAAGGATAAAATTAGAGGCCCAACGCGGGCAAACCGAGGCAAGGGTCCAACGTGAGCGGGGCAGGGTGGGGGCCAGGAGAACAAGGGCTCTGTGTTCATGGGCACAGGGATGTGAGCCCCGGGCTCCCACCGGCCCCCGCCAGGCCTGCGATCAGCAATCCCCAGTGTGGCTGGAGAGACAGGATCAGGGTGGCCCCGCTGGCTGCCGTGTAACTGAGCTGTGGGAAGAGTGTCAGAGTGAGCGCACTGGGGAGGGGAACCAGTGCCCCTCTCAGTGGCTGAGCCTGCTCTCGGGTGAAGATGACGCTCAGGAAGGAGCCAGGCCTGTCCCAGGAGCCCCAGGAGAGGGCGTAGGGTTTCCTCCCCTGGAGACAGAGAAGAGCTCAGGGAGGGGGTTGCAAACTCCAGTCCTCAGGAGCCAGGCAGGTGACCGAAGGCAGGTCTGTCACAGACCTGGGCAAGCAGGGAGCCCGTGCCACCTCCAAGGGTTCGGTTCACCAGTGCCGATCGCCGAGCTAGGTCAGAGCCGAGTAACCTCAGACAAGCAGTTTTCCCTCCGTGCCTCAGTTTCCCCGTATTGACAACCGAGTTAGTGCTAGTACTTACCGTGTGGGGTGGTGGTGAAGATTCAGTGAGTTAACACAGAGAAGCACTTAGAACAGTGCTGGTCCATTTTATCTTTGACGAGAAGCAGGAACTCTGGGTTTATCATAAAAAAGTTCCACATCATTAACTGTTGGCAATGAATTCAAATAGAAAAATAAGTAACGGCAATCTTTGCTTCGGCTCACTATAGACCACAGCCCAGGGGCCAGGCTGGCAGCCTCTGGCCGAGGGTGCTGGACAGACGCAGGCTGAACAAGTGACTTAACGTGTCTGGGTCACATTTGCATCACGTGGCATTAGGTGGGAGCCTGGCAGGAAGCGATGACTGACTGACCTTGGGCAGCGGGTGCGAGTTTAATACTGGGGGGGCGGGGGCGTGATGTAGGGAAATCGCAAGGGACTGTGAAGCGCTCGAGGTTGCTGATGGAGGGGAGCTGTTAAGGCCCCTAGTCCTGAGAAGGCAAAGGGAAGGAGCAGCAACAGGAACCTGGAGAAAGGAGTGTGCCGAGAGGCCATCTTTAGGAACTGCGGTCTTTAGTTGAAGGGCCCTGCCAACCCCAGTGGCCCCACAGAGAGAGGTGCTGGGGGAAGGCATGCTCTGACCATTCTCTACCCACCTTCCCATCTCCTGCTGGTGCCTCCTATTGGCGCCTCCTATTGGCCAAATTCAAGTGGAAGTCAGAGAACCTGTTGCTGTGGTCCATGCAGACCCCTAGCTGAGTTCCCTCGTGAGGCCCTACGGGAAAATCATTTCCTTGCCTTTTCCAGCTTCTGGAAGCTGCCCACGTTCCTTGGCTCATGGCCCCTTCCATCTTCAAAGCCAGCAAGTCTATCAAGCTCCTCTCTGCTTCTCTGTCACATCTTCTCTCACTCTGCCTTCCCTGCCTTCCTCCTCATTAGGATGCCTGTGATGGCATTGCACCCACTGGGTAATCCAGGACCACCTCCCCATCTCTAAACTGAATCCACCTGCCAAGTCCTTTTGTGTGGAAGCAAACATTCTCGCAGGTTCTGAGGATTAAGACGTAGTAGACATCTTTGCGGGGAGGAGCATTATTCTGCTCACCACCAAAGGATTCTAGGAGGCTTCTCAAAGGAAAAAAACCCTCCCATTGCCATTCCCAATTACCTGAAATCCCCCCCATTAATGTCTCTTTTTTGGAAAATAACGATGTTTCCAACCTCCCGCATGTCTTCGTCTCCCTTTAAGAATGTTCCCAGGGCTGCCTGTTTGCCTTTTAAGTGGGTCTTACATCAACTCACTGTTTTGCTCAGCTTCACCCTAAGTGATAATACATGTAAAATCAAGGCTCGATGTTCACTTATAATCTTTCTCACGATTCCCATTAAAATAATTACATAACTATTGACATTTTGAGAAAAGCTGATAGCTGAACCTCATAAAAGTGCCTGGTGGAATACTATGACTGTATATACCTCAGGGTGGCGAAGTCTGGATCGCTCTATGAAAAGGCAGTTATGTTGCCTGGATGTCAAATATACCTTGAGTCCCAGCCTGCTGCCTGCAGAATGGTTGCATGAGTCAGGGTGCTCCAGAGACTCAGAACCAATAGAAGACACACACACACACGCACACACACACACACACACACACAGATGGGGCGGGTGGGGGAGAGAGAGAGAGAAGGGAGAGAGAGAGAAATAGAGATATATAATTGGCTCACACCGTTATGTAGTCAGCAAGCTGGAGACCCAGGAGAGCCAATAGTGTAAGTTCTAGTTTGAGCCCAAGTCCAAAAGCAGAAGAAGACTGATGTCCCAGCTTGAAGACAGTCGGGCAGAGAGCAGCTTCTCTCTCACTGCACCTGCATGTGCTGTTCAGGCCTCCCAAGGACTGGATGAGGCCCACCCACCCTGGGGAGGGAAATCCGCTTTCCTCAGTTCACTGATTTCAATGTTCGTTTCATCCAGAAACTCCCTCCCTCACAGGGTAATGTTTGACCAAGCCTCTAGGCACCCGTGGCCTAGCCACGTGGACACGTACAATGTGATGCTGGGGAAAAAGCTCTGAGAGAGGAGGGGAGAGACCTGGGTTTGGGACTGGCTCTGCTCTGTGACATTGGCCAAGTTTCCCTCTCTTTCTGGGGCCTCAGTGTCCTCAATGGGACAATTCCTTGGGTTCTCTGTAGCTCAGACCTGCTGTGGTTCTACTATTGCTCCTAGCATATTGGCAGAGTCTGGAACACGGGACAGGCAGTTTTGACATGGATGGCTAGAGTATGAGCAGGTTTTGACATGGATGGCTAGAGTATGAGGTGCTGTTAGAGGCATCAGAGGAGTCCACCCACCCTGGACCAGTGTTACCTGTTCTTGTGGGGCCTTACCATGTGAGGCATCAGAGGGGTCCACCCACCCTGGACCAGAGTTACCTGTTCTTGTGGGGCCTCACCATGTGCACACATGGATCGTGGCTCTTGGGGGGAGACTGAGTTTTATTGAGTTTTGTAACCATCACACCAGGCCTAGTATAAGGACTCAATAAAACTATCTGAGCCTCAGTGGTTTCTTCTGTAGAATGGGGATAATAATAGAACCAAATTCATAAGTCTGTGCTGATATTTAAATGAGATAATCTATGCAAAGTGCACAGCCCAGGGGCTGGCAGGAAGTAGTGTTCCGTAAATTAACAGCTGCAACTGTTATCATTATCATCTTGCTTCCACGCTGTCTGGGGAAGATGGAGATGATACAATAGGACCCCATGCCTCTCCCGGGCCATCCAGAGGAAGTAGGTAACTGTTGGAGACACCCCACATCTGAGAAAGCATATAGGGTTCTTTGAAATATACACTGACTTCCCAGACCAACCCCCCTCCACTGTTCTGCACCAACAAACCTATCTGGTGCAGTTCAAATATTGTTCAGATGTAATATTTTGCAACTGTTTTTTAGGTAGTCTGAAATGCTTGCCAAAACTCTAAAAATCCCTCCTGAACAGAAAATAAAATTGTTAATTGGCTTTGCATTGTGCGAATAGATTGTCAGAGGGAGAGAAAATGGAGGCATCCGGTTCGATTCATCTGAAGGAGGAGGAGAAAGAGTGTGTGCAGAGTGCACACCCGGCTCTACCACTTGTGACCAGGTAACCTCAGCAACAGCCATTTGGTAGCTCTGAGCTGCTGCTTCCTCTGTGTGATGAGTCCCTCACAGGTTAACCCAGCGGGGTAGCTCAGCACCGAGCAAGCCCAACCAATAGCAGCTGTGAAAGCTGTTTGAAACAAAACTTGTGAAATAGCTGGCACATAGTAGGAGCTTTGTTGATGTTAGTTTCCACATAAGCTGGAAGGGGGATCAGCGAGTGGATTTCTCTTGGATTTGAGTAGAGCCTTTCTATTTTTTTAAAATATGTTTTTATTGATTTGAGAGAGAGAGAGAGAGGAGAGAAACATTGATTGGCTGTACGCCCTCTGCTGTAGGGGATCAAGCCCACAACCCAGGCATGTGCCCTGACCAGGAATTGAACCGGCATCCTCTCGGTGGATGGGACTACACTCAACCAACTGAGCCACACCAGCCAGGGCAAGCAGCGCCTTTCTAAGAATGGGTTGAAATTCAGCTCTCTCTCTGTATTTTAGGAGCTGCCACCTTTAAGAATCTGGTTTGACAGATTGCTGAGTTCTGTTGAGGCGGACACGTGTGGGTGGTGGGTATCAAGGAATCTTATTTAAGCCCACAAATTCAGGTGGACCCCAAATAGCAACTTTATTAAATATCTTAAAATGAATTCACATTAGACTTGGAGTCTCTACTGAGTGGCCAGAAACTTAGTATTTGTCGTTACTGGGGCTCCCTCCTGCCAGGATAGATGGATATCCCCCGAAACTGACCCTGTCTCCCTGGTCAGCATCAACCTCATGCACTTACCCTGCATGTTTCATTCAAGTCTGGAGACTCTGCTCTTCTAGGCCCCGCTTGGAGCATGGGAAGCTGTGCCCAGGTTGGTATTTCTGCCATCAAGGTGCCAGCCCCTCCCCTCGGGCACTGCCAGGACTTGCAACCTCTGGCCAGTTCCTTGCCACGGAGAAATGACTTCCTAACCTCCAACTTCCTTCCCCAGACCACTTCGCAGGCTCACGGGTGACCTTTCGGCAGTTTGTGAACGGACAGTTGTAAGATTGAATGAGGCCCCAGATGTTACCCTTTGGCTTGCTGGGCTTGTTTATTTGTTTAATAGACTTTGTTGGGGGGTGCATCTTAGGGTTACAGGAAAATGGAGCACGACCGACAGAGAATTACCGCATCCCCTTTCAATCTTGCTCCCCGCCCCCTGCCCCCAGTTTCTTCTCTGATGAATGTTTTCTGTTAGTGTGGTTATTCGTTACAACTAATGAGCCAGTAGTGATCATTACAATGACCTAAAGTCCATCGTTTACATTAGAGGTCACAGTGTGCTGTACATTCTTTGGGTTTTGACAAATGTATAGTGACAGGATCTGCCATTACTGTTCTCTGCGGGAACAGTGTCGATGCCCTAAAAATCCCCCGTGTCCCGCCCGGCCTCCCTCCCAACCCCTGGCAACCACCCATCTTTGTCCCGACTCTATACTTTTGTCTTTCCCAGGTTTTTTAATTAATTAATTGATCTTCCAAATTTTCAAAAGTGGAATATTTTCTATAAAAACCTGGCTGTCCACTATCTCTTGAAAAGTTGACATATCCCAGGTCACACTGGGCTGGAGCCTACTCTCGGAGGCTGCCCTCTCAGAGGGGTGGGGCCCCTCCCAGTCCGTCTTCCAGGTCAAGGTACACATGACATCATCTCCCTTCCTTGGCTCCTGTAGGCATTTGAGTTTTGGACCCTGCTCTGGCCTCCTGCAAGGACCTGAACAGCCTTTGACTTGGGGATTGCTTCTAATTCCTGCAGATACATCCCTGAGGCCATGGGTCACAACAAGACTAGCCACCTGCTTGAACTGGGGGTGAGAGAAACATCCAAGGAAATCGAACACAAATTCATTCCTCTGAAAATTATCCTGCAACCCATGGGAGGCTCATCTGAGGCTGGAACCAGGTCAGCCAGCAGCCTACATTCGCCAGATTTCTTCCGCGTTTTCTGCACAACCTGAACCAACCTGTTGTCTGAGGCTGTGCGTCCCGGCCTGGGCTACACACCAAGTCCTTCCGTGGCCGCCACAGCTCTGGGTCAATAATTGATGCTAATGCTGCAATTCACCCGACTGACCTCCTTCCTGGAACATGTCAGGGAACTGGACACCCAGAGATTAAGTTGCCCCTGAAGTGGCCGGTAGTGGAGTGGGTGGTGGCAGGTGGACAGGGACACCATGAGAGGCTCAAGGCCCGAGCATCGCCCGTCAAGGCACAGCCAGAAATGAAGATGGCCCTTTAATTAGGCTGCAGGGTTTTACCTGAGTCTCTAAGTGAAACACTCCCTGGCATGATGTGAGTACGCCCCCATCCTTCCACCTAACAGGTCCCTGGCTGATGCTTATGCTCAGGGCCCCGGCGACAGGCTGAGGAGTGGTCAGGGGAGCACCCGGTGCAGGTCCACTATCTCCCCCTTCTGTGCTGTGTGATCTTGGCAAGTTGCTTTGTCTCTCTGAGTCCTCATTTCCATCTCTGGAGCGGAGACTCAGAGAGACCAAAAATAAAATTTAAAAAGAAGGTGGCAGTCAATGTTTTTCTCACAGGTCCCAGGGGGTTCCTTTATATCTCCTCTCCCAGTCTGTTGTCCCCCTTCTTTCTCACCATATTTATTCAATCCAACAATATTTGCTTATTCAATCCAACAATATTTGCTGAGCACCTACTATGTGCCGGCCACTGTTCTAGGCACTGGGGACACAGCAATGAAAGTCCCCATCTCTGCTCTTGTCGATTCAGCCATCCCATCAGTCACCTTCTTTGTGTCTTCCACGCCTGCACCGTCTGTTGCCTAGATTCCTGGAACACCCTCCACACTGCAGCGAGAGCTCTTCCTGAAACACAGATCTGATCGCTAGAGGCCGTCTGTGGCTTCCCGTTGCCCCTGGATTGAAATCGAAACCCACCAGCCTCTTTTTGCCCTTGAGACTGACGGAGCCCTTTCCTGTCTCTGAATGTTTGCCCTGGCTGTTCCCTCCACCTGGTTTCCTTTTCCTAATACAACATTGTCTTCTCGGGTGTCTCTCTTGACACCGCATCCTCCAGCCAGCCCTCCTTGGCCCTCTCTGTTTCCCCGTCACACCCTGGTGACGATAGCCAACATACATCCTTCCTGTGTATCGGACTCTCTCCTAAACCTCTTACATGTATAAAAGCATTTTAGTCCTCACAGCAACTCTCTGCCCATTTTACAGATGAGAGAACCAAGGCCCAAAGGGGAAAGTAGCTATGCTGGGATTCCACAATACTGCGGTTGCCTCTGTCACTCCAGCTTGAGTCCCATGGAGCAGGGACTCTGACTTAACTTGTCTCTGCATCTGTAACACACAGGGCCTGGCACGAAGTACATGCTCAACAAACTGACAAAATAATAAATAACTGCCAAACCAGTTTGGCTCAGTGGATAGAGTGTCGGCCTGCGGACTGAAGGGTCCCAGGTTCGATTCCGGTCAAGGGCATGTACCTTGGTTGCGGGCACATCCCCACTGGGGCGTGCAGGAGGCAGCTGATTGATGTTTCTCATCGATGTTTCTAACTCTCTATCCCTCTCCCTTCTTCTCTGTAAAAAATCAATAAAATATATATATATATTTTTTAAAATGATAAATAACTGTCTTATAGCTGAAAAAGGGCTAAGGATGGTCCTACTCACGTTGCCCGGGGCCATGTGATTGCAGGGGACTCTTATTATTCCTCTTGGACTCGAAGTTGGTTCAGCCGAGGGAGGAATCTGCCTCCTGGCTCCAGAGAGCCCCTGGCGGTCCCTGAAGCATCTCTTGCCAGGGAACGTGGGCGTGGGAGGAAGGTCCTTGCCATCATTTGTTTTTCTCAGTGTTGGCTTTCTCCCAATACAAACTGCCCTGGCAGGCAATGGAACCCAAGGAGTCAATATTATGGGGAGTTTCTGGCTGTGGGGACTCCGGAGGTTCCCCCTACCCCTGCACCGAGACACAGGGAATTTGCTTGCCTGGGCCCTGCTGGGGGACGTAGTGGAGATATTAGACACACAGGTATGGCAACATGAGAACAAAGGCTCCTTGCAGCCTCATGGTTAATTTAGGGGCTTGGCTGGACAGGGGTGAGGGCTGCTGGGTGTTGGGCCGCCGCTGAGTGTTAGCTTCTCTCAAGACTCAAAGTGAGGGTGAAGCGCTCCCCTTCTGCGATGGGCGGGGAAAGGCAGGGCTGTTCTAAAGACTCGAGTTAGAGCCTGAGGTCTGGGGTGGGCAGAGCTTGCTCTAAATCCTTTCCTGGTTACTCTTCAGCTAGATAGGATGGTATGATATGATGTGATATGATATGATGTGATGTGATATGATATGGAGATTATGTGATGTAATATGATGATGTGATATGATGGTATGATATGATATATAATACAATATTCCATACTATGTACTAAACCCAGGAGCTCACAGAAGCAGGGTGCTGGTGACATGATCAAGAACACACACTTAAGAGGCAGATCGATGCCTGGATACGAATCCCAGCTCTGCCACTGATGAGCTGTGGAGCCCTTAGCTTCACCACATTCTCTCTCTCAGCCTCAATTTCCTCGCCTGTGAAGTGGCAATAATGACAGAAGCCGCCTCACTGGGTCATTATTGGGAAGACCGAGTGAGGCCCACACAGTGAGGCAGCCGGGTGTGCGACAGAGAATAGAGTTTGGAATGGTGGGGTCTGGTATTCAGATCTCGGCACCAGCACCACACACGTGCCGGGTGTGACTTTGGGTGAGTTTCTTACCTCTGTGAATCTCAGTTTCTTCACCTGTAAAATGAAATGTTGATTCTAATCTACCTTGCAAAGCTGTTAAGAGAAAATGGCATACAGAGTGCATTTAGGGACTGTTATGGGTTGAATTATGTCCCCCCCCCTAAAATCCATATGTTGAAGTCCTAACCTCCCCCAATACCTCAGAATGCGGCCTTATTTGGAACCAGGGTCATTGCAGATGGAATTCATGAGGTCAGAGGTCACGCCGGAGCAGGGCAGGCTACTCCGCCTTCCTCTCCTCTGGCTCCTGGTGGTCTGCGGCAGTTTTCAGCTTCCTGGGCTTGGTGGAAGCATCACCCTGATCTCTGCCTCCATCTCCCCATGGCTTTCTCCCCGTGTCTGTGTCCACATTTCCCCTTTCATAGGACACCGTCATAGGCAGTCCTTCACCTTCTGGTCCAGGAGAGCATCATCGGACCTGGTGGTTTGGGTGTGGGACAAGGGAAAGGATGGAGAGGAAAGGGGTCCACTCTTCTTTTCACTTGGGCCCCATTCTTTTCATATTGGACCCTCCCATTGGCTGAGTTGATGAGGCAGAAGTTTGGGGTTCCGTTGAGAGTATGGTGGAGACATCTCCCAAACGTAACTCATCAGCCCAATACCTTCATGATTTTTGTCACATCGGTTGCTTTTTCTTCTTTATTTAAGTTGATTTTGAGAGAGAGAGAGAGATGGATAGATAGAAAGATAGACAGATGTAGAGAAATCTGTTTTGTTGTCTACTTATTATACATCCATTGGTTGATTCCTGTATGTGCCCTGACTGGGGATCGAACCCACAACCTTGGCGTATTGGGAGCTGCTCTAATCAACTGAGCTACCCAGCCAGGGCCTCATTTGCTTACTTTTCTTTGAATTGACTTTTTTTTTTCCTGAGAATGGTTTGTTTGAGAAGCTAATTTACCTGCAAATATGAAATCAATATGACTTTGCCTAAATAGAGGTTAATCACTATAAACACTACAAAAACAGAAGCAGGTGGATCAATTCTAGCCGGTCACTGTTACCAGCCTGGGGCAGTGAGCCCGAAGCCTCTCTCTGCCATGAAGGCAGGTCGGCCAGGAGGTGTTAGAGATCTGTTACACCAAAGTGAGACTTCTTCACTGATGGCATCAGAGGATTGAAAGGAAATGAAAAAGGAATAACTTTCTCACTGTGCATTTGGACGTTATTTCATGCTGGACTCTTCCTCCTGCCAAGGCTGGTCCTACTGGTATGGGGGTCAGCTCTCTGAACCCCATATTAGCTCTGTGACATTGGATCAGACTTCCCCTCCATGAGCCTCAACTTCCTCCCTTGTACAATGGGACCATCACAGCACACGCTTTGCAGGCCAGTGAGGTACCCATTGAATGACTCTGGTCTCGGTGTTACCATGATGGGAGGGAATACCCAGGACATTTTTGCACTGCGCTCCTCTAGGGCTGCCCTCCTAACGGAGTCATCTGTTAGCTTCAGCAAAGTTCTCTGCCATTCTGGGGAATGTTTATTGCCCTTGGGATCCTGCTAAGGTTAAGTGGAGAAAATGGTCCTGGCGACATTCACATACTTGGTCATTTGCTTGCAGGCACAGACATTAAATCCCAGCCACTGGCGGGTAAAGAGGATCTCCCCAGTGCACCTGCTGTCAGGGATATGGTGATGTGTTAGGCCTGGTGGTTTCCCAGTCCGAGTCATGTGGGTTCCTAGCCCAGTTCCGCTGTCTACTTCCTGTGTCCCTTGAATAGGCCACTTCTCTCTGCGTCTCAGTTTTCCCATCTGTAAATGGGAACAGTCACCCCTACCTCATCGGGTGGTAAGAAGGAATGGGTGAGATCATGCACAGAACACTAGCCAGATATTTGATAGGTATGGACCATGGTTATAGTTATTCCTTCTTGAGGGAGCCATGGCTGCATTTAAATTCTCTGCAGAGCTGATTCTGCTTCTTATAACTCATGATCATCCCGGATCTTTGTTTCAGAAACCCCCCACACCCAAGTTCAATTCCTCTCCAGATTTATGCCTCCCCACAGCCCAGACCATGGGTGTTCCTGAACCTGGGTGAGAATCTTGCAACAGCCCTGATGCATGTACAATGTTTTTATGTTGAAAGTGGCAAAAACATAACTCAAATGAACTTTCTAAAAAGGATATAACTTGTTTTGGTTCACAGACATCAAAATCCACCAGCATCTTATTTCAGGTGTGGCTTGATCCAGGTTCAAACCAAAACCGTCAGATTTCAGTTTCTTTGCATCTCTGCCTTTCCCCAGTCTGCGGCTGTCCTGACTATATAGCAAGATATCCCCAGGAACCCACGCTCACTTCTCCTGGATGCCTCATCCATAAGAAACCAGAACCTCTCTCCCTCAGCCAGTCTGTCGGTTCTAATAAGATTACCTGCCTGTTTCTGGACCAATCACCATGTGGGAAAGGGAGATGGGCTATGTTGATTGGCTGAGGCCAGTCAGGACCCATTTTTGGAGCTGAATGTGTCAGCTTACTCAAACCACACTGGCTGGAGGAGATGTGGGTTCGGCAGGTACCGATGCTGAAGACAGGATGCTGGGGCTGCCATCAACCAGTGTGCTGACACCTTTCTCAAAGAAAGGACAGACTTTCCGAAAGAAACCCAGAGATGCTACAGGATTGAAGGAGCCGCTCTCGCTCTCGCTCTCGCTCTCTCCCACCCCAACTTGTTCCCAGCACCCTGTTGCCTGAAAATAACAAGGTTGGAGTCAGAGTGATGAATGAGGCAAGATTGACTCGGCACTAATTTTGCCTGGAAGCCGTAGCTATTTTGGGCTCCTGCTGAGCCCTGGTTTAGCTTAGCCGGTTAGAGAGTGGGACTCACAGGTCAAGGGTATAAAACAGGAGCAGAAACATGGTCTTGGAGGCAGAAGTCCTGGGTCCTGACCATGCTCTGCTCCTGTCCACCTGGAGCCCTCACAGGGGGTGTAACCTCCCCCAGTGTCCTTTCTTCCTGCCCCACATCCTCCACTAGCACCCCTTCTCTTGTACAGCTCTCGGGTCGCAGACTGACTTCTCACCCAGGACTGGGTTGGATACCCCTCCATCTTCTTCTATAGTTTTAAGTTCCCCAGTTTAATTCTCCCAGTTTCTCAATGAATGACTTAGGGCAAGTTTATCAACCTCACTGTGTCTCAGTTTTCTCATCTGTCAAGTGGGGATAATGAAAGTGATACCTGTCTCATAGGGTTGTTGCATTGGATAATTGTTGGAAGCATTGAACACAGGGCCGGGCTCAGGGAACGCCAGCTTCAAAGAATGATGACTCTGAAATCCGGGTGGAATATCAAGCTATTGACCTCTCCTCCCTTATGGTGTCAAATATATGGAACTGGGATTTCCTGTCATTCTCTTTTCCACCTCGTTATCTAGAGCTGTGCCTGGTGTAAAGCAGATGCTCAAAAGAATATGTGGACTAAATGCCTCAGTTCAGCATGTTCTAGGGAATTCCCCTGGCTCTGTTGAGAGCCCGGAATTGCACAATTAGGTTGTCCACAGGGCTCACCAGAAATGTCAAGTTTGCAAGGCCAGTGTGAACTGGGAGTGGGAGTCTTCCTCTATTGAGTGGTCTCGAACTGCTTCCCTTTGAAATTCCACTCTCCACGCCACCCACTCCCCCTCCACCCCCACCCCAGAGCCTTGATGTTCAGGAAAACCCGGCTAACATGCTAATAGCTGCATCTAAAGTCATTATCACGAGCGTGTCACTGGTTTTGAAGAGTTCATTAGAAGAGCAGCCTATGGGGGAGCAGGACTCTGGGCGGGGAGGTTTTGCAGGGTCAGGGATGGAGGAAGGGAGAGTCATCAAGAGGGCACCTCCCTGGGTGAGAGGAGAGGGAGCCAGAGCATGTCTTCGCTTCTGCCCAGAGCTTGACCTGCAGTGACTCTGGATAAACTTGGTTGGCAGTAGGGCTAACAATAAATAAATAAAATGCCCCCAAACAAGGCCCCCTCTGTTTGAGCAGCCCATTAAGACTTAAGGGAGGTTATTTCACTTGGCAGCTTCCCCCAGGGGTAGCCAAGAAGCTGAAGATGGACACAGTGCTCCCTGGGCCTTCTTGTACTGGGAAGGAGAAAATAGACTTCACAGGACCTGTGGCCGGTGACTTACTTTTTTCTCCCCAAAGACAATGTCAAAGCTGTGTGCTGCCAGTGTTCTCTGGCCAAAGAAAATGTCCTGGATTGTAGGGGTGCGTGCGTGTGTGTGTGTACGTGTGCATACGCACACATTCACTCCAAACAAGACTCATCTTGCAGCCTTACCTTTACTGTTTGTGTTGTTATTTGGATTGAACACAATTTATGTCTTGGCCTTGTCAAGAAACTTGTTCAAGGTGAGCTTGGCAACTCTGTGCCCAGCTCTGTGCTTTGTGTTCATAAGACACACAGGGAGGCAGAAGATGATGACAAGGAGAGCTTTGGTGATGATGACAAAAACAAGGATGATGACAGCATTGATGATGATGTCAATGTTGATGATGATGTCAATGTTGATGATGATGACTGTGATGGTGATGATGGTGGTGATGATATAATGATAACGTCAATGATGATGTGAATGTTGATGGTGATGACTATGATGATGGTGATGAAGATGAGAGCAAAAAATCTACTGAGCCCACACTATGTGCCCAGTTTTTATTTCATTTACTAATTTATTTAATTCTCACAACCACCCCATGTGAAAAGGTGTATTATAGTTAAATCCATCATTTGCTAGTTATGTGATACTAGGCAAGTTATTGCACCTCTCAGAGCCTCGGCTTACCTACCCATAGAACAGGGATAAAATGGCACTTCCCTGTAACATGCTCAATCGATGGCTGGATCAGTGTTGAAGAGATAAATGTGATTCCTATAGTTCCTCATTTGATCCCCCTGCCGACTCTGTGAAGAAGGAGGTGTTATTATGACCCTGACTTTACAGAACAGGGGGCATGTTCTCTCCACTAGGAATGACTGCCATGGCCAGTTGGTCAGTTGGTTGGAGCGTCGTCCTGTACATCAAAAGGTTTTGGGTTCGATTCATGGTCAGGGCACATACCCAGGTTGCTGGTTCCATCCTTATGGGAGGCAACCAATTGGTGTTTTTCTCTCACATCAGTTCGCATGGGCCCTAACCCAGTGATTGGTGCCCTACAAGAAGAGAAAACACAGATGCACAGGACACAGAGAGAGGACACAGGAAGACAGAGAGGGAGATTGGAGTGACACCTTTACAAGGCAACACATTTGTCACAACCAGTTGCTGCAGCCACCAGAGCTAGAGCGAGGCGGGGAACAGATCCTCCCTCAGAACCTGCAGAAGCAACCAGCCCCACCGACACCTTGATTTTGGATGTTTGGCCTCCAGAACCCTGAGAGGGTGCGTTTCTGTTGTTTTGAACCACCCAGTTCTGATACTTGGGCAGCTCTTAAAAACAAATACACCAGGCCTCACACGCTTGCAGCCCCTTCACTGTGAAAGCCCCAGCTTGTCCAGGGAGCTGTGACGCTGTCCCTCCTCCTGTCTCCAGACCGTCCCACAAGCCCGCAGCCATTGCTGGGCCTTGCGGGGGCCCTGTGGGCTCTGGGCGGAGAGAAAGGCCAGCTGAGGTTCAGCTGTGCCATCCTGTCGGTTGGTTCCGTGCGTTATGAGTTCTTGCAAATTACTGTTTTCAGTTGAAAAGAGGCTCCAGGAGGGCTCTTCAGCGGCTCAGCAGGAGACGTGGATGCTCTTGAATTAACACAGAGAAGTGGAGCCCTCTACGGCTGATGGCCCGAGGCCCACTTTGTCTTGTCCCTCAGTCAGGCCTGGAGGGACAGCTGTGCCTGTCGGTGGCTCTCACAAGGGCGGGCTCAGCTGCAGGCAGGTCAAAGTCACCTGTGTTCCACGTGTCTGTTGAGAAGGGGCTACTGGGATGCTGAATTAGGCTTTGCAGTTTCTAAGGGGCCAGCAGCCTTCTGACCACTCCAGCAGAGGGGCCTGAGTGGGTCTCTTACCCAACTTGATGGCCTGTCATTGGTCAGCGTGCCCAGTGGGCCTTTATTTGGTCCAATCAGAGAGCAGGAGGCCATTGAGGAAGAGCCAGTTCCTGGCTCACTCTGTGTGTGTGTGTGTGTGTGTGTGTGTGTGCAGTGAGGACCCTCTGGGTTTCCAACACCCTTGCCTTGCTGGGTAGTTTCATGTAAAGTCACCTCTGCCTCTGGTTTCCATCTTACCTGGGGGCCATTCTCCTCCAAGCCTAGTGTGTGCATCCATCCAACCAGCATTTATTGAGTGCTGGCTCTTTCCCAGGCTCCAGTAAGCACTTTATAGCATTGTCTCATTTCATCTTCACATAATGTGCTGCATTATGGCCCTTGTCCCCATTTTACAGATGGCAAAATCAAGGCCCAGGCACTTGCCCAAGTTCACAGAGCTGGTATGTGGGATTCAGAGATTCGTCTGTCTTGCACCGGACTCCACACTCCTTACCATGTTCATCTTGGACCATGTTCCCTCCCCACATGTGGTGACACATGTGCCTGGGTCTCTTGTTAAAGAAAAACCAGAGCTGGACAGTGACAAAAACCGATTTTATTCAGGACTATTGCAATGGAGGGAAAGAGGCCGTAGGACAGAACCAGCTCAACTCTGAATCTCGCAGGGGCGTGGGAAACCCAGTTAGATGTCAAGGCTGATCAGATGTGGAGGATGGGGATTCTGGCGAAACCAAGTTGGCAGGATTCTTGCTAAAATTGGACAATGCAGAGACGCCTACGTGAAAAAGAGCCGAGAGGAGCATGAGTAGAGACTGCATAGGGAGGGAATCTTTGTCGCTCTTCATTCCCCATCTTGTCCTTTAAAAAGGCAGCTGTCTTAAGTAGAGCGTGATCGTTAAGAAACTGGGCTGTGGTGTCCGACTTGTCTAGACTCAGGTCCCAGCTCCACCACCCACTAGCTGAGTGCCTCGGTTTCCTCTCCTGCAACATGGGGAGAATCATGGACCTTGAGCTGGGCACTAGGTGAAGTGATACGGGACAGCCTACACACGGTACAAACCCACACATGGTGGCCAGAGCTGGATTGCTAGACAATGTCCCCCCCAAACCAATGTCTTGGACGTCTGCTCTGTGACTATCTGGGCCCCATGGAAGGAACCAGGGATATAGAGGTGAAGAAGCTGTCTGCTTAGGTGGGTCTTGGAAGGCAGAGGGGTGCTGAGCTGAGCTGAGCTGAGCTTGTGTGTGCGCCAGTGGTTCTTAACCTGGGCAATGTCTAGAGACATTGTTATTGTCTCGACTGGTGGACAGGTGCTGGGAGGCAGAAGCCAGGGATGCTTCTAAACAACCTGCAATGCCCTGGACAGCTCCCCCCACCCCCCCCCCCAGCAAATCATCCAGCCCCCAGGGCTCCAAAGGACTGGGAGGAACCGGAACCACGCGAGCCTGCAGCATCCTGCTCAGCCTGCCCCCTCTCCTCAGCTGCCTCCAAGCAAATAATCAGGCCTCCCCAGGTTTTAATAGAATCCAAGCAGCTGAGGCAAATGTAAAAACAAAACCCAGTGCAAATGTGTTTTTATGTAAACACCACAGGGGGTGGCGGCTGCTTGTGGAGAAAGTGCCCGGTGGCTAGTACTTCTCAGAGCAAAAATAACCCCAATGTTCCTGCTCCCGGAACAGAGCAGGCGATGAGATGAGGGTCACGTGGGAACCCAGGTGCTCATGGGAGCTGTCCCAGTCCAGAAAGGGCCCCTCCCCCTTCCCTCCAGGTGAGCATCCTAGGTCCCTGGATGAGAAGGGAGCATCCCTTTCGTCGGGGCTCAGCCAGCATAGCAAGAAAAGGCACAGTGGGTTTAAACAAAATGTTCTACTATAATTTACCTATAGCAAAATCCGCCCATTGTAGTTTATAGTTCTACTAGTCTTAAGAGATGTATTCAGCCATGTAACCACCACCAGAATTGAGATCTCCAACAGTCCCATCGGCCTCAAAAATCCCTCTCTGCCCCCATCCTAGGCCCTGGCAACCACTAATCTGTGTCCCTTTGGCCTTGCCTAGCAAGTGGAATGACATAGCCTTTTGAGTTTGGCTTCTTTCACTCAGCGCAATGGCTTTAGGATTCATCCATGCAGTTGTATATATCAGTAATGTATTCTTTTTTATGGCTGCATAGTACTCCACCATGTAGATGCAACACAATTGGTCCATTCACCCTTGAAGGACATTTTGGGGTTTCCTTTGGGACAATTACCAAAAAAGAGAGGCGGGGGGCGGGGGCTGCTACAAATATTTGCATATGAGTTTTTGTGGGAGCAGGGGTTCTTATTTCTTTTCTAGGAGTAGGACTGCTGAGTTGTATGATAAGTGGATGTTTCATTTTCTAACAAACTGTCACACTACTTTCCTAAGTGGCTGTGTACCTTTGGCTTCCCCACCATTGGTGTCTGAGAGTTTCTGTCGCTCTGCATCCTCTCCAGCACTTGGTATGGTTGGGTTACATAGTTGAGCCATTCCAGCAGGTGTGCTGTGGTAGCTCAGTGTGGTTTTAATGGAGGTACAGGCTGTTGAGTTTTGTGGTCCTGGGGCTGCTATGTAGCAGGAGCTGGCAGGAGGCAGGCGAAGTCAGTGGCCTCTGCAAGCAGCCACAGTTCATCCCCGTTCTGCCACTCACTGGTCCCGTGACCTTGGACATAACTTATTACTTGGTAGAAGTCACTATGATTATATTTCCTGGGCACTTACAAAGCAATAGGTACAGTGAGTGGAGCTAGACTACCCGAGTTCACATCTTGGCTCTGCTACATATATCCTAGCTGTGTGACCTTGAGCAAGTTACTGAACCTCTCTGGGCCTCTAACGCCTCATCTGTCCAATGGAGATAACCATAGTGCCTTTTTCAGGTTTTGTGTTTGTTTGTTTTTTAATTTTATGAGCTTCAAGTGAGTTTAAGTGTAAAGGGCTTGTTTCCTCTGTTCCATATCATTCAGTCACTTATGAGGCTTAAGAATGGGCAAAACTGGTCTATAGAAATAGAAGTTAGATTATACCTGGAGAGGGAGGATTAGCTGAGGGAAGCATCAGAGAACCTCTGCAGGTGAGGGGAGTGTTCTATCTTGAGTGTGTACATATGTAAGAGTCCAGTAACCTGTGCTTAAGATGCATGCACTTTTACCAGCCTGTATGTATATTCTCTCATTCACACACACACACACACACACACACACACACAAATCTGAGCTGTGTTCCACAGAGCACCTACCGTGGGTCAGTGTCATAAGGCTGCCATTGTAAAGTGCCACCGGCTGGTGGCTTACACAACAGAAAGTTATTGTCTCACAGTTCTGGAGGTTGGAAATCTGAAATGAAGGTGTTGGGAGGGTTTGTGCCTTCTGAGGGCCCTGAGGGAAGGATCTGTTCCAGGCCTCTCTCCTTGGCTTGAGGATGGCCATCGTCTCCTCAGTCTCCACACATCTTCCCTCTGTACCTGTCTACGTACAAATTACCCCACCCCATACGGACACGAGGACCTGCTCTCCTGACTTTATTGTAATGTGATTCCCTCTGTAGGAAATCTCCAAATGAGGTCACCTTCTGCGATTCTGGGGGGTTAGGACTTCAACATATAAATTTGGGGGAGACAGCCCTAGCCAGTTTGGCTCAGTGGATAGAGTGTCGGCCTATGGACTGAAGGGTCCCGGGTTCGATTCCAGTCAAGAGCACATGCCCAGGTTATGGGCTCAATCCCCAGTGTGGGGCGTGCAGGAGGCAGCCAATCAATGATCCTCTCTCATCACTGATGTTTCTATCTCTCTCTGCCTCTCTGAAATCAATAAAAATATATATATTTTTTAAAAATAATAAATAAATTTCGGGGAGACGCATTCAACCCATAGCAGCACATAGGAGACTCTCTGGGTATTAGTTCATTCTTAGTATTTGAAGGTAGCACTCATTCAGTGCTTACCACAACCTCTGAGGGAGTTGCTGTCCACTTACCATGTGGAAACTGAGGCTCATAAAGGCTCCTGGACACACGCAGTGTCTCATGGGTGCCAACAGTGGGGTTGGCATTTAAATCAAGGTCTGGGGGGCCTCAGGGGCTCGGCTCCCTTCCGGAGCATCACATCCTGGTTCCTCCCAGCCTCCTGTAATCCTTTCCACGAGGGCTGCTCTCATTCCCTACCCAGGGAGTTTTCAACGTCTGGTCCCTGGCCCAGCAGCAGCAGCAGCTCACCCGGGAGCCTGTGAGAAATGCGCATTGTCAGGCTCCACCCCAGATCTGCTGAGTCAGAAACTCGTGGGCGGGGCCCAGCCACTTCCAGAGGCTTCCCACGCAGGCTCCAGTCTGAGAACTCCTACTGTGCACCCTCCCGGCGGATCATAGGGAAGCAGGGAGTTGCCAGACTGCCTCCGGATCCAAAGGCCACCTCAGATCTCAGCTGGGACCCACAGCTTCAATCTCCAGTGGCTCCTGGCCAATGGCTTTCTCTGGCCTCGAATGTTTTCCTCTCTCTGATTCGGAAGACTTCAGGGACTATCTCACTGTGTGAGGAGCACGGGAAAGGCCCCCACCGTTGTCGGGTGGGGCTGGCATTTGCACTGGGGATTCCTTCAGGAACAGCGTGCTCCAGACACTCACCCAGGACTGGCTGGAAGGTGCGTGTCCCAAGCTGTGAGTGAGCTACGGAGATGAGGTGAACACGCAGCGTCAAGTCCCCAACCCCCAGGAGCACATGTTCTCCTTGGGGAGATAAACTTCTACACAAAGAGATAGTGGTGTCACCAAAAAGCCCTTTGGAGCCACACAGCCCTGGGTTGAAATCTTGGCTCTGCCACTCGGGAGCTGTGGGACCTTGAGTGAGTCCTTGACCCATCGGGGCCTCCGGTTTCTCACCTGTATAGTGAGGAGACTAGAACCCACCTTGTGAAGTCATTTCTAGGTTCGGAAGCTCAAGTGAAACTGTTATTGTCAGCACTTAACCCCAACACAGACCCCCAAGACTTTTAAAGTTACAAAATAAGGTGGTCATTATCCTGATGGCAGGAGCCATGTCTTCTTCAGAGGTGGATCCACAGCCTTGACACACAGTAGGCACTCAGTAAATGTTGGTTGATAAACGCAAGCTGCACCCCAGGCTGGGACTGAGGGAAGGATACTGGGCTCCTATGGATCGGAGTGGAGGTCTTTTGAGGTGAGGAAAGAGAAATTTTGTCCAGAGATGATGCATTTGTGAAGTTTGTGCGGGATAAACTCTCCCCATGAATAGATCCCCTGGCTCAGGCCAGGCTTGGCAGGTGGCTGGCACTCAGTGAACGGGTTATTGAATGAATGAATGAATGAATGAATGAATGAACGAACAAATGAACAATGGGGAGGGCAGTAAGTAGGAGCCAGAAGAAATTTTGTAGTTTTTGTTTGTGTTTTATAAAAGAGAAACTGAGACACAGAGAGGGTAATCCACTTGCCCGGCCACACAGTGATAGACAGAGCTTGAAATGTGGCGCGGGAAGAGGGAGGGAAGTGAAAGACCAGGCTACTGGCTCCATAGGTTGCTTTGCGAGGGGCGAGCGGATTCAAACCCATGAACCTTAGCGGTCATTTCGTGCACCCCTTCGTTGTGCTGGCCTTGCCTATGAGTTCCCCCCGCCTTCCCCACCATCTGAGCATCCAATTGCTGTGATCCCCCACCCAGTGCCCTGGGCAGGGAGAGGCCTGTGCAGCCTGAGAGGTGCTTCCCTGCCCCCGGCACCTGAGCTGGAGCCTCCCGCCCCCAGCCAGCTCCTGTCTCCCTCTCCCTCCTGGATAAGAAGACAGACTTCCTCCCTCCCACCCGGCGAGGTTTATTCCTGGGGCTGTGTGGGTGGATGTGTGTTTGTGGACGGGGGGGCGGGGGTTCCTCCAAATTTAAAGACACCGTGACAGCAAGGACTTATTAATGTTGGGGCTGGTGAGGCCTCCTTTGAGAAGAGTCACAAGTAAGTTGAGAGAGAAGGTGCCACCTCTAGTTCTAACTTCTGCCCGGTCCCTCCAAGCCCCCTCTGCTCCGCCACCCCACCTGGCTCTGTGGCTGCCAGCCCCTCTGGCGGGGGTAATAATAGTAAGGCACGCCCACTGCTGCCCGATGCCTGTGGCAGACCTTGAGAAGTGGAAGCTTTGTGCCCATTTTACAGGTCGGGAAAATGGAGGCTCCGAGATGGGACATGCCCTCCTGAGGTCATGAAGTGACAGTGCTGAACCAGGGCTTGGATGGCTCCAGCACATTCCAGAACCCACATGTCTTCGGCCAGGCCATGGCTGCTTGTGTCGACTCAAACATGAATTTAATAAGCGCGGTGATAGTGTTAGGCCCAGCGTGTGCCGGGCCCCATGCTGAGCATTTATGTACATGATTCGTGCTACCCTAACCCTCTCCACATTCTGCGCAGAGGGCACCGTCATTCTCACCCATGTTAGGGATGAGGAACCTGCGGCTCAGAGACCGTAAGTGGCTTCCTTACATTCTCTGTGTTAATAAGTAGTGAAGCAAGGATTCCAACTCAAGTCTATTTGACATTAAAACTCATGCTCTCTGGCCCTGGGCATGGAAAGGTCGCCAGTTCTATTCCTGGTCAGGGCACATGCTCAGGTCTCAGGTTTGGTCCCAGACAGGGTGTGTACCAGAGGCAACTGATCAATGTTTCTCTCTCACATCTCTCTCTCTCTCACTCTCTCTCTCTCTCTCTCTCAAATGGATTTTAAAAAAACATTTTTTAAAGACCTCATGCTTTCTGCATCTCTCTTTAAACCACAGGTGTGGTGGAAAAGGGAAATACAGATTAAAAAATCACTCCTAACCCCTCCCCAAAAGAGGTGACATCTAGTATACCTTGGTGTGTTTCTACCCCGCTGTTTCTCCCTGCTGAAGGGAGATTCCTGCTCCTGGCCACTGACCCTTGGTGTTCTGTAATTGCCGAGCAACTTAGAGATGACTTGAAACATATAATTCACGGGCGCATCTTTTACCTTGGTCACCGGAAGGCAGCGAGGCGTGGCTGTATCCCAGGGAGAGTTTCAGCCTCGACACAGGAGGCGATGGCGTCTGAGGAGCTTAGGACAGAACTTCAGAATCAGAGAACTCGCCACCATGGAAACTGACCTGGCGTCCCAGCATAGGGAGCTAGAAGCTGGGTCCCCAGCATGGAGCCTTACAGTAGAATCTTATGATAGAGCCCTGGAATTCAATCTAGAATTGAGCTCTAGAATCTGAGACTCAGATTTTGTAAATCTGCGATCAGATGGGCCCACTCTTCAGTGTATCCATAAAGGCAAGGTCTAGACCAGTGATGGCGAACCTTTTGAGCTCGGCGTGTCAGCATTTTGAAAAACCCTAACTTAACTCTGGTGCTGTGTCACATATAGAAATGTTTTGATATTTGCAACCATAGTAAAACAAAGACTTATATTTTTGATATTTATTTTATATATTTAAATGCCATTTAACAAAGAAAAATCAACCAAAAAAATGAGTTCGCGTGTCACCGCTGACACGCGTGTCATAGGTTCACCATCACTGGTCTAGGCCAAAGTCTAGAGAACATTTTCATTGTCACAACTGGGGAGACGAAGCTGGCATCTAGTGGGTAGAAGCCAGGGATGCTGCGTAACATCTTACGATGCACAGGACGCCCCCACTCCGTCCCTCTGTCAACAAAGAATTATCCAGTTCAAACTGTCAGTGGTGACTGGTCGGCGTGGCTCAGAGGTTGAGCATTGACCTATGAACCAGGAGGTCACAGTTCGATTCCCGGTCAGGGCACATGCCCGGGTTGCAGGCTGACCCTCAGAGTGGGCATGCAGGAGGCAGCCGATCAATGATTCTCATCATTGATGTTTCTATCTCTCTCTCCCTCTCTCTTCCTCTCTGAAATCAATAAAAATATTTTTTAAAAAAATATATAAAACTGTCAGTGGTGCCGAGGTTGAGACCCTGGCCTAGACTTTTGAGGACATGTGCTGGGTTAATCTATGGACAATCCCAGGCAATAAGAAACCACGTTTGGTGAGAACGAACACTGCAGCTCTGACTGCACCTGCAGCACTAACCGTGTGTGTGTGTGTGTGTGTGTGTGTGTGTGTGTGTGTGTGTGTGTGTCCACCTTCGCGATGGTGCCGAGATGGCGAAGCATTGATCAGTTTCTGGCAGTGTTTGCTGTCATGGGAGGGACACCCCTGTAGGAGGTCAGCAGGGCCCCTGGGGCCCCTGAAGGATAAGGAAGATACTACAGGGGTTTGAGGACCCCCGTGTCTTCTAGAAGGGGTTCAGTTCCCTCCTTCCCATCTGAGTGCTGTAGGGTCTCCCAGGGAAATATCCCCTGGTCGTGGGGGACCTCGAATCACCCCACTCACCCTGCAAAGGTCAGAGGCTAGCGCTGCAGCAGGAGGCGATGCCAGGGCAGATGGCTCACGACAGGGATTTGCGGCCTTTCTTTAGGGGTCCCTCTTGGGGGGCAAGTGACCTGGGCTCAGGAAAGGGCTGCCAGCCGCCTAACGGGGAAGGCCAGCGGGTTGGCTGACCTGTGGCTTGGCCCTCCTTCATCAAACCCCGGGACAGGGGACACTGTCACTTCACCTGTTTATGCCCCCTCGTGCCCCCCTGTCCCTTCCAGCAAATCAGGCTCCCCCCGCCCCCAGCCCAGAATTTGGATGGTTCATTGACACCTTCTCCCGAGGGTTCCTGCCTTTTCAAGTATATAATTGCCCTTTCATTTTTAAAAACAGACTTTCCTTTTTAGAGCAGTTTTAGGTTCACAGGAAGTGAGCAGAAAGTACAGAGATTTCCCATAGACCCCCTGCCCCCAACTGCACGCAGCCTCCCCCACTATCAACACCCCACCACCACCAGAGGGTCCACTTTTTATAGTGGATGAACCTACACTGACACATCATTATCACCCAAAGTCCAGACTTTACATCAGCGTTCACCCTTGGTCTTGTACATTCTGTGAGTTTGGACAAATGTATGTGATGATATGTATTCATCATCATAGTTTCACACAGTTGTTTCCCTGCCCTAAAATCCCCCTGTGTGCCCCCATTTGTCCCTCTCTCCCCCCAACCCCTGGCAACCACTGATCTTTTTACTGTCTCCCTAGTCTTGCCTTTTCCAGAATGTCATTCAGTTGGAATCATACCACACGCAGCCTTTTCCGATGGGCTTCTTTCACGTAGCAATATGCATTTCGGGCTCCTCCGTGTCTTCTCGTGGCGTGATAGCTCATTTCTTTTCATGACGAATAATATTTCCATGGCTGCCCACAGTTTATTTATCCACTCACCTCCTAAAGGACATCTCGGTTGCTTCCTGGTTTGGGCGATTATGAATAAAGCTGCTCTAGACATCTGCACACGGGTTTTCGTGTGGACATAAACGTTCGACTGTTTGAAGTAAATACCAAGGAGAGTGGATGTTGTCATGGTAAGAGGATGTTTAGTTTTGCATGGCTGCCCTTTTATGTAGCTAACTCGTATGGAGTCCTTGCTGTAGACCCAGCACCGTGGGAAGAAAGGCACCCAGGTTTTCAGGTTCCATGCTCCTGTGACCCTGGAACGCTCTCCACGAGCCAGGAACCCAAGGCTCCCTCGGCGTCTCTGGCTGGGTCTGTCCTCTGCCCCTTTGCTTTCTACTTCTTCTCTTTGCAGAGTAATGTTTGCTTTTCCTTTGAACTCGTGCTGAGAGCTCCTCAGGCTGCAGGTCCTTCGTCCAGGTGACCACCAGAGATCAAATGTCTCAAATCTCAACTCCGCATTCTGGAAGGCAAGAATCGGTTGACTAGTTTCATAGCTGAGCCCACCTGTGGTCCACCAGCAATGCCAATGGGCAGGGTTGTGTGGCACAAATATGGCCACTGGGACCTACCCCGCTGCACAGGCGCTGGGGGTCACTCACTACAGAGACCTTCCCCCCTAAATGTATCTTCCGCACGTACCTTGGGTGGTCTCTAGTCATCACAATTCATGAGTCTTACCTTTTCTTGAGATGAAGTCTGGGCAAGTGGTATTGTCATGAGAAAGAAGGAGATCGTTTGTTGGCCGGAGTTGGGGCAGAGAATGGCTGTCTATTGAGAAACTCTTAGGTCAGGCTTAGCAGAGTGAAGGCTCTGTAGCCAGACTGCCTGGGTTTGAACTCTGCTCTACCATTCCTGGCTGTGTGACCTTGCACTGGTGACTTAACCTCTCTGAACCTCAGTTTTCTCATCTGTAAAGTGGGGCTAACAAATGAGACATTTCCTATAGGATTGTTGTAAGGATTAAATAAGTTAATGTCTAGGACAGTGCCTGACACAGAGTAGGTGCTATATAAATACTAGCACATATAGTATTACCGTGTTAATGTCTTTTAAAGATGTGAGCTCATTTAAGCTCCCTACCTCCCTCATGAGGCAGAGTGGATTGGCCCTGTTTTGCAGGTGAAGAAACTGAATCTCAGAGAGGCCACCTGCCGAAGATCTCACAGCCACCATGCGGCCGAGGCAGGTTCGGATCAGGAATGTCTGACACTGGATCTGCCACTTCATGTGTTTCTTCCTGGCGGCCACATCCACTCTCTCTGGCCCAGCCTGGTTCCCCGCAGCAAGTGACAGTGGCCATCAAGTTTGAGCAAGAGGCACTGGAGTCATCACCCAGGGAAACAAAATTTTAATATTTATTTATAATGGGCACCATATGCTCCCTCTGATTTTTTTATTTAATTACATCACGGCAGATGGCTGGGTGTTAAAGGCCATTTAGCTAATGGCACTTTGCCTTCTCATTTATTTTCCCGAGTTTTGGGAGGATGAACGGAAATGAATATAGACGGCGTGCTGTGATGCCAGGTAGGGGCGGGTAAGTCCTCGACTGAGGAACTGAGAGGAGGCAGTGTGGGGGGTCTTGGGGACTCTTCCTAGGAGGTGCATGGAGCTGCATGAGGGTGCTCAAGGGTGCACATCCTGAGATTAGGAGCCTGTGTGCATGCACGCACACACGCACACACACACACACACACACACACACACACGTGGAATCTCAGACATGGCAATCCCACTGTTTTGACCCTAGAAGTAAGTCTGTCTGTACAGAAATGCCCATTGCAGCTTTGCAAAGACTGGCCCCAAACTGGCAAAACAACACAACAGGGTGTCAACACACCATGTCAGGGTGCCAAGTTCTTCCCAGGGTTAGTTGGGTTAATAAAATTCTGGATTCCTTATGAGTGTGAGGGAAAGCCACAAGATGGACATTCATAATGGTATTTCTCAGACTATTTGATCACTTCTTTCACTTGCCAAGTGGCTGGTCCAGGAGCAAGAAGGAGGAGAGGGACTTTGATTAAAGGAGTTGCGGGGGGCGGGGGGGTCCATCTACCTGGAGAAGTGTCTGAGGGACAGCGTCCCACGTCTACAAGCTTAGGAAGGGTCCTTCCCTTGCGGCTGGGATTCAGCTGAAGGATGTAACTGAGAGATGCAGTGGGTACGGGAGGGCTGGCTGTCCTGGTGGTCCACTGGGTGTGTGCCATTGCATCACGACATTGAGGCTTAGACAGTTCTGCCCTCGAATCCATGCTCCACTTCTGGCAGGCTGTGTGCTTGAGCAAGTTACGTAATCTCCATGAGCCTTAGATTCCTCGTCTGTAAAATGGGTATAAGCGTGCCTACATCTCATCATTGCTGAGAGGTCCTGTGTTGCTTCTCAGGAATCAGGACAAAAGGAGGTGAATCATAGCATACTTGTTTATAAGGGAGGGACACTGGAAACATTTTACCTGTCTAATGATAAGGAAAAGGTTGAACAAATCTTGGTCTATTCCAAGTAATCGGTATCATTGATAAGTCATTTATTTAGGAGACAAAGGGCGCAGTGGCTCCTTCCCTTCCCTGAGTGGGGAAGAAACCCGTAAGGCGTGTGCTGTCAAGTCAGCTACCACAGAGAGTGATCGAGGCTGAGCCCCTCTGGGGAGCCTCAGGATAAACACAGCCTCAGAGTTAGTGCATCAGAGGGTTAGCGCAGCAGAGACCTGGGGAATGTGTACCCCAACGTCTATCAGTCATTGACTGAGGCTGCCTTCATGTGGCATTTGGGAATTACCTCTGTGGGCGGGCCACATACAGCATCTGTACTGATCTACCAGCTGGCCAAAATGAAAAGGACTGATAGCATTAAGTGTTGACATGGATTTGGAGCAACAGGAATGCTCACACGCTACTGAAAGTAGTTGTCACTACAGCTACTTTGCAAAACAAGTCGGCATTTCTCAGGATGGTCATAAGATGCTCACAGTAAGACCTAGCAATTGCACTCCTAAGCATATATACACCCCACATTAATTCTTATACACGTGTATCGGCTAGGAAAGGCAGCTGGGGATCTCCAAGACACTGGGAGTCCTGGCTAGGGGTGAAATTTTAGTCTTGGTCTAATGACAAAAATATCAGAAATCACTGGTATTTGTTGAGCATCTACTATGTGCCAGGCACTGTGCTGGGCATCTTATTCCCACTGAGCCATTAAATCCTCACTAGAATGGGGATTGAGGTAGCTAGTCAGCTCTCGGTGTCTCAGTTTCCTGCAGCTAGTGAGGGATTCCATTCTGTCCAAGCCATATGAGCTGAGACTGGATGGTGGAGAACCTCCATGAAGGAAAATGGGGTCATTACACCAGGAAAATGGGCACAAAACATATTCCCTATAAATTATTATAATGAAAGGTAACACTTAGGTGCCACTTGCATATATTAACTCATTCCGTCCTCACACCAACCCTATGAAATAAGTACTATTATTTCCCCATTCTATGGATGGGGAAACTGAGACACCGAGAGATGACTAGCTACCTCAGTGGGGGTTCTCGTGAGGATTAAATGGCTGAGTGGGAATAAGATACTCAGCACAGTGCCTGGCACATAGTAGATGCTCAACAAATACCAGCGATTTCTGATATTTTTATCATTAGACCAAGACTAAAATTTCACCTCTGCCCGGGGCTCCCAGTGTCTTGGACATCCCCAGCTGCCTTCCTACCTAGAACTGTGAAGAAATCACAAAACCGCTCTCTCAGGATCTATCTTGGCCCAGCTTGGATGACCAAGGGGTCAGCTGGTCCCCGATCCTGTGCCGTTAAGTAGAGTCCAGGGGGCTGTGGAGGGAGGGCTGGACTGCTGCCCAGCCTCACGGGCTTCCAGCCAGATCTGCCTGCCCCGGAATCTGGAAGGAGCAGCACTGTGGCCCTTTCAGGGGAGGGAGGGCGAGGCCGGCCGCACCTTCTGTGTTCCCTTCCCGCAGGGCAGCTCTGCCCGCCAGTCATTTTCTTGGCAGCTTAACCCCAGAGGTTCATTGCGGTGCTAAAAATAGGCTGTGTTTAGACATTCAGAGCTCCGCCTGGAAACACGGGCTGCAGTAACCAAATGCCACCATTCCCGCCAAGGGGGACCCTGGGCTGTGTCCCTGTAGAAACTCCCGCTAGCCCTGGGAGGGGAGCAAGGTAGGCGCCATCTGCCATGCTCGACAGACGGGGAAACTGAGGCTCAGAGGGGTCTCACGTAAAACGAAGAGGGATGAAGCGATGGTTGCCAGCTCTCAGCAAGCACGCACTCCGTCCAGCCTTAGGGAGCCTCTCATTGAATCCTCCCCAAACCCCAGGAGGGAGAGTCTACGGTCAAACCCCACTTAATGGAGAGAAAGCTGCAGCTCAGAGGTGATGACACCTGCCCTGGCCTCATAGCTGCGCTGACCAGGGAGGATGCTAATGCGGTCGCGGTTTCCCACGTGCAGTGGACAAGTGGAGACTGCGGGGCGGAGGGGCTTGTGGAAGGCCAACCAAGCCCCCACCCGAGGCTGTGGATGCTCAACCTGTGGATCAGGGAGGACCTTCACAGCTGCTCACAGGCTGCCAGGAGGGACAAGGTTGTAAGAATGTGTTTGTAAAACCTTTAAATAGTGTCCGGCATACAGTAGGCGCTCAACAAGTGGCAGCTAGCTTCATTTCCCCATGATCTTTGGGGTAGAATTTCTGTCTGAGAGAGAGAGAGAGAGAGAGAGAGAGAGAGAGAGAGAGAGAGAGAGATGCTTGTGTGGGGCGGAAATGATGGATGGATATGAGAGGCAGAGAAGACTTAGGGGTTCCCTTGGGGAGGTGCGACTGCGGCTCAGCCGGGACCCTGAACCCCTGGCCCAGCCAGAGCTGAGTAATGCAGGATGTCACCTCCACAGAGCCTGAACGGACAGTGCTCTGAGGCGGTCACCGGGTGCTCTGACACCTGGCGTGGAGCCGTGGGTGTAGCTCCAGCCCTGATGGGGAGGCTGGTCCCTGATTCTTTGCATTCATCTCCCCCACTGGTGTTTCCTGGGGACCCACCCCACCACATGCTGGGGCTAACACAGTGAGAGAACAGACACGGTCCTACCCCGTGGGGCTCAGATCCAGATTGCTCTCCCTCCCGACTCGCCCCTGCCTCCCAGCACTGGCAGGGTGGTATGGGAGGCTCAGTCAGCACCCCCTTCCCAGGAGGAGCCCCCTCCTCAGTCCCTTCCTGGGAGGCCCGTTC
Organism: Myotis lucifugus; assembly: GCF_000147115.1. Classification (NCBI taxonomy): domain Eukaryota; kingdom Metazoa; phylum Chordata; class Mammalia; order Chiroptera; family Vespertilionidae; genus Myotis; species Myotis lucifugus. Next base: position 1,625,545 of record NW_005871277.1, on the reverse strand, counting down.
ACTCCCCACGCCACCAAAGCCTCCGTCTGTTCCCTGACAGTTCCCAATGAGCTCATCATCCTCTCAAAACCCACTTGGCATCCACTTAGAGAAAAGATGTGCTGAAATAGAAAAGAATGAGAAGGGGACAACAGTAAAGGAGTAGGCCCAGAAATACCCTCGGAGAGAGAAAAGGCAGGGAGAACACAGCAGCCCAGATCTTTGCGACAGCTGCTTGGCAAATGGCTTCAGAGGCTGCTCACGTGTGCCCATGAGAGGGGTGGGAGCGGGGCCCTTTTCTTGAGCACCTACTATGTGCCAGACACTCTACCTGCAATTTTTTAAAAATATATTTTATTTATTTTTTACAGAGAGGAAGGGGGAGGGATAGAGAGTTAGAAACATCAATGAGAGAGAAACATCGATCACCTGCCTCCTGCACACTCCCCACTGGGGATGTGCCCGCAACCAAGATACATGCCCTTGACCGGAGTCGAACCTGGGACTCTTGAGTCCGCAGGCCAACGCTCTATCCACTGAGCCAAACCGGTTAGGGCTGCAATTTTTTTTAAATGTATTTTTATTGATTTCTGTGAGGAAGGGAGAGGGAGAGAAAGATAGAAACATCAATGATGAGAGAGAATCATTGATCAGCCACCTCCTGCACCCCTCCTACTGGGGATCGAGCCCACAACTTGGGCATGTGCCCTTGACTGGAATAGAACCCAGAACCCTTCAGTCTACAGGCCGATGCTCTGTCCACTGAGCCAA